>NW_027362763.1:658560768-658910768 GCF_046119375.1 Phyllobates terribilis
CCAAGGAGCTCAGAGACATAATTGTGGCAAGGCACAGATCTGGCCAAGGTTATAAAAGAATTTCTGCATTACTCAAGGTTCCTAAGAGCACAGTGGCCTCCATAATCCTTAAATGGAAGAAGTTTGGGACCACCGGAAGTCTTCCTAGACCTGGCCGTCCAGCCAAACTGAGCAATCGTGGGAGAAGAGCCTTGGTGAGGGAGATAAAGAAGAACCCCAAGATCACTGTGGCTCAGCTCCAGAGATGCAGTAGAGAGATGGGAGAAAGTTCCACAAAGTCAACTATCACTGCAGCCCTCCACCAGTCAGGCCTTTATGGCAGAGTGGCCCGACGGAAGCCTCTCCTCAGTGCAAGACATATGAAAGCCTGCATACATTTTGCTCAAAAAACACATGAAGGACTCACAGACTATGAGAAATAAGATTCTCTGGTCTGATGAGACGACTATAGAACTTTTTGGTAATAATTCTAAGCGGTATGTGTGGAGAAAACCAGGCACTGCTCATCACCTGCCCAATACAATCCCAACAGTGAAACATGGTGGTAGCAGCATCATGCTATGGGGGTGTTTTTCAGCTGCAAGGACAGGACAACTGGTTGCAATTGAAGGAAACATGAATGCAGCCAAGTACAGAGATATCCTGGATGATCAAAACCTCTTCCAGAGTGCTCTGGACCTCAGACTTGGCCGAAGGTTCACCTTCCAACAAGACAATGACCCTAAGCACACAGCTAAAATAACAAAGGAGTGGCTTCAGAACAACTCTGTGACCATTCGTGACTGGCCCAGCCAGAGCCCTGACCTAAACCCAATTGGGCATCTCTGGAGAGACCTGAAAATGGCTGTCCACCAACGTTCACCATCCAGCCTGATGGAACTGGAGAGGATCTGCAAGGGAGAATGGCAGAGGATCCCCAAATCCAGGGGTGAAAAAACTTGTTGCATCATTCCCAAGAAGACTCATGGGTGTACTAGCTCAAAAGGGTGCTTCTCCTCAATACTGAGCAAAGGGTCTGAATACTTATGACCATGTGAGATTTTAATTTTCTTTTTTAATACATTTGTTTTGGGGTGCAGAGTGGACTTTAAGGAGAAAAAAATGAACTTTTTAGAATTTACCAAATAGCTGCAGTGAAACAGAGTGAAAAATTTAAAGGGGTCTGAATACTTTCCGCACCCACTGTATGATCTTTGTCTAGTTCAATAACTGTAATTTTGTTACAGATGCATTTAATTAATAAAAAGTGACTATGAATATGATGTGATTTTGCATCTTCTAGGTCCTAAGGCTACAGTCACTCGTTGTAACAGCAGTGCGTTTTTATTATCACAATTGCTGTAAATATACAAGTCACGTCATTGCGTTTTTTGTCTCGGTTGCATCAGTTAATCACCGCGCAGCCGCAATGTGTGAACACATCCATTTCTAACATCCACAGGTGAATGACATCCATAGACTCCACATCGATGTGCTCCTGAAGGATATCGCAGAGACCTTGCTCATCGTTCTTCCTGATGACGGTCCGGACACAGTAGAAAATCTGCTTGCTAGTAATGAGGTAGTGTGAACTGATAAATCTGCCACTGTTCAACTCATCGACTGCGCCGTATACCATCACAGTCGTGTGCTGTACATGTACCGGCCAACAAGACACGTCCTGTTCCCTTTCTGGAGAATCTTAGAGTAATAACATATTGATGATTTCTGTGTAGAAATGGCCGATAACTGAAATAACATTAAAGGGAACCTGCCAGGATGTTTTTTTACTAATGAAAGTAATGGAATGGTTGCCTTAGTCAGAGCAATAAAGAGGAGTCAAGTCTTGTAGTAATCAAGTGTGCGAGATGCCCCCAATGCACAATTAGGCTAATATAAATGCAGCTTCGAAGCTCAATTTCTCAGTGCCGCAAGTACACTGGATTGCTACAACACAGGTGTGATTGTTATTGTGAAGCTGTTCTGTCATCTGGGATCCTCGCGCTTTGTGTCAGGATCCATTTGGGCAAGTGAACACTGATGGGCAAGCTGGGCGGGCAAGCTTTCCAGAGAATCAAGCATGGATTGGGAGAGTTTGGCCAGTTTACCTGGGTCAAAGACTTCACTCATTCGGTGGGGCTCGGATCCTGAAGGGGATCTGATGGGTCCTGCATGTGCAGAGAGTCCAAGCACTGGACAGAGAAGGATGGCAGACGTCTGTGAAGAAACTACACAAGTAACCAGTACACAGGCAGCCTGCCTCTCCCCAGGAAGAGGACATGGTGCCTTGAAAATATGAAAAAAGGCCCAGAACAGAGCCTACCCTTACCCAGGAGAGGTGCGGGAGCTATAAAGCCACGGATCTGTGTCCTGCAAATGGCGCTGGCGTTAGAGGGAACTGGATCTTGTATCTGGATGTTTTCTGAGGCCAATGGAAAGGAAGTGTGCCGGGATAGAAGAGGGGCAACAAGGGAATCTACATAAGTAAAGACGGCCTGGAGCCAAGGAAAATAAGCCCTTACCCAAGGAAATAGCACAAAAAAACACTTCAAGTGAGAAAATGTCTGCTCTCTGACCATCATTCCTGAACTAGGTATAGGGAGTCAGAGGGGGTCCCGGTCATCCTAGACCTAGCTGCGACTAAAGCCGGGGGCCTCAATTAGTGAGGCTAAAAGATTACTGAGGTGGCCTGGAGGCTGGAAAAAGAGAGGCATCCAGTCAGGGGGGAGAGATGGAGATTTTGAGGGCTCTGAAAACACCCCTTGAAGAGTGCAAAAAAAAAGGCACTGTAGCCCCAGAAACGATCCACAGAAAATCAGCAAGAAAGTACGGACACTGCCAAAGTGGCTGTAAAACCGAGAACTTGGGGGAAGGGATGGACCAAGGGAATAAAGAGGAGGGAAGCCCCCAGTGCATAGACCCTTGCAAGCCAATGGAAAGTTATGGGAGGACACGGATAGTTGGTCCACCTCGTATTATACCTTTATGTTGTCTTGGGATGCCCACAGAATCACTCCTTTGGAGGTCGTGCACCGATTGTGGGCACACCGGCACTCCACTATTGCAGTAGTTGGGTGGGACTGGTGAACTGTGATGACAGCATGTCCACAGGCAGGTACATTAAGGGGGGGACGTCTGCACCAGGAAAATGTATATTTAAATAAAAAAATGGGAAAGAATATTGTGCAGCAGACCTAAAACAGGTCATGTCCACCTTTTATGGGCTCTAGGCTAAAACTGAGCAACTTATTTGCATCGTGTCTGAATAAAGGGCATAGCCCACCAGGGAGAGCTAACACTATTTCACCCTTTGTCAGCCTCCCACTTACAGCCTCCTAGTATCGGCCTCCTACTTGCAGCCTCCTTGCGGCAGGGCGAGTACCCATGGTCCTGCATCTCCCAATGCTATTAATGAGCTTGTCACGATGGGCAGCGTCTGAACGGGGAGAAGAATGGATGTGGAGGGAAACCATAGGAGACAAGCACTCCGTTAATAATTGGTGATTTCCAGTAATAATTTTTGCTGGTAAGAAGAGGGAAGTTGTAAATTTGCAAGTTACCTTGTTCCGTAATAGAAGGTGATGTCCTGCCATCTTATATCACCTTGTATTGCACGTTGCTTTTAATTATGGTTTCCATAGAACTGAATTGCAGCTCATTGATAATCCTGCGGCTGCTCTGACCGCTCCTCTCTCCTCGGCTTATGTGGAACATGCTTGATTCTTGCACAATACTACATTGTTTGCACTTGATATACAGGACTTGGGTAATGCATCATTAGTAGAAAACTACCCCAAAAATTAGACAGCAGCGGAAACTGTCTGGGAGCGTCTACTGAACCTGACATTAGACTTGTGTCAATGTGCTCTGTGGTGCAACAAGTACACTGTACATCACATTTCCCATATACAGTACATAGACAGTAAGAAAGATAAAATCCAAGTTCAGATGTGAGCTAACATGGCCCCAGGTTCCCCTGTGCAGAAGCGATGACTCTAACTGTGGATGTTCATTACGTTCAGATTTACACTAAAGAAATGGCAAAATATTTGAACCACAGAAGTGAGCTGATAGAGCGAGCCGTGAAGGACATCATTGGCACTTTTCAAGCTGTGCACGTACCAAAACACACAACAAAGATGAAGAAAGTGAGCAAGAATAAAGGTAAGACGTCTGCTACAGAACAGCGTTTAGTCTTACAACATTTTTTACTTTGCATGAAAGTCACATATGAACAGTGTCGAATACAGCGAGCATTCTGTACATGAAAATCAGCCTTGGATTAGTAATATAATGCAATAGAATTTTTATTTATAAAATTAACTTTCTAAATTCCCGTCAGCACATTGTTTCTTTATTTCTTAGCGAGACTGAGATCTTGGGAGTTTCCTGGCCGTGGACCCAAAATGTCAATGTTTTGTTCACCGAGCCACTTAGTTCTCACTTTTGTCTTGCAATCATTTAGCAATACAAAAAAAAAAGGTTCAAAACAAGTATACGTAGAGATGGCTAAAAGTGACAGAAGGGTCCAGCGGGCACGAGGACTTACAATCTACAATAGCCTTGATTTGACAGTGGATAATGTAAAGCTAGGTGCAGTCAGGATGAGCAGGAGTCGTCCGCTGTAGTGAGCAAGATAACAATAAGTCCATGTTCACATGATACAATTGTACTGCATTTTTTGGTGCACGTTTCCAAAATCGTGAAAAAAAAAAATACTTTCCTTTTTTGCTGTGAATTTGAAAATCGTGGTGGAAAAATTAAAAAAAAAGTGTGAGCGCATTGTGTGAACCGGGCCTAAATATAACGAGAATAATTTGACAAATAATATACATTTTATTACCAGTTTAGACTGTTAACTGAAATGTCCGGGATCAGGGATAATTAGTGTATTTGAATATTTACCTGGGGCGAAATATTAGTCAGTGACAAGTTAGGTTTGCATCTGCAGTTTGGTAGTAACGTCCTTGTCACTTACAAGGATATTACCATTGTTCTGTGTTTTTTTTTTTTTTTGTTACAGCAGCAATTTTTGCAAAGGTAATAAAAAGAAATGCAGCCTTATTATGTGTCTCACAAAGGTCCAAAAGGGGATGTTTTCCAGCATCAAAGGAAAATAGTTCAAACTTAGCAGCTAATCTTAAACTTTTATCTGAAACATATGCATTTCGGGTAGAAAAACCCAGCTGATTAAGGGTTTTTCTACTCATAACGCATAAGCATTATAGTTTTTTTTTAAATATGTGCACATTCTGCCAATGTTTTAATCCCATAGGATTAAAGGCTAAATTTTAATTACTTTCCTTTGGTGCTGGAGAACATCCCCTTTTGGACCATTGAGAGCTATTTGACCTGGAAGTCAGACCAGTGCATACTCCTCCGTGCACCACACCCCGACCACAGACGGTCCACCCTGGAAGTTTCCTGGGATACTTACCGCCAAATTGACACTTTTTCTATTTTTCGCATTATTTGTCACCTTTGAATTAGCTTCTCAGAAACTACTGACCACCAGGCTTGGTCAGCAGCATGTTCAGTCCATGACATAGTTATGTACAGAACACTATTCCAAAGACATATATGATGCATATTGGCTGGAGATCAACTTGGTCATACCTCCCCATTTGGTAAATATGGACCAAACTATGCTGTGGATCCCTATTGATACAACCTAAACTTGGAATAAATCCAAATACCACCTGCAATTAATTGCAGGTGGTGTTTGGATTTATTCCAAGTTTAGGTTGCATGACATAGTTATGATATTACCATTCATAGCTTCAAAAGTGACAACTGATATGGCTGCACTTACTGTTGTCATTTTTGCAAATGTGACTACAAAAACTGACATCTAAATGAGACCCAAGATAGACACATCAGTGAACTGAGATTCAACCCTACAAGGCTGAGGTCTTGGGTGATATCACTAGATTCTGATAGGTCTCTTGTCGCTGTTTTGTAGCTAGACGTGTTGCATTTACAGACGTTGATGAACAAGAAGAGGTCGTGGAGGAACAGACGAAGGATGTAGAATTCAGTAAGGTACGACACCAGTCAATATTGACCATATATAAATATGGAGGGCATTTTGTAATCTTATGTTTAGGATATTTGTATGTATAGAGGAGGGTATGTGAGACTCACACTGTATATAGGAGGCTACGTGGGGCTCACACTGTTTGTATATATGGAAGCTGTGTGAGGTTCACACTGTATATTATTATTATTATTTATTATTATAGCAGCATTTATTGCATGGCGATTTACATGTGAAAATGGGGGTATACATTGCAAAAACGATTAGAAAAATCTTGAACAAAAACGCAACGGCAAACTGGTACAGGAGGAGAGAGGACCCTGCCCGCGAGGGCTCACAGTCTACAAGGGATGGGTGAGGATACAGTAGGTGAGGATAGAGCTGGTCGTGCAGCGATATGGTGGAGCGATGGCTACTGCAGGTTGTAGGCTTGTCGGAAGAGGTGGGTATATGGAGGCTATGTTGGGTTCACACTATATATGGAGGCGATGTGGGGGCTCACAGTGTAAATATGGAGTCTATGTGGGGGCTCACAGTGTATATATGGAGGCTATGTGGGGCTCACTCTGTATATATGGAGGCTATGTGAGGCTCACACTGTATATATGGAGGCTATGTGGGGCTCACACTATATATGTGAGGCTCACACTGTAATATATGGAGGCTATGTGAGGCTCACACTGTATATATGCAGGCTATGTGAGGCTCATACTGCATATAGGCTATGTGGGACTCACACAGTATATATGGAGGCTATGTGGGGCTCACACTGTATATATGGAGGCTATGTGGGGGCTCACACTGTGCATAGAAGGCTATGTGGGGGCTCACACTGTATATAGGCTATGTGGGGGCTCACACTGTATATAGGAGGCTATGTGGGGGCTCACACCATATATATGGAGGCTTTGTGGGGCTCACACAGTATATATGGAGGCTATATGGGGATTCCCAGTGAATATATAAAGGCTATGTGGGGCTCACACGGTGCATATGGAGGCTATGTGTGGACTCACAGTGTATATGTGGAGGCTATGTGTGGGGTCACAGTGTATATATGGAGGATATGTGGGGCTCAATGTATATATGGAGGCTATGTGGGGTCTCACACTGTATATAGAAGGTTATGTAGGGGCTCACACTGCATATAGGAGGCTATATGGGGGCTCACACTATATATAAAGGCTATGTGTGGGCTCACAGTGTATATATGGAGGCTATATGTGGGCTCACAGTGTATATATGGAGGCTATGTGGGGCTCAATGTATATATGGAGGCTATGTGGGGTCTCACACTGTATATAGAAGGTTATGTAGGGGCTCACACTGCATATAGGAGGCTATATGGGGGCTCACACTATATATAAAGGCTATGTGTGGGCTCACAGTGTATATATGGAGGCTATGTGGGGTCTCACACTGTATATAGAAGGCTATATAGGAGGCTATATGGGGGCTCACACTATATATAAAGGCTATGTGTGGGCTCACAGTGTATATCTGGAGGCTATGCTGGGCTCAATGTATATATGGAGGCTATGTGGGGCTTACACTGTATATATGAAGGCTATGTGTTGGCTCACACTGTATATATGGAGGCTATGTGTGGGCTCACAGTGTTTATATGGAGGCTATGTGGGGCTTACACTGTATATATGAAGGCTATGTGTTGGCTCACACTGTATATATGGAGGCTATGTGTGGACTCACAGTGTTTATATGGAGGCTATGTGGGGCTTACACTGTATATATGAAGGCTATTTGTTGGCTCACACTGTATATATGGAGGCTATGTGGGGCTCACACTGTATATATGGAGGCTATGTGGGGCTCACACTGTATATATGGAGGCTATGTGTGGGCTCACAGTGTTTATATGGAGGCTATGTGGGGCTCACACTGTATATATGGAGGCTATGCTGGGCTCAATGTATATATGGAGGCTATGTGGGGCTTACACTGTATATATGAAGGCTATGTAGGGGCTCACACTGTATATAAGGGGCATTGTGTGGGCTCTTATGGTATCTGTGGGGGGCTGTGTGTGGGTTCACACATATAGAAGCATTTAGGAGTTAATTTCAGCCTATTGGTTTGGCTCTCCACAACAGTAACTGTCTCTCATGTGGCCCCTCAGAAAAATGAATTGCCCACCCCTGCACTCTGGTAATCCATGCGGGGCTACCTGGGGTTTATTCTCATGATCTCACGGTGTAATAATGATGTGGATACTGGCCTCCTGTTACACAATGCCTGTGATGGAGCCACCATTACTTGGTAGTGACTGGCGGCTCCCTGCAGATCAGGCTCATGATTCTGTATGTCCAGGCGCAAACTGGTGCAAAGACTGAAGACTGTATCCTCCGTCTGCCTATAATACAATAGGTCCTGCATGTCCAATTCCTCAGATTGTAAATAATGATTGTTAGGGAGGTGCAGACGAGGGTATGTTCGGTCCAAGTGCGATCCGACAAAACATCAGATCACAATCGGATCTATGTTAGGCTATGGGGCTGCACACATGTTAGATTTCTTTCCTTGTACCATGTACAGTCATGGCCAAAAGTATTGAGAATGAGACAAATAGTAATTTTTCCAAAGTTTACTGCTTCATTTTTTGTAATGGCAATTTGCATATACTCCTGAATGTCAAAGAGTGATCAGCTTAACAGCAATTACTGTACTTGCAAAGTCAATATTTGCCCAGAAAATGAACTTTAACCCCCAAAACACATTTCAACATCATTGCAGTCCTGCCTTAAAAGGAGCAGCTAACATCGTTTTAGTGATTGATCCATTAACACAGGTGTGGGTGTTGATGAGGACAGGGCTGGCGATCAATCAGTCATGATTAAGTAAGAATGACATCACTGGACACTTTAAAAGGAGGCTGGTTCTTGGTATCATTGTTTCTCTTCAGTTAACCATGGTTATCTCTAAAGAAACACGTGCAGCCATCATTGCACTGCACAAAAATGGCCTAACAGGGAAGAGTATCGCAGCTACAAAGATTGCACCTCAGTCAACAATCTATCGCATCATCAAGAACTTCAAGGAGAGAGCTTCCATTGTTGTCAAAAAGGCTCCAGGGCGCCCAAGAAAGACCAGCAAGCGCCAGGACCGTATCTTAAAACTGTTTCAGCTGCGGGATCGGACTACCAGCAGTGCCGAGCTTGCTCAGGAATGGCAGCAGGCTGGTGTGAGTGCTTCTGCACGCACTGTGAGGCGGAGACTCTTTGAGCAAGGGCTGGTTTCAAGGAGGGCAGCAAAGAAGCCACTTCTCTCCAGAAAAAACATCAGGGACCGACTGATATTCTGCAAAAGGTACAGGGAGTGGACTGCTGAGGACTGGGGCAAAGTCATTTTCTCTGATGAATCCCCTTTTCGATTGTTTGGGACATCTGGAAAACAGCTTATTCGGAGAAGAAGAGGTGAGCGCTACCACCAGTCTTGTCTCATGCCAACTGTAAAGCATCCTGAAACCATTCATGTGTGGGGTTGCTTCTCAGCCAAGGGAATCGGCTCACTCACAGTCTTGCCTAAAAACACAGCCATGAATAAAGAATGGTACCAGAATGTCCTCCAAGAGCAACTTCTCCCAACCGTCCAAGAGCAGTTTGGCGCCCAACAATGCCTTTTCCAGCATGATGGAGCACCTTGCCATAAAGCAAAGGTGATAACTAAATGGCTCATGGAACAAAACATAGAGATTTTGGGTCCATGGCCTGGAAACTCCCCAGATCTTAATCCCATTGAGAACTTGTGGTCAATCATCAAGAGACGGGTGGACAAACAAAAACCAACAAATTCTGGCAAAATGCAAGCATTGATTATGCAAGAATAGACTGCTATCAGTCAGGATTTGGTCCAAAAGTTGATTGAGAGCAGCCAGGGAGAATTACAGAGGTCTTGAAGAAGAAGGGGCAACACTGCAAATATTGACTTGCTGCATTAACTCATTCTAACTGTCAATATAACCTATTGGTCCTCATAATATGATTGCAATTATATTTCTGTATGTGATATAAACATCAGACAAACACTAATAAAAACCAGAGGCCAGCAGATCATGGGAAAAAATAATTTTGGTGTCATTCTCAAAACTTTTGGCCATGACTGTAGACTGAGGAAAGAAATCGCAGCATGCCTGAGCTTGATCCGATATTTCGATCACACTTGGCCATGAGTCCATGGAAATCATCGGCTGCACTCGGATGACATCTAAATGCAGTCCGATGTCCACAGACTGATATGATGGATACATTTTATCTCTGTCTTCTCATCCGAGAAAATCGTATGACACTATAATCACACTATGATTAAACTCTTATCAGAGTGAATTGCATAATCGTCCCGATTCACTCAGATGAAAGAATTTACGGCCGTCTGCGCCTGCCCTAAGAGAGAAACCAGACGTGAGGTTGATTGTGCGGCTGCGTCTCCTCCTACCTACAGCAACCAATGGCCTCGTGATAGTGAAGCCAGATTGCGCCATCATCAGGCGCCGCTGATTGCTGCAGTTTTGTCCGTGTGGCCAACCTCACATCTGAGTTCACCCTTACTGATAAGTTTAATGTAGTCTGCTCTGTGCAGATGTAGTATAGGTACTGTTCACACAGCACTGCAGTATTATTCCTGGTACTCTGCAGGTTTAGAAAAACATACAAAGCGGACACCACCCACGTAGTATGAAAAAAATGGTGCTACCCATATAGCAAAGTGTGTAGAGAAAGAAGAAAAAAGGAGATACAGATGCTTCTCACTAAATTAGAATATCATCGAAAAGTTAATTTATTTCAGTTCTTCAATACAAAAACTGAAGCTCCTATATTATATAGAGTCATTACACACAGAGGGATCTATTATATAGAGTCATTACACACAGAGGGATCTATTATATAGAGTCATTACACACAGAGGGATCTATTATATAGAGTCATTACACACAGAGGGATCTATTATATAGAGTCATTACACGCAGAGGGATCTATTATATAGAGTCATTACACACAGAGGGATCTATTATATAGAGTCATTACAGAGTGATCTATTATATAGAGTCACTACACACAGAGGGATCTATTATATAGAGTCATTGCACACAGAGGGATCTATTATATAGTCATTACACACAGAGGGATCTATTATATAGAGTCATTACACACAGAGGGATCTATTATATAGAGCCATTACACACAGAGGGATCTATTATATAGAGTCATTACACACAGAGGGATCTATTATATAGAGTCATTACACACATAGGGATCTATTATATAGAGTCATTACACACAGAGGGATCTATTATATAGAGTCATTACACACAGAGTGATCTATTATATAGAGTCATTACACACAGAGGGATCTATTATATAGAGTCATTACACACAGAGTGATCTATTATATAGAGTCATTACACACAGAGGGATCTATTATATAGAGTCATTACACACAGAGGGATCTATTATATAGTCATTACACACAGAGGGATCTATTATATAGAGTCATTGCACACAGAGGGATCTATTATATAGAGTCATTACAGAGTGATCTATTATATAGAGTCCTTACACACAGAGGGATCTATTATATAAAGTCATTACACACAGAGGGATCTATTATATAGAGTCATTACACACAGAGGGATCTATTATATAGAGTCATTACACACAGAGGGATCTATTATATAGAGTAATTACAGAGTGATCTATTATATAGTCACTACACACAGAGGGATCTATTATATAGAGTCATTACACACAGAGGGATCTATTATATAGAGTCACTACACACAGAGGGATCTATTATATAGAGTCATTACACACAGAGGGATCTATTATATAGAGTCATTACACACAGAGGGATCTATTATATAGAGTCATTACACACAGAGCGATCTATTATATAGAGTCATTACACACAGAGCAATCTATTCTATAGAGTCATTACACACAGAGGGATCTATTATATAGTCATTACACGCAGAGGGATCTATTATATAGAGTCATTACACACAGAGGGATCTATTATATAGAGTCATTACACGCAGAGGGATCTATTATATAGAGTCATTACACACAGAGGGATCTATTATATAGAGTCATTACACACAGAGGGATCTATTATATAGAGTAATTACACACAGAGGGATCTATTATATAGTCATTACACACAGAGGGATCTATTATATAGAGTCATTACACACAGAGGGATCTATTATATAGAGTCATTACACACAGAGGGATCTATTATATAGAGTCATTACACACAGAGGGATCTATTATATAGAGTCATTACACACAGAGGGATCTATTATATAGAGTCATTACAGAGTGATCTATTATATAGAGTCACTACACACAGAGGGATCTATTATATAGAGTCATTACACACAGAGGGATCTATTATATAGTCATTACACACAGAGGGATCTATTATATAGAGTCATTACACACAGAGGGATCTATTATATAGAGTCATTACACACAGAGAGATCTATTATATAGAGTCATTACACACAGAGGGATCTATTATATAGAGTCATTACACGCAGAGGGATCTATTATATAGAGTCATTACACACAGAGGGATCTATTATATAGAGTCATTACACACAGAGAGATCTATTATATAGAGTCATTACACACAGAGGGATCTATTATATAGAGTCATTACACGCAGAGGGATCTATTATATAGAGTCATTACACACAGAGGGATCTATTATATAGAGTCATTACACACAGAGGGATCTATTATATAGAGTAATTACACACAGAGGGATCTATTATATAGAGTCATTACACACAGAGGGATCTATTATATAGAGTCATTACACACAGAGGGATCTATTATATAGAGTCATTACACACAGAGGGATCTATTATATAGAGTCATTACACACAGAGGGATCTATTATATAGAGTCATTACACACAGAGGGATCTATTATATAGAGTCATTACAGAGTGATCTATTATATAGAGTCACTACACACAGAGGGATCTATTATATAGAGTCATTACACACAGAGGGATCTATTATATAGTCATTACACACAGAGGGATCTATTATATAGAGTCATTACACACAGAGGGATCTATTATATAGAGTCATTACACACAGAGAGATCTATTATATAGAGTCATTACACACAGAGGGATCTATTATATAGAGTCATTACACACAGAGGGATCTATTATATAGAGTCATTACACACAGAGGGATCTATTATATAGAGTCATTACACACAGAGGGATCTATTATATAGAGTCATTACAGAGTGATCTATTATATAGAGTCATTACACACAGAGTGATCTATTATATAGAGTCATTACACACAGAGGGATCTATTATATAGAGTCATTACACACAGAGGGATCTATTATATAGAGTCATTACACACATAGGGATCTATTATATAGAGTCATTACACACAGAGGGATCTATTATATAGTCATTACACACAGAGGGATCTATTATATAGAATCATTACACACAGAGGGATCTTTTTTATAGAGTCATTACACACAGAGGGATCTATTCTATAGAGTCATTACACACAGAGGGATCTATTCTATAGAGTCATTACACACAGAGGGATCTATTATATAGAGTCATTACACACAGAGGGATCTATTACATAGAGTCATTACACGCAGAGCGATCTATTACATAGAGTCATTACACGCAGAGGGATCTATTACATAGAGTCATTACACGCAGAGGGATCTATTACATAGAGTCATTACACGCAGAGGGATCTATTATATAGAGTCATTACACGCAGAGGGATCTATTATATAGAGTCATTACACGCAGAGGGATCTATTATATAGAGTCATTACACGCAGAGGGATCTATTATATAGAGTCATTACACGCAGAGGGATCTATTATATAGAGTCATTACACGCAGAGGGATCTATTATATAGAGTCATTACACACAGAGGGATCTATTATATAGAGTCATTACACACAGAGGGATCTATTATATAGAGTCATTACACACAGAGGGATCTATTATATAGAGTCATTACACACAGAGCGATCTATTCTATAGAGTCATTACACACAGAGGGATCTATTATATAGTCATTACACGCAGAGGGATCTATTATATAGAGTCATTACACACAGAGGGATCTATTATATAGAGTCATGACACGCAGAGGGATCTATTATATAGAGTCATTACACACAGAGGGATCTATTATATAGAGTCATTACACACAGAGGGATCTATTATATAGAGTAATTACACACAGAGGGATCTATTATATAGTCATTACACACAGAGGGATCTATTATATAGAGTCATTACACACAGAGGGATCTATTATATAGAGTCATTACACACAGAGGGATCTATTATATAGAGTCATTACACACAGAGGGATCTATTATATAGAGTCATTACACACAGAGGGATCTATTATATAGAGTCATTACACACAGAGGGATCTATTATGTAGAGTCATTACACACAGAGGGATCTATTATATAGAGTCATTACACACAGAGGGATCTATTATATAGAGTCATTACAGAGTGATCTATTATATAGAGTCACTACACACAGAGGGATCTATTATATAGAGTCATTACACACAGAGGGATCTATTATATAGTCATTACACACAGAGGGATCTATTATATAGAGTCATTACACACAGAGGGATCTATTATATAGAGTCATTACACACAGAGAGATCTATTATATAGAGTCATTACACACCGAGGGATCTATTATATAGAGTAATTACACACAGAGGGATCTATTATATAGAGTCATTACACACAGAGGGATCTATTATATAGAGTCATTACACACAGAGGGATCTATTATATAGAGTCATTACAGAGTGATCTATTATATAGAGTCATTACACACAGAGTGATCTATTATATAGAGTCATTACACACAGAGGGATCTATTATATAGAGTCATTACACACAGAGGGATCTATTATATAGAGTCATTACACACATAGGGATCTATTATATAGAGTCATTACACACAGAGGGATCTATTATATAGTCATTACACACAGAGGGATCTATTATATAGAATCATTACACACAGAGGGATCTTTTTATAGAGTCATTACACACAGAGGATCTATTCTATAGAGTCATTACACACAGAGGGATCTATTCTATAGAGTCATTACACACAGAGGGATCTATTATATAGAGTCATTACACACAGAGGGATCTATTACATAGAGTCATTACACGCAGAGCGATCTATTACATAGAGTCATTACACGCAGAGGGATCTATTACATAGAGTCATTACACGCAGAGGGATCTATTATATAGAGTCATTACACGCAGAGGGATCTATTATATAGAGTCATTACACGCAGAGGGATCTATTATATAGAGTCATTACACGCAGAGGGATCTATTATATAGAGTCATTACACACAGAGGGATCTATTATATAGAGTCATTACACACAGAGGGATCTATTATATAGAGTCATTACACACATAGGGATCTATTATATAGAGTCATTACACACAGAGGGATCTATTATATAGAGTCATTACACACAGAGGGATCTATTATATAGAGTCATTACACACAGGGATCTATTATATATATGTGTAATGACTCTATATAATAGATCCCTCTGTGTGTAATGACTATATAATAGATCACTCTGCGTGTAATGACTCTATATAATAGATCCCTCTGTGTGTAATGACTCTATATAATAGATCCCTCTGTGTGTAATGACTCTATATAATAGATCCCTCTGTGTGTAATGACTCTATATAATAGATCCCTCTGTGTGTAATGACTCTATATAATAGATCCCTCTGCGTGTAATGACTCTATATAATAGATCCCTCTGCGTGTAATGACTCTATATAATAGATCCCTCTGCGTGTAATGACTCTATATAATAGATCCCTCTGCGTGTAATGACTCTATATAATAGATCCCTCTGCGTGTAATGACTCTATGTAATAGATCCCTCTGCGTGTAATGACTCTATGTAATAGATCCCTCTGCGTGTAATGACTCTATGTAATAGATCGCTCTGCGTGTAATGACTCTATGTAATAGATCCCTCTGTGTGTAATGACTCTATATAATAGATCCCTCTGTGTGTAATGACTCTATAGAATAGATCCCTCTGTGTGTAATGACTCTATAGAATAGATCCTCTGTGTGTAATGACTCTATAAAAAAGATCCCTCTGTGTGTAATGATTCTATATAATAGATCCCTCTGTGTGTAATGACTATATAATAGATCCCTCTGTGTGTAATGACTCTATATAATAGATCCCTATGTGTGTAATGACTCTATATAATAGATCCCTCTGTGTGTAATGACTCTATATAATAGATCCCTCTGTGTGTAATGACTCTATATAATAGATCACTCTGTGTGTAATGACTCTATATAATAGATCACTCTGTAATGACTCTATATAATAGATCCCTCTGTGTGTAATGACTCTATATAATAGATCCCTCTGTGTGTAATGACTCTATAATAGATCCCTCTGTGTGTAATGACTCTATATAATAGATCTCTCTGTGTGTAATGACTCTATATAATAGATCCCTCTGTGTGTAATGACTCTATATAATAGATCCCTCTGTGTGTAATGACTATATAATAGATCCCTCTGTGTGTAATGACTCTATATAATAGATCCCTCTGTGTGTAGTGACTCTATTTAATAGATCACTCTGTAATGACTCTATATAATAGATCCCTCTGTGTGTAATGACTCTATATAATAGATCCCTCTTTGTGTAATGACTCTATATAATAGATCCCTCTGTGTGTAATGACTCTATATAATAGATCCCTCTGTGTGTAATGACTCTATATAATAGATCCCTCTGTGTGTAATGACTCTATATAATAGATCCCTCTGTGTGTAATGACTCTATATAATAGATCCCTCTGTGTGTAATGACTCTATATAATAGATCCCTCTGTGTGTAATGACTATATAATAGATCCCTCTGTGTGTAATTACTCTATATAATAGATCCCTCTGTGTGTAATGACTCTATATAATAGATCCCTCTGTGTGTAATGACTCTATATAATAGATCCCTCTGCGTGTAATGACTCTATATAATAGATCCCTCTGTGTGTAATGACTCTATATAATAGATCCCTCTGCGTGTAATGACTATATAATAGATCCCTCTGTGTGTAATGACTCTATAGAATAGATCGCTCTGTGTGTAATGACTCTATATAATAGATCCCTCTGTGTGTAATGACTCTATATAATAGATCCCTCTGTGTGTAATGACTCTATATAATAGATCCCTCTGTGTGTAATGACTCTATATAATAGATCCCTCTGCGTGTAATGACTCTATATAATAGATCCCTCTGCGTGTAATGACTCTATATAATAGATCCCTCTGCGTGTAATGACTCTATATAATAGATCCCTCTGCATGTAATGACTCTATATAATAGATCCCTCTGCGTGTAATGACTCTATATAATAGATCCCTCTGCGTGTAATGACTCTATGTAATAGATCCCTCTGCGTGTAATGACTCTATGTAATAGATCCCTCTGCGTGTAATGACTCTATGTAATAGATCCCTCTGCGTGTAATGACTCTATGTAATAGATCGCTCTGTGTGTAATGACTCTATATAATAGATCCCTGTGTGTAATGACTCTATATAATAGATCCCTCTGTGTGTAATGACTCTATAGAATAGATCCCTCTGTGTGTAATGACTCTATAGAATAGATCCCTCTGTGTGTAATGACTCTATAAAAAAGATCCCTCTGTGTGTAATGATTCTATATAATAGATCCCTCTGTGTGTAATGACTATATAATAGATCCCTCTGTGTGTAATGACTCTATATAATAGATCCCTATGTGTGTAATGACTCTATATAATAGATCCCTATGTGTGTAATGACTCTATATAATAGATCCCTCTGTGTGTAATGACTCTATATAATAGATCCCTGTGTGTAATGACTCTATATAATAGATCCCTCTGTGTGTAATGACTCTATATAATAGATCCCTGTGTGCAATGACTTTATATAATAGATCCCTCTGTGTGTAATGACTCTATATAATAGATCCCTGTGTGTAATGACTCTATATAATAGATCTCTCTGCGTGTAATGACTCTATATAATAGATCCCTCTGTGTGTAATGATTCTATATAATAGATCCCTCTGCGTGTAATGACTCTATATAATAGATCCCTCTGTGTGTAATGACTCTATATAATATAGGAGTTTCACTTTTTGTATTGAAGAACTGAAATAAATTAACTTTTTGTTGATATTCTAATTTAGTGAGAAGCACCTGTATATACAATGGGTCGTGCACACTGAATATTAGTTATATAATTTTTTAAGTGAATCAGTACAAATGCTGCATGTGGCTAAAAAACACCAGTAAAAGCATTTAAAAAGTGCATCAAGCTAAATGCGAGACCCAGCAAAACATCTTTATAGGAGTCCGGGTCAGATGTGACTACATGTAAGTGGCTACTTCATAGCTGTCTTATTCTCCATTGGCCGCCCGCCTTGTTTTTTTGTAGTGTTCCCTTTGATAATATTTACAGACTTCTATATGTATTTCTCTATTGTGTTATTATTTCCTGCTACTCCTTTTTTTGTTCATTTACTATCTTGGACCTTCTTTGATTGCACAGATTCTTTTTGCTCTTTGGCTCTTGACATACAGTGGGGGAAATAAGTATTTGATCCCTTGCTGTTTTTGTAAGTTTGTCCACTGGCAAAGACACGAAAAATCTATAATTTTAAGGGCAGGTTAATTTTGAGAGATAGAATATCCCCCCAAAAAATCAAGAAAATCACATTGTATAAATTAGATAATTTTTTTTTTGCATTTTGCAGTGAGAAATTAAGTATTTGATCCCCCTACAAACCATTATGAGTTCTGGCTCCTACAGACCAGTTAGACGCTCCTAGTGAACTCGTTAGCTGCATTAAAGACAGCTGTCTTACATAGTCACCTGTTTAAAAGACTCTTGTCCACAGACTCAATTAATCAGTCAGACTCTAACCTCTACAACATGGGCAAGACCAAAGAGCTTTCTAAGGATGTCAGGGACAAGGTCATAGACCTGCACAAAGCTGGAATGGGTTACAAAACCATAAGTAAGACGCTGGGTGAGAAGGAAGCAACTGTTGGTGCAATAGTAAGAAAATGGAAGAAATGACTGTCAATCAACATCGATCTGGGGCACCATGCAAAATCTCACCTCGTGGGGTATCCTTGATCATGAGGAAGGTGAGAGATCAGCCTAAAACTACACGGGGGGAACTTGTTAATGATCTCAAGGCAGCTGGGACCACAGTCACCAAGAAAACCATTGGTAACTGTTACGGGTCCAGGTGGTGGAACCTCTGTGCTTCGGTGCAAGGAGGGACCAGAGGGGCGTGACTAAGTGCCTACTCGGCCTGACCAAGGTCGCACGGCGGCTCAATCGACTCCGTGAACCAGGGAGGGACCGAGCAGGGGGACCAGGTGCCACTCTGGGACTGACCTTGTGTGAGAGCTGGTGACTCCCATGGGTCAGATGGCAGGAACTGACCGGTACAGCGGATGAGCACGGCAGGAAGGCTGACGGGTTGTCCGGGTAGATAAGCAGGCTGGTCCGGCAGATAGCCAGACGTGTGCTCCGGGTAGGCGAGCTGGCGGGCACGACAGATAACAGGTAGGTGCTCCAGGTAGGCTGGCTGGCGGGCACGACAGGTAACTGGCAGGTGCTCCAGGTAGGCAGGCTGGTGGGTACTACAGGTAACAGACAGGTGCTTCCAGGTAATCAGGCTGGTGGGCACGGCAGGTAACTGGCAGGTGCTTCCAGGTAGGCAGGCTGGCGGGCACTACAGGTAACTGGCAGGTGCTTCCAGGTAGGCAGGCTGGCGGGCACTACAGGTAACTGGCAGGTGCTTCCAGGTAAGCAGGCTGTCGGGCAGAACTATAGACAGGCTGGCGGGCTGGACTGTAGACAGACTGGCGAGCAGGACAGACAGGCAGCGGGACCTGAGGGCTGATGCAAGTGTTAGCACACAGAACAACGACCTTGCACAGGCACCTCCATTTTGGAGGAGGTGCCTTATATAGGGGCAGTCCTCCTGCCATTGGCCGGGGACTCTATAGGACGGCGCGCACGGCGCCTTTAAGAGGGAGGGAGCGCGCGCACGCCCTAAGCACAGAGCCTGGGAAGCTGTGCGCGGTGCGCGCCACAGCATCAGGGGAGCGGGAGGACGCCGGACCTGGACCATGGTGGTGAGGGGAACGGCGTCTCTGCCTCCTGCCGATGCTACAGTACCCCCCCCCCTTTATGCCCCCTCTTCTTAAGGCCCGCAAGAAATTTTTTAAGAAGATGAGGGGCATGAATGTTCTCCCTGGGTTCCCAAGACCTCTCCTCAGGGCCAAACCCCTTCCAATCCACAAGAAAGAAAGTCTTTCCGTTTACCCTCTTGGTGGTCAAAATGTTTTCTACCTCAAAGACGTCCTCAGCGGAGACTGGAGCTGGAGCGGTACCTGGATCGTCAGAGAAAGAATTAAGGACAACAGGTTTGAGGAGGGATACATGAAAGGAGTTGGGAATCCGTAAAGTGACTGGGAGTTTCAGCTTGTAAGCCACGGGATTGATTTGGTTAAGAACCTCGAACGGACCGATGAACCGCGGACCCAACTTATAGGAAGGTATCTTGAGATGAAAATATTTGGAGGAAAGCCAGACCTTGTCTCCCGGACGGAATTGAGGCGGATCCAGACATCTCTTATCAGCATGTTTCTTCATCTAGTGTTTCAGATCTAGTGTCTTCCCAAATAGCTGAAAATTCGCTGACCAGAGACTCCGCGGCAGGATTGTCCACAGAAGAGGAGACGGGAAACGGAATCCGGGGGTTGACCATAGACCACAAAGAACGTGGATTTAGAAGAAGACTCGCTATCATGGTTATTAAAGGAGAACTCGGCTCAGGGCAGGAGCTCAACCCAATCGTTATGGTGAGCGTTGACAAAGTGCCGAAGAAAGCTGGTAAGGACCTGGTTGATACGTTCCACTTGACCATTGCACTGAGGATGATAAGCAGAGGAGAAATCCAAGGAGACATCCAGCAGCTTACACGTAGCTCTCCAGAAGCGGGAAGTGAACTGAAGCCCTCGATCAGACACAATGTGGAGGGGTAGGCCGTGGAGACGAAAAATGTGATGGATTAAGTCCTTAGCCAGCACCGATGCAGACGGGAGACCAGGCAGAGGGATGAAGTGGGCCATTTTAGAAAAGCGGTCAGCGACCTCCCAAATGACAGTACAACCGGCAGAAACAGGGAGATCTGTAATGAAGTCCATAGCAATGTGTTGCCACGGAGCGGAAGGTACGGGAAGAGGAAGAAGACCGCAGGATGAAAGTTGCCTGGGAACTTTGTTACGGGCACAGGAGGAACAAGCCACGACGAAGTCCGCAACATCCTTGCGTAGAGAAGGCCACCAGTAATGTCAGGCGATGAGCAGAAAGGTCTTCCTCTGGCCAGCATGACCGGCTAGTTTGGATGAATGGCCCCAGAGTAGAACCTTCTTATGATCCGGAACCGCTACAAAGGTCTTACTGGGTGGAAAATGAGACAGGTCAAACGGAGCCACAGTCATTACTTTGGAGGGGTCAATGATATGTAGAGGCTCCTCCTCTTGGTCGGAAGACAGGAATGAGCGGGAAAGAGCGTCAGCTTTAATATTCTTGTCCGCCGGGCGGTAATGCAGAGTGAAGCAGAATCGGGCAAAGAATAGAGACCATCTGGCCCGACGCGGATTTAATCTTGGGCCTTCTGCAAATAAGCCAGGTTTTTGTGATTAGTGTAGATGACCACCGGGTGCAGAGCCCCCTCCAGCAAGTGGCGCCACTCCTCCACCGCTAATTTGATGGCCAGCAGCTCACGATCTCCTATGGAGTAGTTGCGCTCGGATGAGGAGAAGAGTTTGGAGAAGAAGCCGCAGGTAACCATTCTCCCGGACGAGGATTTCTGGGTGAGCACCTCTCCGGCTGCGGAGGAGAAAGCATCAACCTCCACGAAGAACTGCCTGTTGCAATCCTGACAGTGTAGCACAGGAGCGGAGGAGAAGGCTTGTTTTAGGGAGACGAAGGCCTGCTCTGCTTCGGAAGTCCATTCCCTGGGATTTGCTCCTTTACGGGTGAGCGCGGAGATGGGAGCAGTCCGAGAGGAGAAATGAGGAATGAAGAGGCGGTCGTAATTTGCGAAGCGCAGGAATTGCAGAATCACCTTCAACCCCCTCCGGTCAGGGCCACTTTAAGACGCAGAGACCTTCTCAGGATCCATCCTCAGACCAGTCTCAAAGATAATATAGCCCAGGAACGGTAGAGAGGTCTGCTCAAAGAGGCATTTCTCGAACTTAGTGTATAGGCGATTCTGCCGGAGCCTTAGCAAAACCTGACGAACTTCCCTCCGGTGTGAGGGTAGATCAGGAGAGAAGACCAAGATATAGTCCAGGTACACCACCACTCAAGAATAGAGGAGATCACAGAAGATGTCGTTAACCAGCTCCTGGAAGACGGCTGGAGCATTACAGAGACCAAAGGGTATTACGCAGTATTTGTAGTGACCGTCCTGGGTGTTGAATGCCGTCTTCCACTGGCGGATCCGGACCAAATTGTACGCCCCACTAAGATCAAGCTTGGTGAAGGTCTTCGCGCCTTTAAGGCGGTCGAACAGCTCTGAGAGGAGAAGCAGGGGGTACTTATTCTTGATGGTAATCTGGTTTAGACCTCTGTAATCGATACAGGGACTTAGAGAGCCGTCTTTCTTCTTGACGAAGAAGAATCCTGCTCCAGCCGGAGAGGTGGATTTCTGGATAAATCCCCTAGCAAGATTCTCCTCTATATACTCAGACATGGCCCGGTTCTCAGCCAGCGACAAGGGGTAGATACGCCTGCGGGGAGGAGAAGCATCAGGTACCAGGTCGATGGGGCAATCATACAGCCTGTGAGGTGGTAGTGTCTCAGCTTCCATCTTGTCGAAGACGTCCGCATAGGACCATTAGGGTGCCGGCAGACCAGGTAGATTAGCCGGAGTAGACTGGGGTCGAGCAGGACGAACCAGAACCAGACAGGACTCATGGCATTCCTGACCCCAAGGGAGCACTTCACCAGATCTCCAATTCAGGACGGGCTCATGTCTCTGTAACCAGGTTAGACCAAGCAAGAGGGGGTGACAGAGACCGGACAGCACATGAAAGGATATCTTCTCCGAGTGCAGCATTCCCACCTGAAGGGTTAAAGGCTCTGTGACGAGTAAGGTGGTCTCCGGAAGAAGCCTCCCATCCACGGAGGCAACCGCCAACGGTTCAGCCAGACGTACAGTATGGATCTGATAGCGCTCCACAACAGCCTGTTGAAAGAGATTCCCAGCTGCTCTGGAATCCAGATGAGCAGTCTCGAAGAAGCGGGTCTCACCACTGGAAATAGAAACAGACCGAGTCAAGGACGGAGAGGATTTACTCTTGCCTTGGACGACCTCTCCGAGCGGTCCTAGACCCTGGAGTTTCCTGGCTTCACCGGGCAGGAATGGATCAGATGTTCTTTACTGCCACAGTAGAAGCAACTCCCCTCGGCTCAGCGCGTCTCCTGGCGAGACTTGACCATCTTGCTTTGGTCAATTTGCATGGGCTCAGGCGAACATGCCCAGGGAATTGCTGGTTGAGAGGCAAGCTTTTGGAATACAGGAGCGAGACATGGAAATCTTCTCTCCCGGGTGGTCTCCTTGGCACGTTCCAGAAAATGGATGTCAATCCGGGTAGCTAATGACACCAGCTCGTCCAGTGTGGAAGGGATGTCACGACTGGCTAGCTCATCCTTGATCCATCCGGAAAGACCCTCCCAGAAGGTGGACATCAGGGGTTCGTTGTTCTAGGCAAGCTCAGATGCGAGGGTTCGGAAATGTATGGCATACTGGCCCACGGTGAGACTCCCTTGGCGGAGACGGAGAAGTGAGGCAGCAGTAGAAGATTTTTGTTCGGGCTCATCAAAGACCTTCCAGAAGGCAGAGAGGAAAGCCGGAAGATTGGACTCCAGGGGATCCCCTATCTCCCACAGAGGGTTTAGCCATGCCAATGCCTCCCCGGTGAGGTGAGACATGATGAACGCCACCTTGGCCCGGTCGGAGGGGAACTGATGTGCCAGGAGTTCAAAGTGCAGCGTGCACTGATTTAGGAAGCCCCGACATAAGTCAGGGTCACCACCAAAATGTGGAGGCGCAGAGAGCCGAGGTCCAGAGATGGGTGCCATAGCTCCAGAAGGTTGAGGTGCCGCTCGGCTAGAGACGGACACAGACGGGGTGGACAGCGTGTCCAGGCGAGAGTTGACAGATCGCAGATAGGACAGGATAGTTTCCTGTTGAGATCTCTGACTTGAGACCTCCTGGTACAGGTCAGAGAGTGAAGGAGCTTGGGGGCCACTGGGTTCCCTGGCCTGTGCAAACTGTTACGGGTCCGGGTGGTGGAACCTCTGTGCTTCAGTGCAAGTATGGACCAGAGGGGCGTGACTAAGTGCCTACTCGGCCTGACCAAGGTCACACGGTGGCTCAATCAACTCCGTCAACCAGGGAGGGACCGAGCAGGGGGACCAGGTGCCACTCTGGGACCGACCTTGTGTAAGAGCAGGTGACACGTCAGATGGCAGTACAGTACAGCGGATGAGCACGGCAGGAAGGCTAACGGGTTGTCCGGGTAGATAAGCAGGCTGGTTCGGCAGATAGCCAGACGGGTGCTCCGGGTTAGCGAGCTGGCGGTCACGACAGGTAACAGGTAGATGCTCCAAGTAGGCTAGCTGGCGGGCATGACAGGTAACTGGTAGGTGCTCCAGGTAGGCAGGCTGGCGGGCACTACAGGTAACTGGCAGGTGCTTCCAGGTAAGCAGGCTGGCGGACACAACTGTAGACACACTGGCGAGCAGGACTGACAGGCAGCGGGACCTGATGGGTGAAGCAAGTGTTAGCACACAAAACAGCAACCTTGCACAGGCACCTCCATTTTGGAGTAGGTGCCTTATAAAGGGGCAGTCCTCCTGCCATTGGCCGGGGACTCTATAGGACGGCGTGTGCGCACCCTTTAAGAGGGAGGGAGCGTGCACGCCCTAAGCACAGAGCCCGGGAAGCTGCGCGCGGTGCGCGCCACAGCAGCAGGGTAGCGGGAGGATGCCGGACCTGGACTGCGGCGGTGAGGGGAACGGCGTCTCTGCCCGGCAGGAGGCAGAGGCGCTGATGCTACAGTAACACATTACGCCTTAAAGGTTTCAAATCCTGCAGTGCCCGCAAGGTCCCCCAGCTGAAGAAGGCACATATGCAGGCCCATCTGAAGTTTGCCAATGAACAACTGGATGATTCTGTGAGTTATTGGGAGAAGGTGCTGTGGTCAGATGAGACAAAAATTGAGCTCTTTGGCATTAACTCAACTCGCCGTGTTTGGAGGAAGAAGAAGGATGAGTACAACCCTAGGAACATCGTCCCAACCGTGAAGCATGGGGGGGGGACATTATACTTTGGGGGTGCTTTTCTGCAAAGGGGACATGACGACTGCACCATACTGAAGGGAAGATGGATGGGGTCATGTATCGCGAGATTTTGGCCAACAACCTCCTTCCCTCAGTAAGAGCATTGAAGATGGGTCGTGGCTGGGTCTTCCAGCAAGACAATGACCCAAAACATACAGCCAAGGCAACAAAGGAGTGGCTCAAAAAGAAGCACAGTAAGGTCATGGAGTGGACTAGCCAGTCTCCAGACCTCAATCCCATAGAAAACTTATGGAGGGAGTTGGAGCTCTGAGTTGTCAAGCGACAGCCTCAAAATCTTAATGATTTAGAGATGATCTACAAAGAGGAGTGGACCAAAACTCCTCCTGACATGTGCGCAACCCTCATCATCAACTACAGACAACGTCTGACTGCTGTGCTGCCAACAAGGGTTTTGCCACAAGTATTAAGTGTTGTTTGCCAGAGGGATCAAATACTTATTTCTCACTGCAAAATGCAAATAAATGTATCTAATTTATACAATGTGATTTTCTTCATATTTTTTTGGATATTCTATCTCTCAATGTTAAAATTAACCTACCCTTAAAATTATAGACTGTTCATGTCTTTGTCAGTGGGCAAACTTACAAAAACAGCCATGGATCAAATACTTATTTCCTTCACTGTAGTAAGTAATATACTGTATTTTCCATAGCACTTATCATAGTGTTTTGTTTTGTTGGGTCTTGTATTTAGGTTTGTGCTATGATGCACTTTTTAAATGTTTTTAATGCAGTTATTTTTCTGCCACATGGATTATTTATACTGATTCAGTGTGCATGAGCCATTCTTTATAGCTGAACCTTTATCTCGTGTTGCTTCCTCTACTCTGCAGTTTTATTATCAGACCCTATAATGACCCCCGCCTCTGGTACATCCACTCCAAGTCTGGTTGATAAATGATACGTGAATAACTTACCAAACGCTCGAGATACACTGACTTTAGTTGGGCACAAATGAAAGCTCATCGCCCGCTGCCGTAGAGGGCATGTGCTAAAGCTCTAGGAAAAGTCCAAGCAAAATGAATGACAGGTGGTAAATTAATAATCCAATCCCTGCCATAGATTAATTGCTAGATGTGTTTCATTTTACACTATATGGAGAAAAGTATGTGCCCCCCACATCCACCTCCGGGGGCTTCTCTGTCCTCATCTACATTCATAGACATTAATATGGAGAAAAGTATGTGCCCCCCACATCCACCTCCGGGGGCTTCTCTGTCCTCCTCTACATCCATAGATATTAATATGGAGAAAAGTATGTGCCCCCCACATCCACCTCCAGGGGCTTCTCTGTCCTCATCTACATCCATACACATTAATATGGAGGAAAGTATGTGCCCCCCACATCCACCTCCGGGGGCTTCTCTGTCCTCATCTACATCCATACACATTAATATGGAGGAAAGTATGTGCCCCCCACATCCACCTCCAGGGGCTTCTCTGTCCTCCATCTACATCCATAGACATTAATATGGAGGAAAGTATGTGCCCCCCACATCCACCTCCGGGGGCTTCTCTGTCCTCATCTACATCCATAGACATTAATATGGAGAAAGGTATGTGCCCCCCACATCCACCTCCAGGGGCTTTTCTGTCCTCCATCTACATCCATAGACATTAATATGGAGAAAAGTATCTGCCCCCCACATCCACCTTCGGGGGCTTCTCTGTCCTCATCTACATCTATAGACATTAATATGGAGAAAAGTATGTGCCCCCCACATCCACCTCTGGGGGCTTCTCTGTCCATCTACATCCATAGACATTAATATGGAGGAAAGTATGTGCCCCCCACATCCACCTCCAAGGGGCTTCTCTGTCCTCATCTACATCCATAGACATTAATATGGAGAAAAATATGTGCCCCCCACATCCTCCTCCAGGGGCTTGTCTGTCCTCCATCTACATCCATAGACATTAATATGGAGAAAAGTATGTGCCCCCCACATCCACCTCCAGGGGCTTCTCTGTCCTCATCTACATCCATAGACATTAATATGGAGGAAAGTATGTGCCCCCCACATCCACCTCTGGGGGCTTCTCTGTCCTCATCTACATCCATAGACATTAATATGGAGAAAAGTATGTGCCCCCCACATCCACCTCCAGGGGCTTCTCTGTCCTCATCTACATCCATAGACATTAATATGAAGGAAAGTATGTGCCCCCCACATCCACCTCCGGGGGCTTCTCTGTCCTCATCTACATCCATAGAGATTAATATGGAGGAAAGTATGTGCCCCCCACATCCACCTCCGGGGGCTTCTCTGTCCTCCATCTACATCCATAGACATTAATATGGAGGAAAGTATGTGCCCCCCACATCCACCTCCGGGGGCTTCTCTGTCCTCATCTACATCCATAGACATTAATATGGAGGAAAGTATGTGCCCCCCACATCCACCTCCAGGGGCTTCTCTGTCCTCATCTACATCCATAGACATTAATATGGAGGAAAGTATGTGCCCCCCACATCCACCTCCGGGGGCTTCTCTGTCCTTATCTACATCCATAGACATTAATATGGAGGAAAGTATGTGCCCCCCACATCCACCTCCGGGGGCTTCTCTGTCCTCATCTACATCCATAGACATTAATATGAAGGAAAGTATGTGCCCCCCACATCCACCTCCAGGGGCTTCTCTGTCCTCATCTACATCCATAGACATTAATATGGAGAAAGTATGTGCCCCCCACATCCACCTCCGGGGGCTTCTCTGTCCTCATCTACATCCATAGACATTAATATGGAGAAAAGTATGTGCTCCCCACATCCACCTCCAGGGGCTTCTCTGTCCTCATCTACATCCATAGACATTAATATGGAGAAAGGTATGTGCCCCCCACATCCATCTCCAGGGGCTTCTCTGTCCTCATCTACATCCATAGACATTAATATGGAGAAAAGTATGTGCCCCCCACATCCACCTCCAGGGGCTTCTCTGTCCTCATCTACATCCATAGACATTAATATGGAGAAAAGTATGTGCCCCCCACATCCACCTCCAGGGGATTCTCTGTCCTCATCTACATCCATAGACATTAATCTGGAGTCACCCCTCTGCAGATATAATGGCTCCCGCTCTTCTGGAAAGACTTTCTACAAGATTTTGGAGGAGTCTGTGGAATATTTGCCCCTCATCCAGCAGTGAGGACACACTCTGATGTTGGGGCGAGGCCGGGCTCACACTCTCCACTCAGGGGCTGAGGTCCGGTCTCTGTGTGGCCGCTCATGTCCTCCTTTCCCCCCACATGTCTGTATGGAGCTTGTGCACTGGGCACAGTCAGGGGGACGGATCAGGGTCTTCCCCAAACTGTTCCCACAAAGCTGAAGCTACAATTGTCCACAATGTCTTATGCTGAAGATTTCCCTTGTGCTGATGTTATGCCAGAGGAGGTCTGGACTCCGCAGTTATGGGGTCAGCAGAGCGGTGGGGACTTTTCTGCTCCTGAGCACTCAGCTCCCCCCCACTTTGTAACATTACGGGGTCTCCACTTCGTGGCTGAGTTGCTGCGGTTCCTTCCGCTTCTCAGTAATATCACTCACAGGTGATGGAGGAAGATCCAGGAGGAAGAAATGTCAGGAACAGACTTGTTCCCCCAGTGGCTCCAATTACAGGACCGCGCTGGTATCCGGGAGCTCTGGCCATTGTGTTACATTAGTAAAGGCAGCCGGCAAGTGGGGGGCGGAGGTTATACACCGTAGGTGATGGGGTGGGATGTTATATACCGGGTACAACGTGGCTGGAGGTTATGGACTGCACTGATAAAATGTGGATGTTATACACTGAGGGGGGGAATGAAAACTGAAATTCAGTGATTGAGAGCCGTGCACCTTACTGTTCTCCATATCATGTGTATATTTATGATACCACGGTCAGGTGACGGTCACGCTCAGTAGACATCATCTCTGAAGCTGGGAACCATGAAGAACTTGTGACAATAAACATTGTTGAATTCACTCAACAGTTTTTCTTTTGTGATAATATTGTAGTTGATGGCAGATTATTTTACATCAACGTAAAAAAATATTCACATTTCCTGTAGTGCCAGACATCTTTATAGTAACACAAATCAAAGACAGAGGACAATCGGTAGGGGAGGTCATATTATTACTGGGCAGTCATGATATTGTTCTGTACTGGTAGATTATATATAATAAGTGCATTTCTTTTCTTGTCTTCCTCACTTGCCTGAATATGTTTAATAACTCCACAAACAAAGTATTGTTTTGCATTGTTCCTTGCAGCACTGTCAGGAGCTGAGCTCTTATTTTATTGGTCTTTTGGTGGACAGTCTTCAGAAATGCACTCGCCAAACACTTGATTTTCTGAAAACCAAATTATTTCTTTCAAGGTATGTTCCATTGCACCATTATAACCTGAGGCGACATTACTGACTTTGCAGAAATAACATTGCCACATTTATCGGCACAAATATAACAATGCACTAGATCCACCGCACCTACACTAATAAGTATTAGTATATGTTCTCCTTTGTGTATGACGTTTGTTAAATGTTATATTAGTTCAGATCAGTCTCATGAAGCTTGGTAGATGTGCCGCCATGATCACAACTTGCTGTCTGACACTTTTTTAGTTCCCCCTTTGATCGATGTGACGATCCTTTCCTGATGACAGAAGTTCACCTGGTCATGGATAACATTGTAAGTATGAATATTATCTTTGGAACAATATTGGAATCTGAGAGTCCTCAGTGGTTGATACCTTTTAATGGCTAACTGAAAAGATGGTAAACATAGCAAGCTTTCGAGACAACTCGGGTCTCTTCTTCAGGCTGATTATTAGCCTGAAGAAGAGACCTAAGTTGTCTCGAAAGCTTTCTATGTTTACCATCTTTTCAGTTAGCCATTAAAAGGTATCAACCACTGAGGACTCTCAGATTCCAATACTGTTCTATCTACACGGTATAAATATTCTTTACCTTATTATCTTTGGATAATTCTGCACACATTGGTGCAGATTCATTTGCATTCGGACACATTTACGAAGTATATTTTTTTGCCTCATTCAAGAAGGAAACACGGCTTAAAATGCACCACAAAAGTTGGTCTAAAACAAAGCCAATCCAGGGGTGCAGTGACATGAGACCGGATCAGGCAGTCGCCGCTCTGATACTAGATACAGCAGTGATACCCCACAAATCAGGAATACATTCTTACATTGTAACCACAGTGCATGAGGGGGTCCTCACCATCATCTTCTCCTTACAGCGATCAGGGTCCTGGCTTGTTATTCACCTTAATTTAGGTTACCTAACTTTTTTTTCTTGTCAACCTAAATCTGTTTTCTTTACAGGTAATGCTTCCAAGCCTGGACACCATCCAGCAAGCGATAAATAATGTAATACACATGGTACTGGCAGTGAACCGCAGCGTCTATCAGTGGGAGCAGGGGACGGTGCCTGAAAGCGCTTCTGACCTAGATTTTACCACCGCCAACTATCCAAATGTTGTTTCCGGGCGCCAAAAAAGGGCAGATGAAAGTATGTATTCGCTACGGTCATCGTGCTAATATTTTTTCTTACTTACTAATATTGCATAACTAGCACCGTCCGCAGCGCGCCAGCAATCAGGGAATCAGCTGAAATAAATAAAAGCTGATTTACCTTTCTCTGCCTTGCAAATTTTTACTATTCGTTCTGCAGTTTTCATTTCTTTTATTTCTTTGTAGAAATGATAAAAGAAGACGACCGTGCAGCGAGAAACTTTTATTCCTGCGTTTCTCAGACCGGGACCATTACTAAGCTGGTCAAGCTTCTGTCTACTTCTGTGCATTTGCTAAGAGATAATGCTAGGATAGCGTTCGGAGTCTTCGAAAACTACAGAAGTCTATGGACAGAGAATAGAGAGTCTAAAATAAAGGTAAATCTTTGAATTTAACGGTTTTTTTTTGCAGTGTCTCTTGGTGCGATATTTGCATGAGATGCTGAACATTTGAGACTCATTAGAGCAGTCAGTCCTGTGTGTCCCTAACATTGGACCGGACGCAGAGGTGGATGTGAATGAAGCAGACAATGTCGGGAAGCTGCACATGAGCTAGGTAATAATGGCTGCCACCTCGTCTTGGCAAACAACAATTAAATGAGAAGACCGGCGGGACCTTGGACGGCCAAGCTTCTGCACAGTGATGTCCATGGCAATCCTGCCTCGTCTCTGTTCTGATGTTGCATGAAAAAAAATCTGGAGCAAATAAATCAATAAAGTGACGCTGCTCATGTAAGAAACATTTATAAACTAATGCGGCGATTCCTAGTAACACAGGAACATTTCTCTTCTAGGTCTTGCGTTCACAGTTGTGCCGGAAACAATAGCTAAGTGTCTATAAGGTAGCCGCATGGTGAACGGTGGAACTTGCCAAAAAGCAACACATGTATAACTAACTAGATAGATTTATTGAAATGATATCCAATAAGCTGTGAGATAAGGGAATAATATTCTCATTGAAGAGCCCCACCTCAGCTTGAAGCTGGACTGACGAGGGCAAAAAACTCCAGAACAGTCTACAGATGGGTCTCTGGACTTGCTGCTGCTGCAAGCTTTTTTTGCATATTTTTTCCCATGAAAATAAGTCCCCTTACTAAGTTGGGTGTCTTCAATGAGAGCCGGTATCCCTACTTTGAATAATTTGGTAATAACTGGTGCTCTTGCTTTCATATCTAACACCCCACCTCCCATCGTCTCCCCTTTGGTACTGATTGATGGGGTTTTCTTTGCAGGATACGTTGGTGTTGCTCGGCTCTGGTGACGTCAATTAACAAGGGGAAGGGTTGGCACCACTCACTGGGCTCTTGTGATCTACTTTGTCTAAAGATTGAACGTTCCTTGGCTCGACGATGTACGCTGCCGTCATTGGTAGCTCATACAAAAAAATGACGTGAAAGAACATAATTTAACAAAAACTCCATACTTTTATTAAATACACATAAGACAACATCGATATTAAAAAAGTTTGCACAAAAACATAGATGGTGAGCAAAAACTGAAGATATCAGGACAAGAGCAGTCATATAATAACACAATTGGAATTAGATGCTTGGAGCAGATGTAAATAAGGTCAGGTGGACCACGTGCTCAATCCCAGCCATAAACACATTTAATTCAGATGCTAAGGTGCACAAAATAAGTCCATATAGCAACTGGGATATAAATATGAGCATATGGGCCACGTGTCCCATCCCAGCCACTCACATATAAAGCATCAAAAGGCTACACTCAGATGTCAAAGTGCACAGTGCATATACAAATAAATCCATTAGGCATTTAAAAATAGGTAACAACGAGATGTAACTCACATATAAATTGCTAATCAGTCCAGATATCGTCACCCCTACGCGCGTTTCGGCGCTGTGCCTTCTTCTGGGGGCATGAGAGCACTTGCCACCTTTTCGCCACTCACTGGGCTCTTGTGATCTACTTTGTCTAAAGATTGAACGTTCCTTGTCTCGACAATGTACGCTGCCGTCATCGGTTTAGGAGGAAAATATCTGCTGATGGCCATTTACTTCTTGCAGGAATATGTGACTGAAAACCAATCTCTGGATGAAATCAAAGAGAGAATTGTATACTACGATCTGATAGAACAAGACGTCGGTCAGATGAGCTCGGCTGTACTTGTAGGATTCATTGAACTTCGCACAGGTACGTACTGATATCGTCCAAGATCCTGATCAACCGAGGATCAGCCGCAATACGTTCTATGCTGAAAACATCCCCATAATTCTCGGTTGCATCCAGTGAGAATTGTAATTTTATTCCCATCACTTTTCTATTTTAGCTCCCATTAAAACCTCCTTAATTACCGAGGCCAAAGCGTGGAAGCTGCTCTTATGCAGATACCTGAACGAGGAATACAAGATGAAGATGGCAGCCATGGGCGAGTTTATAAGCGACTATTTAAAGATATTATCTCGGCCGATTCTTGATTCAGATGACGTGCAGTCTGTATTGAAGGCTCTGACTGTCGTGAGAGAAAATGAAATACGGATAGACCGGGGCGTGGGCCCTGTGGAGGTGAGAAGATCTGGCCCCAGCGTGATGACTTACTTCTCTCAGATCACATTGTAACCATAGTACTTTCTTTTTAGGAAGCGTACGCCATCTTAAGTAGATTTCAAGTCGATGTCACAAGAGAAGAGACTGAAGTTGTCGACACTTTGAGATATTCTTTTACAAAACTTGCTTCTAAAGTAGTAAGTGTTCACTCTAATGTAAATGATTAGATAATAGATTATCGGAAAGCCACTACTAATTTAGGTACACCCGCCGACTTAGAAGGGAGCTTGCCCCATAATATAAAGTTTTACTACTGCTTGTATTAGAGGTTGATCACTGCCTGTAACTGTGATAAAGCCGACCTCGCACACAATAGCCCAATCCAACACATTAATTCATATAGAGCAAATGACGTACAAGAACGTAATAGTACATAAAAATGCAAAGTTTATTGTAAATACAAAATTTAAAAACGGACATATTTATTTGACGTAATGACGCAGATACATTAGTAGTGGGCAATATAAGCAGATACTCAAGGCTGAACAGAACACATGATACAAAGTAATTATCAAAAGTTGCTGAAATGGGACATATGTAAGTATGGATATGTCAAACATAAACCATAGCCAAATTGGTAGTATAGAGACTATCAGGAAGGCTCCAATGAGCCACTAAAGTGCACAGTGCATGGCTAAATATGAGAAAAAAACAATCTCCATTAAACAGCAAAAGTATACACAAAATAATATAACTTACATGTGTAGATGTCAAAAGTGTAAGCCCAGGTACCGTCACCCCTACGCGCGTTTCGGCGCTGTGCCTTCTTCTGGGGGTAATGACATACTAAAGCCGGTGTAACGGGTCTGGGAGGCGGAACCTCTGAGCAACTTATACAAGGGGGCGGTCCTTGTAAGGAAGCTAGTGGCGACCAGGGAAGACAGGCAGGCAGTCACAGCAGGTGACCGGGACAGTCTCTGGGTAAACGGGCATGAGGTCACGGCAAGTGACCGGGACAGTCTCTGGGTAAACGGGCAGGAGGTCACAGCAAGTGACCGGGACAGTCTCTGGGTAAACGGGCAGGTACGACCTGTGATGGCTGAGCCTCCAGGTAGGCTAGCAGGCAGATGGCAGATGAGTGCTCCCAGGTGAGCAGGCGAGAGTCTCTGGATAAGCAGGTGGTCACAGCATGTGACGGCGGAGCCTCCAGGTAGGCTAACAGGCAGGTAGCAGATGAGCGCTCCCAGGTGAGCGGGCAAGAGTCTCTGGACTGGCAGGTGGTCACGGCACGTGACGGCGGAGCCTCCAGGTAGGCTAACAGGCAGGTAGCAGATGAGCGCTCCCAGGTGAGCGGGCAAGAGTCTCTGGACTGGCAGGTGGTCACAGCACGTGACGGCGGAGCCTCCAGGTAGGCTAACAGGCAGGTAGCAGATGAGCGCTCCCAGGCGAGCGGGCAAGAGTCTCTGGACTGGTAGGTGGTCACAGCACGTGACGGCGGAGCCTCCAGGTAGGCTAACAGGCAGGTAGCAGGTGAGCGCTCCTAGGTGAGCGGGCAAGCTGGTTCATAGACAGACTGACAGGTGTCGGAAGGCAGACCGTCGGACCTCAGGCTAGCAAGCAGGAAAGCGGATGACAGGCAGGAATCAGGCAGCAAACTGGCAGGAGACTGGCAGGTAACTGGCAGGTAACAGGCAGGTAACAGGCAGGTAACAGGCAACGGGACCTGAGGGCTGAAGCAGAGTAGTGAACAGTGCAACAACATTGCTCGGGCACCTCCATTTTGGAGGAGGTGCCTTATATATGGAGGGATCCTCCGGCCATTGGCCGGGGACTCCTTAGGGCGACGCGCGCGCCCTAAGCACAGTGACCGGGGGAGAGCGGGCGCTGCAAGCAGAGCGGGAGGAAGCCGCCGGGCACGGAGCAGAGAGGTGAGGGGAACAGCGTCCCTGCCTAGCAGGAGGCAGGGACGCCGACGCTACAGCCGGTATCATTTTTATAGTGCAATTTAGCCAATAAAGGATGCAAAGTAGGTTTGGTAACTGACCAATCATTGATCATGATGCATCCTAACAAGTGGACGCATATCCGCATTTTAGACCCTACCCTCCGGAAGTTTATATTGCTGTTGGTAGCAACGCAGCGTTGGATCCACCCCGCACATCACGTGTTTGCAAGGGGCTGGTAACACCCCTCGCACCACTTGATCGCAAGTATCCAACACATTAGTCTACTGTGGATAAGGGCAAGCAAATCATAAAAAAAATCACCAAAACCCACCTGTGATCTTGAGTGCTAAAATGACTTTGGCTTTAATGATCTCTGCTTGCTATTGATAAAAGGAAACATTAATTGTTTAACTCCAACAGTAGTAAACTCATTGTTAATAACCCTGAAAGCAAACAGCTGTTGAGGTCAGAGGCACTAAAAGGACCCCTTTACATCACATGGATTGTGATGCCATTGAAGTCCTTACCTTGGAAGAGCACGGGGTTCACTAAGAACGCCCAGGGCTGTCTCGCCATGTTGGCTTGTGTTAGGAAGCCCTTGGGTGTACTATTAATACACAACCTCTATATATCCCCTTAAGGACGGAGCCAATTATGTCCTTAATGACCGGGCCAATTTTTACAATTTTGATATCACTTTATGAGATAATAACTCTGGAACGCTTCCATGGATCCCACTGAGATTGTTTTTTCTTGACATATTGTACTTCATGATAGCAGTAAAAATTTTTCGATTTTACTTGTGAAAAAAACAGAAATTTGGCGAAAAGTTTGCAATTTTCAAACTTTGAATTTTCATGCCCTTAAATCAGAGAATTATGTCAGACAAAATAGTTAATAAATAACATTTCCCACATGTCTACTTTACATCAGCACAATTTTGGAACCAATTTTTTTTTTTTTTGTTAGGAAGTTATAATGGTTAAAAGTTGACCAGCGATTTCTCATTTTTCCAACAAAATTTACTAAACCATTTTTTTAGGGACCACATCACATTTGAAGTGACTTTGAGGGGCCTTTATGACAGAAAATACCCAAAAGTGTCACTATTCTAAAACTGCACCCCTCAAGGTGCTCAAAACCACATTCAAGAAGTTTATTAACCCTTCTGGTGCTTCACAAGAACTGAAGCAACGTGGAAGGAAAAAATGAACATTTAACTTTTTTTCACAAAATGTTTACTTCAGACCCAATTTTTTTTTTTTTCACAAGGGTAACAAGAGAAAATGGACAACAAAATTTGTTTTTCAATTCCTCTTGAGTAAGCCGATACCCCATATGTGCGGGAAAACCACTGTTTGTGCACACGGCAGGGTTCGGAAGGGAAGGCGCACTATTTGACTTTTTGAATGTAAACTTTGCGTGAATAATTAGCGGACGCCATGTCGCGTTTGGGGAGCCCCTGACGTGCCTAAACAGTGGAAACCCCCCACAAGTGACACCATTTCGGAAACTAGACCCCTCAGGGAACTTCTCTAGATGTATGGTGAGCACCTTGAACCCCCAGGTGCTTCACAGAAGTTTATAATGTAGAGCCGTGAAATTAAGGAGTCTAATTTTTTTCCACAAAAATGTACTTTTAACCCCAATTTTTTTTTTTCATATGGGTAACAGGAGAAAATGGACCCCAAAATTTGTTGTGCAATTGCTCCTGAGTATGGACATACCCTATATGTAGGGGAAAACTATTGTTCGGGCGCACCGCAGGGTTTGGAAATGAAGGAGTGATGTTTGGAACGCAGACTTTGATGGAATGGTCTTCGGGTGTCATGTCGTGTTTGTGGAGCCCCTGATGTGCCTAAACAGTGGAAAACCCCTGCAAGTTACCCCATTTTGGAAACTACACCCCTCAAAGATTTTATCCAGGGGTATAGTGAGCATTTTGAACCCACAAGTACTACACAGAATTTGATAACATTAGGTCGTCATTCTGAAAATGTTCATTTTTTTTCACGAAAATATAGTTTTAGCCCCAAATTTGTAATTTTTGCAATGGATAATAGAAGAAAATGGACCCCATAATTTGTTTTGCTATTTTTCCCGAACGCGATGATGCCTCATATGTCATCAGAAATTACTATTAGGCCACACGTCATGTTTGAGAAGGAAGGAGCACTATTTGGCTTTCGGAGCATAGATTTTGGTAGAATTAGTTTATGGGCGACATTTGCGGAGCCCCTGAGGTGCCAGAACAGCAGAAAAACCCCAAAAGTGACCCCATTGTAGAAATTACACATCTCAATGAATTCATCTACTGCTGCATTGACTATTATGTAACATCCACGACAGGCTTTATTCTTATGCCAGTTTAGTGTCCATACATTGTGCCCCCATAAAGTGTAGTGCCCCCATACATTTCTCGTGGTGACACACACCCCGTAAATTAAATGCTTTCCCCGCTACAATAATGCCAACCATGTGACCGCTTACTGCGGTTTAGGCACAGTGGGGCTCGGAAAGAGGGGGAATTTGGATTTGGGAGCGCAGAATTCACTGGATTTTATTTGAGGAGGCGGGAGCCATGTTTCTTTTCCAGAGTCTTTGTTCTACCAGTAACGTGGGACCCCGTGTAGTCCCAGTGACAGATGACGTACCTGAGATGGGGCTGGCTTTGTGTGGGATAAATTAGGAGTTTTATTGGTAACATTTTGGGGTACATAATTTTTGAGTGCTCCCAGAATAAGACTGGATCGGGTTCTTGTGTTCTACACTGAGCAGTAGAACGGGTTTCCGTGTAAATCCCACAAAAATGTGATTCAGATTAAACCCCCAATGGAACCACCCACCACAGAGGCAGATTGAGACACTTTGGAGCTCGTTTGACGTCTGCTCCGGTGGTCTCCATCTTTTTAGGCGAACACAGATCTGTTGTCGCCCACACTTGTGCGCTAAAAATAAGCCTAAAATGATGGTACACCGCTGGAACAGAGACCAGTCCAAAGGGACTCCATCGGCCTCATAAGTGAGTGGCTCCATCTGGGTTTTTTGTCTGAATTGCGGTTTTGGTGTATTTACACAGAAACCCCAACGTAAGCGCTCAGCGGAGAGTGCCAGATAAACATGAGCGCTCAGCGGAGAGTGCAGGATAAACGTGAGCCGAGCCTTTATCTGATTTTTTTGGAGGCAGAATGAAGAAATAGACAGCAGTACCAGAATAGTTCTTATTTTTATTTTTGTGCCGTGCGGTAAAAGTTATATGACCGGTTTGCCCGTCGGGTCGGTACGATTACAGCGATACCAGATTTATATATTTTTTTTTTATGCTTTGCTATTTTTACAGACTAAAAACAGTATTTTACAAAAAAAACTTGATTTTGCATCGTCATATTCTGAGAGCTGTAGCTTTTTAATTTTTTGCCTAATGAGCCATATTATGGCTTGTTTTTTTTGTGGGACGGTTTGTCGTTTTTGTTTGTAGAACTTTTTTTTTAACATACGACTTTTTGATCGCTTTCTAGTCACTTTTTTTGTGAGTCAATATGATGAAGAAGCATCATTTTTTGGCGTGTTTTTTTTTTTTTTTTTATACAGCATTCGCCAAACAAACTAAATAACCTGACCGTTTTATAGAGCGGGTCGTTCCGGACGCGGCAATACCAATTGTGTTTACTTTTTTCCTTTTATTTTTGTTTTATCACAAACGCTGCCTTTTAAGCGGCGAAACTGATTTTAGTGATTTGTGTGCACTTTTTGTGTAGTTTTTTTTTTTTTTTTTACATATTTTATTTAACTTTTTTTAACTTTTTCACCAAATCATTGATCTCCTACACTGCAGAACCTCTGGACTGACTGACTCACTGACTCTGCCTGTGAGATACAGCTTATTGCTGGATCTCACAGGCCACCGTACCCTGGGATCATCACATGATATCAGGGTAACCATCGGGACCCTCTATTCTCATCGTGGGGGACCGATGGTTACTAAGGGGGTCTTGTTACCCCCTTGTAACAACTTAAATACCGCTGTCTAACGTTTGACAGCGGTATTTAAGAGGTTAATGAGCCCCGATCAGCATCGAGACTGGCCGGGGCCGATACTGCAGGGTGTCATCGACTCATTTTAACACCGCTGAGGAATAAGTACCGTTAATGACCGCCGTAAAAATGCGTTATGGTGGTTGTTAAGGGGATATTCCTATTATTTTACAGTTAAGCAATTTGTAGAGTTAGTAAATAAATAATAAAATAATAACATTAACAAAAGGAGGAACTATAAAAATCATTAAAAAATAATGACCTGCAAACTGCAGAGGAATTGAATTGTAGCCTTAATGAAAATTAATAATGTACCAAAAATTAATATTAATTTGTGTATACCAATAACCAAAGCCTCATACAGCTATGGCAAACGAAAAAAATGGTGACCACCAGTGTAAAAAGATAGAAAATTATTGTTCAGTCATTAAGAGTTCAGTAAGTTGCACAGCCGGGCTCCCCAGAGGCGGTCTATTCTGTGACGCCCCCTCTGTCAGTGCAATACATCCTGGATTTACACTTATGAGTGATGTGAAGCGGACAAGCCATGATAGTTAGTGACTTGCACAATTTTATTTTGTAGTCACCTATTTAGCCCAATGATGAGTTATCTGTCCCGTGTCAGGTGTCTGTTCAAGATGAGCTGATCCGTATGCAGCCAGATCTCATTAGCCGGCTCTCCCAGTCTGTAGTCATTCTTCAGAGGGACGCGGTGGCATTTGACACTGAATATGACAAGGTAAGATGGAGCCTGACGGTGTCTTTACAATTAATATTGCAGTCTAGTCATTCGAAAAAAAGTGCCAGCTTTATACAGAATTATATTAAAAGAGGCAGGGAAATTTAGGTGAAGCGAAAAATGTCCTTCTGTAATCAAATGATGGGAGGAATGTGTCACGCCGACGCCTCAGCGCTGCCCTACTCACTGCGTTCACCACTCTGCTTCCCCATAGGGAAACCATCTCCCTGAGCTGCCTTGTGCTCACTGCCAGCTCTGCTAGAGAACCTCCACCTGTCTATAGGGAGGTACGACCACATCCTGCAGGAATTTAACCCTGCTGTGTCCTGCAGGAATTTAACCCTGCTGTGTCCTGCAGGAATTGCTTTCCCAAGCCTATCCCAAGGCAGCGGGGGGTTTATTAGGTACCACTTCTTTCCCGATCGTTGGTTCCCAATTGCTTGTCTCTGGATCCTGTGGGTGCATGTTTGTTCTGTCTCTTTTATTATCAACCTGGCTTGTATACCCGTCTTGTCTGACCTCGCCTTTATATTCTGATCCTGTGATGCCTGCCCTGACCCCGGATTGTCTGACTACATCTTTGTGTTTGTCCTCCTGTATCTTGTGCTTGCGTCTCTCACCCTCAGTGATGCCTGGTGGCTACCTGCGGCCCAAGCCTGACCGCACCATCAGAGGCTCTAGTAATTAGCAGGTAGTCACTTACTCGAGTACGCCCCTCCTGGGTAAGCCTGGCCCGTGGCGCAGTGGGTCCACACCCACCAGCGTTACAGAATGTGGTTGCATATTCTCCTAGTTATTAAATAAGGAGTGAGACCCCACTCATCAGCGGCTCGCTCACCTGCTTAACTCAGATTCGGAGGACGGAAAAAGAGCAATTTTATCTTTACATTCTGTTTTACATCAGATTGTGAAGGTCCAAAATGACCGATCACATTGAATAAACCATTATACAGGTAGTAGAAAAAAATATTGGATCAGGCTTTAAACTTAGAGGTTAATACTAATTATACCCTGATACTATAAAGCCAGATCCCCATGTACAAAACGATCTTCCGCCAGAGCAGGGTGTATAAACTTTTTTTGTTGCAATGGCCACATTGTCAGATTGAGCCAACTTCTAAGGCTGTAATACAACTTGGGTTTTAGAGGAATTGCCTTCTGAGACATTTAAAGGGGTTGTCTGTTCTAGTGAAGCCTCATGTTGTGTGCACCGCCGGCGATGACGGGCGGTCACGTGACCACAAGCGTGCAATTTGCATACTCCTGACCTCCTCTGACTAGACATTTCTGACCTCATTCATTTCACCTTGGATTGAGCAAGATCGAGCACGTCTAGTCGGCACGTGCCCACATGTATGCAAATTGTATACTTGCGGTCACGTGACCACCCACTGTCATCGGCAACGCCAGGGACACCTGGCAGTGTGCGAGCTGTAAGGATTTACAGACAGTGACTGCAGACTTTCACCACAAGACAACCCATTTAATTCATATTGAAAGCACCGTAGATGTCTGATACATGGGAATCCTAAATGTGGAAGCAGCGCCTATCAGGAGGATGAAGGTTGGCCTTACCTTCTTCGCATTATAGTTTGTGAGATATTTATACTCTCCAATGTTTCCCTTCTACGTTAACTACAATGAATATAGCAACACTGGTGCTTGGCCATGTCTCCACCTCATTTACTCCCTTCCATGTTACATAGGCATCAAGATGCCCCTATTGCGTTATAATATGGGGAGATACCAGAGATGACCACAGAATGCACCATTAAAATATTCACCTCTCTGCTCCGCTGCCGCACAAGTGTCTCGTCATCTATGAGAGGGCAAATCCATGGGAACAGCCACCAGTATCGGGCACGTCTGTGGCCACATGGAGAGCCGCGCAGAAGGGCATCACGGGCCGCACCGCTAGCCTGAACAGGAGCAGGACCCCACCCTTCCCAGGGTATAGGGTCTTCTAAAGTGGACAGTCCCTTAAAGACAAGATATGAAATAGAACAACATAAAATGTTATCAGGCATTTTGCGTAATAAAAATATCATAAACAATTTAGAGGATGCAGTTTTTTTTAAGTGTTGCTTAAGGTCCAGTGACATTTCCTTTTTTGACACAAGAATAGTAGGTGTGCTCTATTCTCTTCACCATTAAGTGGAAGTCTATTGGCACGTGGACCCCCCCGTCTACACTACTGTCACGGGTGTGTCAGAAGTGATAGACAGTCACCCTGCAGTTGATTGCAGGAGATATCTTCGTTTGGTATTACAGACACCTTCTTAGAAGCTGTCTCTCTAGGACCCAGCGGCTACTTTCCTCTGGCTAATTAACACCCTGGCCTGGGTGAATAAATACCTGCTGTTTGCTGAGGGAGGTGACGGCGGTACTCGCATGACCCCTTGTGAAGGCTCGGAGCAAGTACTTTACGTCTTCCTCTCTGGTGCTAAGAGGACAGGTGTTCATCTCTCTGAAGTCGACTAAAAGCTAAGCTATCTTCCCTTGTTTTTTGCCCCTTTGTTGTCCTTAGTTGTCAGTGGGGATCGACTAGCGCTCATCCCTTTCCTTCCCTAGCCAGGTCCAAACGCCAGGGAAAGTCAGGGCGAGGCATGCGTGCGGCGATTGGTGAAGAACCAATATAGGGACGTTAGTGGAGACAGGGTGACATTAGATCAGACTAGGAGGTCTCCACTCCCCCCTTTCCCTAGAGTCTGGGCTCCCTTTCTCTCTTCCCTTGTGTTGCACTAAGTCTTTCTCACATCTTGCGTGACAACTACATTGTCATCTAGGCCGGCAGAGAATGCATCATTAGATATTTCCTTACACTGCTGGCTTCAGTCGTCCTTTTGGTATATAATCTGATTTTATTTCTGCAGGAAGGACCAATGGTCCCTGGTATATCCTCTCAGGAGGCCAGTGCAAGGCTGCTCATATTCCAGGTAAGCAGGATGGATTTCCAGTAATTGGGATAACTGTGGGCCAGCTGTAACATTGGTTAAAACTTTGTATTTCCATAATAATTACTACAGACACGTTTTAATGAGCTTTGGAGACGATGCATCACTTATTCTTCTGGAGAAGAGCTTTATGGTCTGCCTGTGACTGAATATGAGAATTTACATAGGAGGAGGTAACAGAATGATTTTGTTATAGGAATTATTAAGATGCTTGAATTTACAGGTAATGCATAGCCATATTATGGCACACTTATTTCCTCTATCAAAAAAGAAAATGGAACTCTCTCCATAGCAGCCATGTCGTTAAGCTGCAGTCACAATCCAGCAGCACCCAGAGCTGAAATCTCACAACATTCCCTGCTTGGAGGTGATCGGTTCTGAGCTTCTTGCAAAAGGGAATCGTCTTTGTACCTATAAATGCTCATTCAAAGGTCTTAACGGTATATTTGTGTACCCGTTCTGTCCGTGATATTCATGGATAGCATTCGTACGTGTGATAGTATATGGGGCCATTTACACGTCTGTGACTTTTGTTTCCCCCTCGGTGAATGTCTGATTTTAATCCCAGAGTCGGCTCAAAATTGTTAATGCAAGTCAATGGGTCCCTGAAAAAAAAAATAAAAAATCGCCCCGCACTCTGATTACATTCGAGTGCAGTCCGATTTTCATGGACCGTTAGGCTATGTTCACACACGTTGTGTTTTGCTGCTTATTTTGCAGCAGATTTTTATGCAGATTTTCAGCTGCGTCTTGCAATACCAGCGAAGTCTATGAGAAACCAGAATTCTGTATTCACACACGTGGCTTTTTGTTTGCTGCGTATTTTCTGCTTTGATTGCGTTTTTGGAAAATAGAGCGTGTCACTTCTTTCAGGCTTTCTGCAGCAGAAAGCGCACCTGCGTTTTTGCTGTGTATTTGCTGCTTTTTTTCACTCATAGGAAGTAATGGGTGGTCAAAAATACGCAGCAAAAAACACAGCTGTTTTCCTGCCAGAGAATAGTTAGCAGAAGATTTGCAGCAGAAAAAAAACACAACGTGTGTGAACATAGCCTTAGAATGGAGAGGGTGCAGAAATTTATATTTTTACATTTCTCCATGTACGAGAAAATCAGATTACACTCGGACCACAGTCCGAAAAGAATAATCAGTCTGAATTTCTTGTATGTGAAAAAAACTGGTTCATCGTTTCCAATTAATTCCATTGGCAAATCCACTTTGTTTATATGAGGAGTTTTTTTTCTGAAGAGGTTTTGATAAAACCCTTTGGGAAAATAAAAGTTCATGTCACTTCTTTGAAGAATCTCGTGGAGGAAACATCTCCACTGCCCAATCGAACAAAAACTCCTTCAAAGTCTCTTGGCAACAGCTTTTAGGGTATGTGTCCATCATGTCTTCAAGATGTCGGCAGGATTACCAAAGATTTCGGGAGCCGTTGGTCTTTTCCTAAAGACGATTCACCGAGGGTTTCAGTCCTGCTGCCGGCACCTTTTTTCTAAAATTTAAAGTATAATTTAGCCAGCGGCTTATGAGCTGAAGCCGCCCAGATAATGAACATTACTTTTGTTAACCACATCACAGTTTCCAAATTCTGAAGCGGTTAAATGTGACAAAAGACTCAACATGTTCACACCAATGTCGTTTTTACATTGCTGTATATATGTTGACATTTTGCGGCATTTTTTCTGGCAGCATCCATGCTGAATCCATCTATAAAAAAAACTTTATATTCACATGGAATTGCTTCAGGGAAAGTAAAACTCCTCCAAAACCTCACAGAAAAAAAAGGAGAGTTTCCTAAAGCAGTTTCTGCTCAACAACTCATAAAAATGACTCAGTGTGAACATAACCTAAAACCTAACAGAGCCGCCGCCGCTTCGGTTTTCAATTTGCTCAAACAGCTGTACCCAGCAAAATTAAGTGACTGCTTTGTGGCCGCTGTGATTTTTGGCTGCTTCTTTCGGCCTCAGGTGCCTAACGTTCTGGTTAATGCTATTAACGTGAATGGGCCACTCACAGGAATTTCTGCAGCTATCATGCCACATGTGAACAGTTCCTGTGGTACATGCCCTTGTGACATAGATTTTCGAAGCCAATGCAAAGAATGGATTCTTGTATATGACAAATCTTCAAACTCCTGAAGTTGACTTCAAAAACTATACCCATAAGATGCGTATTACAGCTCCACAATACTGTGGTACTGCAGCAGAAATAATAAGCTACTGAGCTATTGGGCAGCACAGTGGCTCAGTGGTTAGCACTGTACAGTGGCTCAGTGGTTAGCACTGCAGCTTTGCAGCACTGGGGTCCTGGGTTCAAATCCCATCAAGGACAACATCTGCAAGGAGTTTATTTGTATGTTCTCCCCGTGTTTGCTTTGGTTTCCTCCTGGTTCTCCGGTTTCCTCCCACACTCCAGTTCAGTCTATGAAAATATAACATTATTTAAAGGGGTTATACAGGACTATTTAATTTTTTTCACTATGGGTCTAAGAACTAACAGGCCGATAGTTGCTAACTAACTGTTCCTGGCGCTCAACTCTGCCAGCACAGAACGGTCACTGACGTCCGCTGACATGACGTTGACACAGCAGCGACTTCTCTTCCGCTGTGTTCTGTTTGACAGAGCGTGACTGCCTAACTAAAGGAAGCCGGTTGTCAATCAGCATGACCCCAGCAGTCTCACCCACGTTGACCGAGCAGCCCAGAAGAAGAGCGGCTCGGTTGACGCGGAGCAGTTGAATCGACAGCAGGAGCGGTGTGAGACGGTGCTGGGTAAGCGGGCAGGTTCTTGCCTCTGCTAGAAACTACCTGCCTGTTATTTTTTTTTTAACTATGGGTCTAACAACTAATAGTCCTGGACAACCCGAGCTGGGTGTGACTGGAACGTTAGTGCAAGCGGAAGTAAATGTGTAACTTGTTTTTCAGTGACTTGGATTCAGGGAGTTTGGAAGGGAGGAATTTGGACTGAATTACTGTCTGTATTTTATTAATTCTTTACATTTCTTTTTACTTAACATTTCTGTCTAGTGCAGTCCCCATTAGGAAATGAGCTCCATTATTGACATTGCTATCCAGTGTACATCTTGCCACATGTATGCAATCCTTGAACAGCCGGTCAGTGGTGCATACTGCTGTGCAAGATGTGTGCACGTTGTGCTTTGGAAGCCCAGGTACTGGATCTAAATGAGCAGCTGGCAACACTGAGATCCATTGACAATATGGAAAGGAGTCTGGGGTAGATGTGGGGGAGGGTGGTAGTAGGGAGCTGCAGGACAGTGAGGCAGCTAGCTGGGTGACAGTTAGAAGGGGGAGGGGGTAGAGGGAAGAGTGCCAGGGAGACTAGTCCTGATCTGGCACATCCCAATAAGTTTGCAGAGTTGGCAGATGAGGGGGGTGTAGGTACAGGGGTAGCACTGCTGCGGCAAGGCACGTCCCCTGAAAGCCGGAGGAGTGTCAGCTCCAGTAAGGGGGGGAAATAGGAGAGCAGGGCAGGCCAGGCAGGTGCTGGTAGTGGGGGACTCAATTATTAGGGGAACAGATAGGGCAACCTGTCACAAAGACAGGGATCGTCGAACAGTGTGCTGCCTACCTGGCGCTCGAGTCCGGCACATTGCTGATCGGGTTGACAGATTACTGGGAGGGGCTGGTGAGGACCCAGCGGTCATGGTGCACATTGGCACAAATGACAAAGTTAGAGGTAGGTGGAAGGTCCTTAAAGATGATTTCAGGGAATTAGGCTGCAAGCTGAAAGCAAGGACCTCCAAGGTGGTATTCTCTGAAATACTACCGGTACCACGTGCCACGCCAGAGAGGCAACGGGAGATTAGGGAGATAAATAAGTGGCTCAGGAACTGGTGTAGGAAGGAGGGATTTGGGTTCCTGGAGAACTGGGCCGACTTCTCAGTTGGCTACAGGTTCTACGCTAGGGACCGGCTGCACCTCAATGGGGAGGGTTCAGCTGTGCTGGGGGAGAAAATGGCTAGACGGTTGGAGGAGTGTTTACACTAGGGATTGGGGGGAGGTTATTCATTTTATAGGTGGGGAAGATAGTGACCTGGGCACAAATAAAGAAATTGGGGGTGGGGTTAGAACAGTCAATATAGTAACAAGGAATAGAGGTACAGAGAGGTACATAAAATGCACGTACACTAATGCCAGAGGCCTCACCAACAAAATGGAGGAATTAGAATTAATTGTGATGGAAAATAATTATGACATGGTAGGGATATCTGAGACGTGGCTGGACGAGAGCCATGACTGGCCAGTTAATTTACAGGGCTATAGTCTGTTCAGAAATTACCGTACAAACAAGCGAGGGGGGGGGGGGGGTGGTTATATGTAAAATCATCCTTAAAACCCATCTTGCGTGAGAATATATGTGAATCTAATGAAAATGTAGAGTCCCTGTGGGTGGAGATAAGGAGAGGGAGAAAAAATAATTAATTACTGATAGGGGTTTGTTATAAGTCTCCAAAAATAATGGAAGTAGCGGAGAATATCCTCATAAAGCAAATAGATGAAGCAGCGACTCAAGGAGAAGTCATTATTATGGGGGACTTCAACTACCCTGAAATACATTGGGGAAAAGAAACCTGTAGTTCAAGCAAAGGTAATAGGTTTTTGACAACTATGAGAGACAATTACCTTTCACAACTGGTTCAGGACCCAACAAGAAGGGGGGCACTGCTAGACCTAATATTAACCAACAGGCCAGACCACATATCAAATATACGAGTTGGGGGTCACTTGGGTAATAGTGATCACAAAATAATACGTTTTCATGTATCCTTTAATAAGATGTGTAGTAGAGGGGTTACAAGGACACTAAACTTCAGGATGGCAAATTTCCAACGGTTGAGAGATGATCTTAGTGCAATAAACTGGGACGATATCCTGAGACATAAAACTACACAAAGCAAATGGGAGACATTTATTAACATCCTGAATAGGACCTGTGCACAATATATACCCTATGGGAATAAACATGCTAGAAATAGGAGGAAACCACTATGGCTAAATAGAGCTGTAAGGGGCGCAATAAATGACAAAAAGAAAGCATTTAGAGAACTAAATAAAGTAGGTAGTGATGAGGCATTAAATAAATACAGAAAATTAAATAAATTCTGTAAAAACCAAATCAAGGCAGCAAAGATTGAGGCAGAGAGAATCATTGCCAAGAAAGTAAAAATATTTGCAGATGACACTAAACTCTGCAGGGTAATCAATACAGAGGAGGACAATTTTATATTACAGGAGGATCTATGTAAACTAGAAGCTTGGGCTGATAAATGGCAAATGAGCTTTAATGGGGATAAATGTAAGGTAATGCACTTGGGCAGAGGAAATAAAATGTATAATTATATGCTTAATTGTAAAACACTGGGCAAAACTGTCACTGAAAAAGACCTGGGTGTATTGGTGGACGACAAGCTCACGTTTAGTGGCCAGTGTCAGGCAGCTGCTGCAAAGGCAAATAAAATAATGGGATGCATTAAAAGAGGCATAGATGCTCATGAGGAGAAGATAATTTTCCCTCTATACAAGTCACTAGTGCGACCACACTTAGAATACTGTGTACAGTTCTGGTCTCCGGTGTATAAGAAAGACATCGCTGAACTAGAGCGGGTGCAGAGAAGAGCGACCAAGGTTATTAGCGGACTGGGGGGTCTGCAATGCCAAGACAGGGTATTAGAGGACTGGGGGGTCTGCAATACCAAGACAGGTTATTAGAGGACTGGGGGGTCTGCAATGCCAAGACAGGGTATTAGAGGACTGGGGGGTCTGCAATACCAAGACAGGTTATTAGAGGACTGGGGGGTCTGCAATACCAAGACAGGTTATTACACTTGGGGTTATTAACTGTGGAAAAACGAAGGCTTAGGGGTGATCTTATTACTATGTACAAGTATATGAGGGGACAGTACAAAGACCTTTCTACTGATCTTTTTACTCTGAGGCCTGAGACGGGGATAAGGGGGCATCTTCTACGTCTGGAGGAAAGAAGGTTTAATCATAATCACAGACGCGGATTCTTTACTGTAAGAGCAGTGAGACTATGGAGCTCTCTGCCGCATGATGTTGTAATGAGGGATTCACTACTAACATTTAAGAAGGGCATGGACGCCTTTCCTGAAAAGTATAATATTACAGGTTATATATACTGGATTCCTTGATAGGGCGTTGATCCAGGGAACTAGTCTGATTGTCGTATGGAGTCGGGAAGGAATTTTTTTCCCCAATGTGGAGCTTAGTGTTTGCCACATGGTTTTTTTTTGCCTTCCTCTGGATCAACATGTTAGGCTATGGGGTGAACTAGATGGACTTAGTCTTCCTTCAACCTTAAAAACTATGTTACTATGTAACCCCTTTAACTTGTATGGTCCATGATCACCATAATAAATAAAAATGCATATTTTTACATGCCACAACTCCCCCTAAACACATGTAATAAAGCACAATGAAAGCATTGTATGTAACCCAAAATAGTTAGAATTAATGATTTTCGGTTAGGATTTGGTGTGCCCTCCCTGGGAAGGTGACCTTACATGGGCGACATCTGTTTCACTTGGAAAAAAAACAGGAGAAATGAAAGAATTAAAAAGGTAAAACACATGCAGACGACCTGATACAGCTCGAGTTTATTTCCTATAGACTCCACAGGGTTTGCTCACACTGGTGTAGAATCTGTCATGGGAGAGATTCGGGACGATTACGCTAATGACACTCTGTCAGAGTTTGTTACAGGTGTCATCTGAGTGAGAAGGGGACCTTGGAATCAGGCACAGCATCCCGTAAAAAGCCTAAAAGATGCCCTAAATGCAAAAGCTGCTTACCAGAAGCGCATAAAAAACAACTTTGCGCAGAGTGTATAGCAAAAGTCCTTAAGGAGGAACAATCCATTCTTATGGCAGACTTCCAGTCTATGATCGGCAAAGAAGTTCAGAGTTCAGTTTCCAGCCTTATACCACCTCATACAGTTCAGGAACCATGCCGTCACAAAAGAGCTAGATGGGAAGTAGAGGAATCTTCTGTAGCAGAATAATTTTCTTATGACTTCGATCCGGCTCTAGAAGCTGGAGAAATGTCCCACAGGCCCCTTCTGAAGACCGGAAGAGATATCTCTTCTCATCTGAAAATACGGACGAATTAATTAGGGCCGTAAAGAATACTATGGGGATTGAGGATACTCAGGTCCCACATACCATACAAGACGAAATGTTTGGGGGTCTAAGAATTCAAAGAAATAGAGTGTCCCCAATTAATGAACACCTGAAATCTATGATCCTGGAGGAATTGGAAGATGCAGAAAAACATCTCACCATTCCAAGGGAATTCAGGGCCCAGCTTCCCTTCAACCCAGAGGAAGTCAAGGTTTGGGATGAAGTCACTAAAATTGACATTCCTATGACCAGGGTAGCACAAAAAGACCTCAATTCCCTTTGAGAATTCATCATGCCTGAGAGACGCTATGGACCGGAAGGCAGATTGGCTCCTAAGGAGAAGTTGGAAAGCCTCAATTGCATTCATTAAGACCAACTTAGCCGCAACCTCGGTAGCCAGGTCCATGTCTCTCTGCATAGATAAACTGTTATCACTAATTAAATCTAACCCATCTGGGGAGGTCATCCTGGATTCCCTTCCCATATTAAAATCTGCCACTCTGTTTAAGGCAGACACATCTGAGGAATCTGTTAGATTCTCGGCCAGAAGTAGCATCCTATCCAATTCAGCAAGACGGTCAGGAGACTCCCATTCTAAAAACAAACTTTACGCAATTCCATTCTAAGGGGGCAATCTGTTTGGACCTGTCCTAGATAAAATCTTGGAAAGAGCCTCAAATTAAAAAAAAGGGGTTTCCAGAGGAGAAAAACAAAAAATATCACTCCTTTCGTAGTCCTCGAGTATCCCAAAACCAGGATTACAAGGGGAAGGGTAAATCAGGGAGGTGGAGTCGACCCAATTTATCTCAGATTCATCAAAAAGACCCTGACGCTATAGGAATTGGGGGGAGACTCCAGCTCTTCTCCATGGGTTGGCGAGCCATCTCAAAAAACCCATGGATTTTGAGGACAGTAGGAGCTGGCTACAGAATAGAGTTCATCTGCCCCCCGCCACATCAATATCTGCCTACCGTCCTTCTGCTCCAGCCACTTCAGAAAGACTCTGGAAAAACGTCAAGGATCTGTTACAAGCTGGAGTGGTCGAGCCAGTACCACCCTTAGACATAGGACAGGGTCATTACTCTACCCTTTTTTCCCAAAAAAAAAGTTCAGGGAAATTCCGGACGATCATAAACCTAAAACCCCAGAATCAGAGTATAAAGTACAAAAAATTCAAGATGGCAACTATAATAACTATCATTCCATTAATAAAACGGAACTCGGTAATGTGTACAGTAGATTTAACAAATGCATACTACCATGTACCTATCCATCCGACCTGCCATGCCTTTCTAAGATTCGCATTAAGATACCAAGAGAAGATTCATCACTTTCAGTTCCACTGTCTACCATTCGGCACCTTGGATCTTCACGAAGTTAATGACCGAGGTAGCAGCAGCCCTAAGAAAAGAAGGCATAAACATCATACCGTATCTAGACAATCTGCTCTTGATAGCAGATTCAGTACCTCTGCTCAATCGACATCTGGCCCACACCATTCAGGTGCTAAAAAACCTCGGTTGGGGTATAAACTGGGAAAAATCCAGCCTACGTCCAGAAATGCAGAAAATGTTCTTAGTAGTCCTCCTAGATTCACAGCGAAGAAGATCCTCCCTTCCTATGGACAAGATGGAAGATATCAGAAGGATTCGTTTTTGTTCCAAAGAGAAGGAGGCGTGTCTGTGAGATACGCCATGAGAATTCTGGGACTCATGACATCTTGTATACCAAGTGTTCGATGAGCACAAGCACACTCAAGGGATCTACAACAGACAGTCCTGAGGAGCTGGAACAGACTGCCACCAGGTCTGGACAAACATATGAAAATTTCCACGGATCTAAAGTCTTCCCTGACCTGGTGAACATCTCGGGTCAATCTACAGAAAGGAATATCCTGAACACCGTCCCTGCAGTTGCGCGTTACCACTGATGCCAGCCAACTAGTTTGGGGTACAGAAGTAGAAGGTTAGTACGTACAGGGTACCTGGAGAAAGCAGGAAATCCTCCAACTACGGGGAGCTGAAGGCGGTATGAGAAGTGCTCCAGATACTTCAGCATGTCCTCAAAGGGAAACATGTAAAAAAAGATTTAGGACAATATAACAACCGTCTCCTTCATTCGGCACCAAGGGGGCCCAAGAGGAGTGCTCCTACTGTGCCTATCCAGACGTATATTCCGATGGGCAGAGATGACAGTACCTTCAATAACGGCAGTCCACCTCAAAGGGTCAGACAACTTAGTGGCCGACTTCCTCAGCAGAAAAACAGTCTGGTCATCCGAGTGGGAACTAAATCGGGAAGTATTCCATCAACTTACTCACCGCTGGGGCATCCCATCAATAGATCTCTTTGCCACTCACAAAAATGCAAAGGTGGAAAAAATGTTCTTTCTGGATCCAGGGGATACTCCCAATGGGATAGATGCTTTGTCCCAGAGCTGGGGAGAAGGCCTGCTATATGCATTTCCCCCCTTCCCACTAATTTCCAGAGTTTCGAGGAAGATTCAAGAAGATGGAGCCACAGTGATGCTGATAGCCCCTTGGTGGCCCAAGAGAAGCTGGTTCCCACTACTAGGCCATATGGCTATAGAAGAGCCATTTCCCCTACTAAAGAGACACGACCTGTTATCTCAGGGTCCTCTAACATATCAGAACGTACAGTTCTTACAACTGACAGCATGGATCCTGAAAGGCAGATCCTAAGTACTAAGGGTCTGTCAGATAGAGTAATATCTACCATGCAAGCTAGTCGTAAACCAATTACCTGTGCCATCTACACCAAGGTTTGGACAAAATACTGCTCTTATGTTGGAAAACCTCTGGAAACCGGTTCCGAGCGAGGTATTCCAAGCATTCTTGAATTTCTTCAGCTAGGTTTCGAGAAAGGTATAAGACCCAGCACGCTTAGGGTACAGATTTCGGCCCTTAGCGCCTTTCTGGATTACCCTCTGGCAGATCATCCGTGGGTAACAAGGTTTGCAAAAGCAGTCACTAGGTTGAAACCTAAAATAAGGAAGTTAGTATCCTCGTGGGACCTAAACCAGGTTTTAAGAACCTTGTGTAAGAGCCCCTTAGAGTCTCAGGAGGAAGCTAGTATAAGGTTACTCTCAATGAAGACTGCCTTCCTAGTAGCAGTGACCTCAGCCAAGAGAGTCGGGGAAATCCAGGCTCGGTTAACTACAGACCCTTATCTACGTATCCTGGATGACCGAATAATTCTCAAACTCGATCCATCTTTTCTTCCTAAGGTAGTATCCCAGAAGAACTTAAATCAAGAAATTATCTTACCGTCTTTCTGTCAGCACCCAAAGAACGAAAAAGAGAGTCAGTTCCACACACTTGACGTCAGGAAGGGCGGTGATACGGTACGTGGAGGTCACAAAACCATGGAGACTGGATTCGAATCTCTTTGCTCAACATTCAGGAAGAAACAAGGGCAAAAAAAATCATGAAAAGTAACCTTGGCCAGATGGATAACCACTATCATTTCCATGGCATACGATTTACAAGGGGAAGAATCTCCACCGGACATTAAGGCTCATTCTACTAGGGCAGTCAGAAAGAGCAGGAGCATCGTTAGATCAGATCTGTAGGGCCGAAACATGGGCCATTATAAACACCTTCTATAGATATTATAAGTTGGAAATTTCATCTACCCAACAATTAGCCCATGGAATGAAAGTCCTTCATGCGGTAGTCCCACCCTAAAAATGTCCCATCTGATTTGGTATTTCTCCAGTCGTGCTGTCATGAGGGACGTGCTGGGGAAATTAGGAATTAGTCCTACCGGTAATTATATTTCCGGTAGTCCATCATGACAGCACTATTACATTCCCTCCCTGAATTCCTTATGCGTATGTGCAACTCAAAACATTTGTATAAAGAGAATTCAGTAAAGCAGAATAAAATTCATCCATCCTGGTGTGGTGATTGGAAAAATCACTGAGGGTGTGGTGGAAGGGTGGTGTGGTGGAAGGGTGGTGTGGTGGAAAGGTGGTGTGGTGGAAAGGTGGTGTGGTGGAAGGGTGGTGTGGTGGAAAGGTGGTGTGGTGGAAGGTTGGTGTGGTGGAATGGTGGTGTGGTGGAAAGGTGGTGTGGTGGAAGGGTGGTGTGGTGGAAGGGTGGTGTGGTGGAAAGGTGGTGTGGTGGAAGGTTGGTGTGGTGGAAGGGTGGAGTGGTGGAAAGGTGGTGTGGTGGAAGGTTGGTGTGGTGGAATGGTGGTGTGGTGGAAAGGTGGTGTGGTGGAAGGGTGGTGTGGTGGAAGGGTGGTGTGGTGGAAGGTTGGTGTGGTGGAAAGGTGGTGTGGTGGAAAGGTGGTGTGGTGGAAGTGTGGTGTGGCAGAAAGGTGGTGTGGTGGAAGGATGGTGTGGTGGAAGGGTGGTGTGGTGGAAGGGTGGTGTGGTGGAAAGGTGGTGTGGTGGAAGGGTGGTGTGGTGGAAGGGTGGTGTGGAAAGGTGGTGTGGTGGAAAGGTGGTGTGGTGGAAAGGTGGTGTGGTGGAAAGGTGGTGTGGTGGAAGGGTGGTGTGGTGGAAGGGTGGTGTGGTGGAAGGGTGGTGTGGTGGAAAGGTGGTGTGGTGGAAAGGTGGTGTGGTGGAAGGTTGGTGTGGTGGAAGGTTGGTGTGGTGGAAAGATGGTGTGGTGGAAGGGTGGTGTGGTGGAAGGGTGGTGTGGTGGAAAGGTGGTGTGGTGGAAGGGTGGTGTGGTGGAAGGGTGGTGTGGAAAGGTGGTGTGGTGGAAAGGTGGTGTGGTGGAAGGTTGGTGTGGTGGAAAGGTGGTGTGGTGGAAAGGTGGTGTGGTGGAATGGTGGTGTGGTGGAAAGGTGGTGTGGTGGAAGGGTGGTGTGGTGGAAGGTTGGTGTGGTGGAAAGGTGGTGTGGTGGAAGTGTGGTGTGGCAGAAAGGTGGAGTGGTGGAAGGATGGTGTGGTGGAAGGGTGGTGTGGTGGAAGGGTGGTGTGGTGGAAAGGTGGTGTGGTGGAAGGGTGGTGTGGTGGAAGGGTGGTGTGGAAAGGTGGTGTGGTGGAAAGGTGGTGTGGTGGAAGGTTGGTGTGGTGGAAAGGTGGTGTGGTGGAAAGGTGGTGTGGTGGAAAGGTGGTGTGGTGGAAGGGTGGTGTGGTGGAAGGGTGGTGTGGTGGAAAGGTGGTGTGGTGGAAGGTTGGTGTGGTGGAAGGTTGGTGTGGTGGAAAGATGGTGTGGTGGAAGGGTGGTGTGGTGGAAGGGTGGTGTGGTGGAAAGGTGGTGTGGTGGAAGGGTGGTGTGGTGGAAGGGTGGTGTGGAAAGGTGGTGTGGTGGAAAGGTGGTGTGGTGGAAAGGTGGTGTGGTGGAAGGGTGGTGTGGTGGAAGGGTGGTGTGGTGGAAGGGTGGTGTGGTGGAAAGGTGGTGTGGTGGAAAGGTGGTGTGGTGGAAGGGTGGTGTGGTGGAAGGGTGGTGTGGTGGAAAGGTGATGTGGTGGAAAGGTGGTGTGGTGGAAGGGTGGTGGGGTGGGGGGGGCTTTTAACCTCTCATGTGTTTCCTGTCCCTAAAGGATGAGATGGGACGACCTCCCACCGTGCTGTCATGATGGACTCCTGGAAATGTAATTACCGGTAGGACTAATTCCTAATTTTTAGGTCATTTTGAGTGCACAATAAACACTGTAAAAAAAAAAAAAAAACCAAAAATTAATGGTGGAAGTGTGTTTTTTTTTTACTAATTCACCGTACATAGAATTGTTTTCTAATTTTTCTGTAGATTATGAGCAGTGTCATTCAAAACTACAACTATGACTCTTGAAAGAGGGGAGGTGATGAAGAAAAACAGAAAGTCGCCTGTGAGGGTAATGGTTAATCATGAATCTTTTATTTTCTTCCACAGGACGGAGCTGGGACGATTACAGAAGCTGTACGAGTTATATGAAGTGGTGATGAGGAGCATTAGTGGCTACAACGAGACCGTCTGGTCAGATGTGAACGTGCAGAGCATTACCGCAGAGCTGAAGGATTATCAGGAAAAGTACGAGCAACAAATAATTCTTTAAAGGCTATGTTCACACATTTGCGTTTTTGCTGCATTTTTTTTATGCTTTTTTTTTAAAGCAAATTGTCAGCTGCGTTTTACAGTACCAGCAAAGTCAGAAATCTCGTGCACGCATCTTGTTTTTTTTCCTGACTGTTTTGTCAAAGAGCTGCGTTTTTGCAAAATGCAGCATGTCACTTCTCTCAGCATTTTTGCAGCGTTTTTCACCCATAGAAATCAATGTGCAGTGCAAAAACGCAACAGAAAACGCAGGTATCGGGTTTTGCAGCGTTTTTGGTGTCAAAACCTGCTGAAGTTGAATTAGGTTATTTTTTTTTTCTGCACTAAACTTTATCAGCATGCATAAGAGACAGATGAACACTGACAAAAACGCACCATGTGAACATAGCCTTAAGATGTAAATGCAATACACCCAACGATTAATGTCTGAATGTTTTATCACTTTTTTTTTTTTATAGATGTAATGAACTAACAAAGGACTTAGAGCATTGGCAACTTTTCCTGGATCTTAAGAAAATCATAAACGACTTCAGCGAATCCTGTCCCTTATTAGAAATGATGACAAATGAAGCCATGATGAATAGGCACTGGGACCGTATCTCAGATCTTTTAGGACGCAGACTCCTTGTTCAGTCCAATTCCTTTTGCCTGAGTAACATTATGGAAGCCTCAATTCTTCAGTATAAAGATAAAATTACAGTGAGTGTCCTTTTATGTTAGATAGTAAATGATGGGTTATTTGCAGCATTGTAGGCGCTTTTCTACTACCCAGTTCTTTACCTCTATTCCTACCTTACAAGGGTGGGTTTTGAACGCACCAAGTTTTTCAGGAGGAAGATTCTTCAGGATACGCTGGCGTTTATTGTCCTGAAGCATCTTCAGACGTTTTCTGTGCAATTTTTTTAAGACGACTTTGCCGTTAGAGTTTGTTTTTTGACTTGTATAAACTAGTGAGCGGCTTCACTCTAGGGCTTGTTCACATGTTATTGGATAGTTTTTTTTTTTTTTTGCACGTTTTTTTGCCGCAGGAAAAATGCAGCATTTTTCAGTACCAGCAAAGTGAATGGGATTTTTCTGAAATCTCATGCACATGCTTCTTCTTATATTTTCCTTGCTGATTTGAACCTTTTTACCGTTTTTTTTATTAAATCTACGGCGTTCATCATTTTTCACCCATTCAAATGAGTGGGGGAAAAAATGCATCAAAAACTGCATGCAAAAACATGCGTCTTTTTTGTACAATATTATTCCTGCCAAACCTCTCTGGGTTTATTTTTTTAGCAACCAAATCTGCTGAAAGTACTAAATGTGTGCACATACCCTTAGAGCATATGGACACTATGGCCGCCGATTCAGAAACACTGGTGTTTTTCACACTATGCTGGAATCAAACGCTCCTGATTCATTAGCAGTCGCACGCCCGTCAGACAAGTGGCATGTGACGTAGGGAACACCGCTGCTCATCATGAATTTGGCGAGTGACCTGTCCCACCCCAGTCCTACCCACTTCAATCAGAGCTGGGTCACAATGGAGTGAGAATGCAAAAAGTCGCTAAATTTTAACACAGCCTTGGATAACGCTAAAAGGTTGCACCTTTACAAAGCTTTGTACGCCACAATACTGTGTCAGGTCCCCGAGTCTTTGTGCTGAGTTTTTCTGAGCAGAAACTAGTGAACTTCACACTGAGTTTTTGTAGGAGTTTTTGAACAGAAACTGAAAGGAAACTATGTGCACACAGCGGCTTTTTCTGGTGTGCACCGACAGAAAAAATGATCAGAAAATGCTCAAAAGAATGAACATTTGCATGCTTATGTTATAGCCACTTGCTGTTCACATGTTCAGGCTTTTGAACGTCTTTTAACCAACTTAAGTTTTCTAAAAAAAAAAAACGCCAAGAGTTTAAAAGAATTGACCTGTACATTTTTCTGAGGTTTTCCGCTCAGGTTTTCTGTACAAGCCAATAGGAAAGGTCAAAATACAGCAAAGTCGTCAGCAAAGCTGCCTCGGGAGAGTGTCCGCCAGTGTTTTTAGGAAAAGCGCCTTCGCCTAGAAAAGCTCGGAGCCTCTGTCGCCTGAAAAAAGACATGGTGTGCACATACTCTATAACAATATGAAGAGTTTTTTTCCTAAAACATTCTTTGCAGTGTTTTTATTGGTCATTGCCTAGCTTCAACCCTTTTCCTTCAGGATCTGCTTCACAGAAGGGACAGGCGCTTTTTTTTTCCCACCAGGTGTTTTTTCAAAAACCTCTGCAGAAAAAAAAAAAAAGAAAACTCCTGTTCATTTTAATGGGAAATCCAGTTTGCAGTGCTTTTGCTTCAGTTTTTTGAAGTGGTATTTTGGATGTGATCCTCTCAGAATTGATTCTTTGTGAACATCGCTTCAGGATACGTTCACTAGGAGTTTTTTGAGGCATTCAAAAATGACGAGATTTTCAAGCGCTAATGACATGAGGAAACGCTTCCTTTTTTTTTTAAGAGTTTTTCTTTTCCTGAAGCCCTTAGATTTGGACGGTGCCTCAACTGGAGAGGTTTCCTTCCGGATCCGCTTCAGAGTGGTAATATGTAATTTTTCTTTTGTAAGTGGCGTATTTCCAGATCCTATTTGAGAAAAAAAAAATCACTTAAAACAACTTCTCACATGACAATAGATTTCTAGTAGAAATGAATCAAAAGAGTTTTTCAAGCATTTTTTTAAGGGGTTTTTTTTGGGGGAGGATTTTTTTTTGTTGATTTCTCAAACCCTTTCTGTCACAAATCTTGTTTTTTTGCAACTCATAGATGTGCAAAAATGTAAAATTTTTACACCAGCTGCAATAACCTTTTTGAAAAGTAATTTTCTGTTTAGAAATCAGAATAGATTTCTCATTTATTTCTATTTTCGACAGCAGTAATGCTATTCATATTTCATATTCGCATATTTAGCGTTACAGAGTGCTACTTTGTTTGTTAGTTGTATATGGAGATGGCTGCTGATTTGTAAGCACCTGTTCACTCCTATTTCTTGTTTTGGAAGTGCCGATCAGTTTTTTTTCTGTTTCTATGTATAAACTTATTACAAGACGCACACCTCTTCATGAATTTGCCGCATCTTACCCCAGCACACCCTGGATAAAGATCTTGATCAAATCGGCCCCTTTAATGCTTTTTTTTCTGACTTTTTAATACAATGTAAATTTTATAATTTAGTTCTTTCATTCACTTACCATTGACTGTGATTCTCGTACGTCCCACTGCAGGAGATCTGTATATCAGCTGTGAAGGAAAAGGACATTAAAAGCAAACTGGCACTTATATCAGACGTCTGGAACAAGCAGTTTTTAAGTTTTTCAGTCTTTAAAAACAAAGGAGAACTACTAATAAATGGAGCAGAAGCTGCAGAGACCATCCAGACAATGGAAGACAGCCTGATGGTTCTCGGGTCATTGCTTAATAGCAGGTAATGGAAAATGTATATCAGCGTAAAACCTCCAATGTTTTACTGCCCAGCACACTGTGGCCCCGATTCAGCAAAGCAGTTTTGACAGAATTCTGGTGTAAATTACTTTGAAAAGTCGCAAACTATTTGTGCAACTCAGAGTTGCAAAAATTTTGCGACTTTTGGCATTTCCACACCATTTTCTCCAAGCTCTACCACAATGGGCAAAGCTGGGGCATGACACTGTAACTTGTCTATTGCATGACGAGCTGTGGAGGTTCTTACACCAGAAGTCTGACTGGAGTAAGATTTGTGACCCTTATCGGGACGCTTCTGATTCATTAACAGATATACGCGTCTTAATAAATCAGGTGCGTCTGACTCTTAACGCCCCCTCATCAAGACCAGCTTGAATATCGCTCGTCTTGGTGAATCGGGGTCCATGTCTTTTTATCTTCTGTGTCTTCTAATGGAAGAGCAAAGTCCCCCATAAACATTAGATAAAAGCCGGCTGACCCCCTGATTTCAGCAGGATCAGCCGACCATCTAACGTCTTTGGGGCCTCCCAGCTAGCCATTGATATTACGTCAGGAGACCTAAAAATTACACAGTCGAGAATTCAATCATCGGATCCTACAACTCAACCGAAAAATAAGCCGCTGCCAGAATTACCTTATACAGAACACAGGAGCGGCGGAGTCGGGAGAGATCGCAGTCGGCTGAATGATAATTTGTGGGATACTCTAAACTATTAAATTCACACATTCCTATAAAAAGCCCAAATAAGTAAAAGGCACTTCTGACGTAAAGAAAAACCCACAGAGATCAATGACGTCGGACGCCAATTGCCAGACTTTTGGATCATCGGCTCGGCAAACACGAAACGCCGCTCTCAAGCCGCGTTTGGCGATTCCCACCGTAAAAGGACCCAGTCCCACCCACAGCCCCTTTTTTCCTCAACCTTGATGATGATGAAGACTGATTCCTGAGTCCAGACCCTCGCAGTGATTATTTCAGGCAATATATTGTCAGTGGGCGTTCGGACACACATCAGCTTTATCTCTCCCGTTGTCCTGAATAGGCGCTGCATATTTTTCTCACTCCATTTATTACTGAGAAGTGAATATAGTTTCCTTCTCTTCAAATAATTATCCGAATATAAGAATCCATTATAAAGCGACTACACAATGGTATTCAAAGAGTGATCAATGCCACCATGTCACAACCTGCAGCATGCATAGCTCACTCCTCTTGAATACTGTTGTGTACTCACTTAATAAAGCTTTATACATTGGATTACTCCGGCCTCCTCTGGTCCTCCGAGTGCTCCGGCCTCCTCTGAGCCTCCGTGATTGTGTGTAGCCCATTGTCCTAAATTGGCTGTGAAGGGTGCAGTGTGGGTACAATGCCAGAACATTGACAAGGGTACAGTAAGGGTACCACGCCAGGACGTCTATCCTGTGATTGACGATTTCGTAGATCAATGTTTGCGTTTTTGTATTTTAGATACAATGAACTTTTTCAAAACCCAATTCAGAGCTGGATCCACAAGTTGAGCCTATCATTCGACATCCTAGAGGAGTGGTTACTGGTTCAGACCCTCTGGATATATCTGGAAGCTGTTTTTGTTTCAGGAGATATAGCCAGTCATTTACCGCAGGTGAGAGGCCCTCTATGTGTGAACACAACTGAACTGTAGGAATATACAGTGGGGAAAAATAAGTATTTGATACACGGACGATTTTACAAGTTTTCCCACCTACAAGGAATGGAGAGGTCTGTAATTTTTATCGTAGGTCACTTCACCTGTGAGAGACAGAATCTAAAAATAAAATCCAGAAAATCAAATTGTAGGATTTTTACATAATTAATTTGCATTTTATTGCATGAAATAAGTATTTGATCGCCTACCAACCAGCAAGAATTCTGGCTCTCCACAGACGTGTTCGTTTTTCTTTAAGCCCTTTATGACGTATGACCTAATAGTACGTCTTGGTGACCTTGGACCAATGACGTACTATTAGGTCATATAACAATCGCTTGTGTGCGGGGTGATCGCCGCCGGGTGTCAGCTGACACCCGGTACTATGTGCAGGGAGCGGCCCCGCACCGCTCCCAGCACATTAACGACTTCAGTGCTGCGATCAAAGTCGATCGCAGCATTGCGGTGGCAAGGGGAGGTGATCGTAATACTCACCTCCTCTTCCGGCATCCAGCGCTGTCTGCCGCGGCTTCCTGGATGTTGCCATGACGACCAGATGTCGTCATGACAACATACGGGTCACCAGAAAGCAGGAAGATTCTTTGGTCATGCGCAGTGCATGACCAAACTATCTTCTCCCTGTGCAGCGCTGAGAGCCTACACGGCACAGGGATGGTGCTCTATCCCTATGCTATACAGGCGATCAGAATAAAAAAATGAAAGTCCCAGAGTGGGACACAGAATAAAAGTCCAAAAAGTGTTAGAAAAGGAAGAAAAATAAATAAATAAATAAATAATCCACCAAAAATAAAAATATAATGTACCCATCAATAAATATTATTATGCAAAAAAAACAATAAAGGTACACATATTTGGTATCGCCGCGTCCGGAACGACCTGACCTATAAAACTGTCCCACTAGTTAACCCCTTCAGTGAACACGGTAAAAAAAAAAAAACGAAGCAAAAAACGATGCTTTATCATCATACCGCCAAACAAAAAATGAAATAACACGCAATCAAAAAGACGAATATAAATAAAAATGGTACCGCTGAAAACGTCATCTTGTCCCGCAAAAAAACAAGTCACCATACAGCTCCATCAGTCGAAAAATAAAAAAGTTATAGCTCTCAGAATAAAGCGATGCAAAAAAATATTTTTTTCGATAAAATAGCTTTTATTGTGTAAAAGCACCAAAACATAGAAAAACAATATAAATGTGGTATCGCTGTTATAAACTTCTACAAAGCACTTGGGGCTTCAGGGTGCTCACCACACATCTAGATAGGTGCCTTGGGGGGTCTAGTTTCCAAAATGGTGTCACTTGTGGGGAGTTTCCACTGTTTAGGCACATCAGGGGCTCTCCAAACGCAACATGGCGTCCGCTAATTATTCAAGTAAATTTTACATTCAAAAGGTCAAATGGCACTCCTTCCCTTCCGAACTCTGCCATGCGCCCAAACAGTGGTTTTCCCCCACATATGGGGTATCTGCTTACTCAGGAGAAATTGCCCAACAAACTGCATGGTGCAATTTCTTGTGTTACCGTTATGAAAATGCAAAATTGGGGGCTGCAAAAAAACATTTTTGTGGGAAAAATGTGAAAATTTTATTTTTACGGCTCAATGTTCTAAACTTCTGTGAAGCACCTGGGGGTTCAAGGTGCTCCCCACACATCTAGATAAGTTCCCTGAGGGGTCTAGTTTCCAAAATGGTGTCACTTGTGGGGGGTTTCCACTGTTTAGGCACATCAGGGGCTCTCCAAACACAACATTTCGTCCGCTAATTATTCAAGCAAATTTTACATTCAAAAAGTCAAATGGCGCTCCTTCCTTTCCGAGCCCTGCCGTGCGCCCAAACAGTGTTTTTTCCCGCACATATGGGGAATCTGCGTGCTCAGGGGAAATTGCACAACAAATTTTGTTGTCCATTTTTTCCTGTTACCCCTGCGAAAATAAAAAAATTGGGTCTAAAGTAACATTTTTGTGAAAAAAGTTAAATGTTCTTTTTTTTCTTCCGCATTCCTGTGAAGCACCTGAAGGATTAATAAAGTTTTTGAATGTGGTTTTGAGCACCTTGAGGGGTGCAGTTTTTAGAATGGTGTCACTTTTGGTATTTTCTGTCATAAAGACCCCTCAAAGTGACTTCAAATGTGATGTGGTCCCTAAAAAAAATGGTTTTGTAAATTTTGTTGGAAAAATGAGAAATCGCTGGTCAACTTTTAACCCCTTAAGCCCCGCGGGTGGTTTGCACGTTAATGACCAGGCCAATTTTTACAATTCTGACCACTGTCACTTTATGAGGTAATTACTCTGGAACGCTTCAACGGATCCCCCTGATTCTGAGATTGTTTTTTCGTGACATATTGTACTTCAAGATTGTGGAAAAATTTCTTCGATATCACTTGCGTTTATTTGTGAAAAAAATGGAAATTTGGCGAAAATTTTGAAAATTTTGCAATTTTCAAAATTTGAATTTTTAAGCCCTGAAATCAGAGCGATATGTCACACAAAAGAGTTAATAAATAACATTTCCCACATATCTACTTTACATCAGCACAATTTTGGAACCAAAATTTTTTTTTGTTAGGGAGCTATAAGGGTTAAAAGTTGACCAGCGATTTCTCATTTTTCCAACAAAATTTACAAAAGCATTTTTTTAGGGACCACATCACATTTGAAGTCACTTTGAGAGGTCTTTATGACAGAAAATACCCAAAAGTGACGCCATTCTAAAAACTGCACCCCTCAAGGTGCTCAAAACCACATTCAAGAACTTTATTAACCCTTCAGGTGCTTCACAGGAATTTTTTGAATGTGGAAGAAAAAAATGAACATTTAACTTTTTTCACAAAAATGTTACTTTAGACCCAATTTTTTTTATTTTCACAGGGGTAACAAGAAAAAATGGACCCCAAAATTTGTTGTGCAATTTCCCCTGGGCACGCAGATACCCAATATTTGGGGAAAAAACACTATTTGGGCGCACGGCAGGGCTCGGAAGGGAAGGAGCGCCATTTGACTTTTTGATTGTAAAATTTGCTTGAATAATTAGCGGACGCCATGTTGTGTTTGGAGAGCCCATGTGTGCCCAAACTTTGGAGCTCCCCCACAAGTGACCCCATTTTGGAAACTAGACCCCCCAAGGCACCTTTCTAGATGCATAGTGAGCACTTGGAACCCCCAGGTGCTTCACAAATTGATTCGTAAAAATGAAAAAGTGAAAAAAAAAACAATTTTTCATTTTTATGAATCAGTTTGTGAAGCACCTGGGGTTCCAAGTGCTCACTATGCATCTAGATAGGTGTCTTGGGGGGTCTAGTTTCCAAAATGGGGTCACTTGTGGGGGAGCTCCAATGTTTGGGCACACAGGGACTCTCCAAATGCAACATGATATCCGCTAACAAATTGAATGGAAAATCGGCTCAAATTGTTAGCGGACACCACATTGCGTTTGGAGAGCCCCTCTGTGCCCAAACTTTGGAGCTCCGCCACAATTGACCCCATTTTGGAAACTAGACCCCCCAAGGCACCTTTCTAGATGCATAGTGAGCACTTGGAACCCCCAGGTGCTTCACAAATTGATTCGTAAAAATGAAAAAGTGAAAAAAAAAACCACTTTTTCATTTTTATGAATCAATTTGTGAAGCACCTGGGGTTCCAAGTGCTCACTATGAATCTAGATAGGTGCCTTGGGGGGTCTAGTTTCCAAAATGGGGTCACTTGTGGGGGAGCTCCAAAGTTTGGGCACACAGGGGCTCGCCAAACGCAACATGGTGTCCGCTAACAATTTGAGCCAACAATTTGTTAGCGGATATCATGTTGCATTTGGAGAGTCCCTGTGTGCCCAAACATTGGAGCTCCCCCACAAGTGACCCCATTTTGGAAACTAGACCCCCCAAGGCACCTATCTAGATTCATAGTGAGCACTTGGAACCCCAAGTGCTTTACAAATTGATTCATAAAAATGAAAAAGTGTTTTTTTTTTCACTTTTTCATTTTTACGAATCAATTTGTGAAGCACCTGGGGGTTCCAAGTGCTCACTATGCATCTAGATAGGTGCCTTGGGGGGTCTAGTTTCCAAAATGGGGTCACTTGTGGGGGAGCTCCAAAGTTTGGGCACACAGGGGCTCGCAAAACGCAACATGGTGTCCGCTAACAATTTGAGCCGACAATTTGTTAGCGGATATCATGCTGCATTTGGAGAGTCCCTGTGTGCCCAAACATTGGAGCTCCCCCACAAGTGACCCCATTTTGGAAACTAGACCCCCCAAGGCACCTATCTAGATTCATAGTGAGCACTTGGAACCCCAGGTGCTTCACAAATTGATTCATAAAAATGAAAAAGTGTTTTTTTTTTCACTTTTTCATTTTTACAAATCAATTTGTGAAGCACCTGGGGGTTCCAAGTGCTCACTATGCATCTAGATAGGTGCCTTGGGGGGTCTAGTTTCCAAAATGGGGTCACTTGTGGGGGAGCTCCAATGTTTGGGCACACAGGGGCTCTCCAAACGCAACATGGCATCCGCTAACAATTTGAGCCGATTTTCCATTCAATTTGTTAGCGGACACCATGTCGCGTTTGGAGAGCCCGTGATGTGCCTAAACAGTGGAGCTCCCCCACAAGTGTCCCCATTTTGGAAACTATACCCCTCAAGGATTTTATTAAGGTGTATAGTGAACATTTTGAACCCAGAGGTACGGCACAGAATTTGTTTACATTAGGTCATCATATTGAATAAGTTGTCATTATTCTTGAGCGCAAATGCTCGCTACTTGAGTTTGCATCGGGTACTCAGGTATGCACCATGTACAGCGTGTGCTCGAGTCCCTGCTCCGCATGTTTCACAGTTATTAGACACCCAAAAAAAAACATGCGGGATCGCTCGTGCATGGCAGGCAATCCCCGTAAAGTTTTTTGGCCGCGAAGCATATGGGGCAGAGACTCGAGCATGTCACTCAAATACCCACGATACTCAATGCATACCAGAGCACCCGATGCAAACTCAAGTAGCGAGCACTTGCTCTCAACACTAGTCGCCATATCGTCATCTTTTTTCCTTACTTTTGAAAAAAATCCCAACCCCAGCCCTAACCCTAGCACAACCCTAACCATAGCGCAACCCTAGCCCTAGCACAACCCTAGCCCTAGCACAACCCTAGCCCCAGCACAACCCTAGCCCCAAACCCAGCCCTAGCCCAATCCTAACCCAAGAGTTTATTTTTGGCGCCGTTCCTTGTGCGGTATAAGTGATTAGACGACTTTATTCTTCGGGTCGGTGTGATTACAGCAATGCCAGAATCATATGGGGCTTTTATGACTGACAGCTGTCACACACTAAAAGACGCATTTTTTGTAAAATCTAGTTTTTGCATCGCCATATTTTGAGGGCTATAATTTTTCCAGATTTTGGCAGACAGTCATGTGACGGCTCGTTTTTTGCGGGATGACTTGACGTTGTTATTGGTGCCATTTTCAGGCACGTGACATTTTTTTGATCGCTTTCTATTCCGATTTTTGGGAGGCAGAATAAACAAAAACCAACAATTCAGGAATTGTTTTTTTTTTTTTTTTTTTATTCTGTTCTGCATGTGGTAAAATTGATAAGGCAGCTTTATTCTTCTGGTCAGTACGTTTACAGCGGTACCACATTTGTATAATTTTTCTATGTTTTGGCGCTTATACACAATAAAAGCTATTTTATAGAAAAAAATATTTTTTAGCATTGCTTTATTCTGAGAGCTATAACTTTTTTATTTTTCGGCTGATGGAGCTGTATGGCGGCTTGTTTTTTGCGGGACGAGATGATGTTTTCAGCGGTACCATTTTTATTTATATGCGTCTTTTTGATCGCGTGTTATTCCACTTTTTGTTTGGCAGTATGGTGATAAAGCATTGTTTTTTGCTTCGTTTTTTTTTTTTTTTTTTTACCGTGTTCACTGAAGGGGTTAACTAGTGGGACAGTTTAATAGGTCAGGTTGTTCCGGACGCGGCGATACCAAATATGTGTACTTTTATTGTTTTTTTTTTTTTTTTTTATAATAATATTTATTGATGGGTACATTATATTTTTATTTTTGGTGGATTATTTTTTTTATTTTTTTTTTATATTTTTGCAAATGTTTTTTTTTTTTTTTTTTCCACTTTCACACAGTTTATACACTTTATTACTTTGTCCCACTCTGGGACTTTCACTTTTTTTTTTCTGATCGCCTGCATGGCATAGGAATGGAGCACCATCCCTGTGCCATGCAGGCAGTCAGCGGTGCACAATGTGAAGATTGCTTGGAGATGCACTGCGCATGTCCAAGCAATCTTCCTGCTCTCTGGTGACCCGGATGTTGTCATGACGACATCGGGTCGTCATGGCAACACCCGGGAAGCCTTTGCAGACTGCGCTGGAAACCGGAAGAGGAGGTGAGTATCGCCGATCACCTCCCCTTGCCCCCGCAATGCCGCGATCGATTTCGATCGACTTCGATCACAGCATAGCGGGGGTTAATGTGCTGGGAGCGGTGCAGGACCGCTCCGTGCACATAGTACCGGGTGTCAGCTGTGACAATCAGCTGACACCCGGCGGCGATCGCGCCCGCACAGCCTGTGTGCGCGCGCGATCGCCATGACGTACTAATACAGGTCTGGCTCTTAAGTCCCAGGGCACAGACGCGTATTAGTACGTCAGATGTTGTTAAGGGGTTAACCCTTATAGCTCCCTAATAAAAAAACAATTTTGGTTCCAAAATTGTTCTTATGTAAAGTAGACATGTTGGAAATGTTATTTATTAACTCTTTTGTGTGACATATCTCTTTGATTTAAGGGCATAAAAATTCAAATTTTGAAAATTGCTAAATTTTCGCCAAATTTCCTTTTTTTTCACAAATAAACGCAAGTGATATCGAAGAAATTTTACCACTATCATGAAGTACAATATGTCAAGAAAAAACAATCTCAGAATCAGGGGGATCTGTTCAAGCGTTCCAGAGTAATTACCTCATAAAGTGACAGTGGTCAGAATTGTAAAAATTGGCCTGGTCATTAACGTGCAAACCACCCTCGGAGGTAAAGGGGTTAAGAAGCCCTCCTGCTCTGCACTCATTACCTGTATTAATTGCACCTGTTTGAACTCGTTAACTGTATAAAAGACACCTGTCCACACACTCAATCACACTCCAACCTCTCCACCATGGCCAAGACCAAAGAACTGTCTAAGGACACCAGGGACAAAATTGTAGACCTGCACAAGACTGGCATGGGCTACAGGACAATAGGCAAGCAGCTTAGTGAGAAGGCAACAACTATTGCCACAATTATTAGAAAATGGAAGAAACCCAAGACAGAATAATACAAAGGTAGAGTTGGAAGGGAAATCCAGGGTCAACTGGTCCAACCCTGTGCTCAATGCAGGATTCACTAAATCATCTCAGACAGATGTCTGTCCAGCCTCTATTTGAAGACTTCCATTGAAGGAGAACTGACCACCTCTCGTGGCCGCCTGTTCCATTCATTGATGACTGTTAATCTTCCTCGGTCTGGGGCTCCATCATCTCGTCTCGTGGAGTAAGGATGATTCTGAGAAAGGTCAGGAATCAGCCCAGAACTACACTGGGCTTGGTCAATGACCTGAAGAGAGCTGGGACCATAGTATCAAACATTATTGTTAGTAACACACTACGCCGTCACAAATTAAAATCCTGCAGGGCACGCAAGGTCCCCCTGCTCACGTCAGCACATGTCCAGGCCTGTTTGAAGTTCGCCATTGACCATCTGGATGATACAGAGGAGGCATGGGAGAAGGTCATGTGGTCAGATGAGACCAAAATAGAACTTTTTGGTATCAACTCCTCTCGTCTTGCTTGGAGGAAGAAAAGGGATGAGTACAACCACAAGAACACCGTCCCAACCGTGACGCATGGTGGGAGGAACATCATACTTTGGGGGTGCTTTTCTGCAAAGGGTACAGGACGTCTGCACCATATTGAAGGGAGGATGGGGACATGTATTGCGATATTCTGGCCAATAACCTCCTTCCCTCAGTAAGAGCATTGAAGATGGGTCATGGCTGGGTCTTCCAGCCTGACAATGACCCGAATCACACAGCCAGGGCAACTAAGGAGTGGCTCCGTAAGAAGCATTTCAAGGTCCTGGAGTGGCCTAGCCAGTCTCCAGACATGAACCAATAGAAAATCTTTGGAGGGAGCCGAAACTCAATGTTGCCCCCGACAGCCCCGAAACCTGAAAGATCTGGAGAAAATCTGTATGGAGGAGGGGGCCAAAATCCCTGCTGCAGTGTGTGCAAACCTGGTCAAGAACTACAGGAAACCTCTGACCTCTGTAATTGCAAGCAAAGGTTCATGGACCAAATATTAAATTCTTTTTTTTCTATTGCATCAAATACTTATTTCATGCAATAAAATGCAAATTAATTATGTAAAAATCATACAATGTGATTTTTTTTTTGTATTTAATTTTTTACATTCTGTCTCTCACAGGTGAAGTGACCTACGGTAAAAATTACAGACCTCTCCATTCTTTGTAGGTGGGAAAAATTGCAAAATCGGCAGAGAATCAAATACTTATTTTTACCACTGTATATAACCTATGGGGATTAATATATAGAAAAATCTTTAATTCACTTGTAGGAGGTCAAGCGCTTCCAGAACATAGAAAAGACCTGGGTGAAGCTAATGCAGCGAGCGCACGACAATGCCAATGTTATCCAGTGCTGCGCCGTGGATGACACCATGGCCAACCTGCTGCCTCATCTGCACGAACAGCTGGAAGTCTGTCGGAAGTCGCTCACAGGGTATGTGTCACGCAAGGTGGGGGAAAGACTTAGTGCAACAGAAAGGGAAGAGGGAAAGGAAGCCCAGACTCTAGGGAAAGGGGGGAAAGTGGAGACCTCCTAGGTTAATCTAGTGTCACCCTGTCTCCCTTAACGTCCCTGTATTGGCTCTTCACCAGTCACCGCACGCGTACCTCGCCCTGTCTTTCCCTGGCGTTTGGCTCAGGCTAGGGACGGGAGGAGATGAGCACTAGTCGATCTCCACTAAACACTATAGACAACAAGGAAGGACCAACAGGGGGAAATAGCTTAGCTTTAGGTGACTCCAGATAAATGCGCACACGTCCTCGAGCTCCAGAGAGGACAAAGTACTGGTCTTGCTAAAGCCTTCACAGGTAGTAATGAATATCGCCGGCACCTCCCTCTAGAACACAGCAGGTATTTATACACCCAGGCCAGGGAGTTAATTAGCCAGAGGGAGGTAGCCGAGACAGAAGAAGTCTGTAATGCCAAACGTAGAGATCTCCTGCAACCAACTGCAGGGCGACTGTCTGTCACCTCTGACACACCCGTGACAGTATGACAACGTGTGATGCTGCTTATGTCATCCCCCCAGCTGTACAGCTGACTGCTGCTTACAGTAAGAACTCATTGCTTGAAACCGTGTCAGCCGAGTGGTTTTTGATTCTCTCTGTACTTATGGAATAAAACACACTAACAATTCTGCAAGAAATGCTAGACTCCTTCTCTTGTACTTCTTATGACTGCTTTATGGCTTCTAACAGCTGTCTAGGACCTGGCAGGTGTGACAATAATGCTGCAGAGTAAGAAGTTTCCATAATAGAAGTCTTAGTAGTTTATTTTTGTCATTTAACAAATTGTAAAGTGAATGAACAAAAGAGAGATGTAAATCAAATCAATACTTATCCATGATGTAATATCATCCAGCCAATGTCATTAGGAACGAGGAGTCCTGAGGGTGAGGATCCGGCCCCAAAGAGCCTCGATCTCACTTCACCCATCTGTCTGGAATCACATGAAGAGACAGAAGGATCCGCACAAGCCTCATACACAGAAGATCTGGGGTCAGCTCTCCAAGATGTTGGGCACAACCTCCTGCCGAGATCCTCCATAATATTGTGTACAGGTGTCAAGAAGTGATGGAGCTGACGGGTGGTCGCCGGATACTGATGATGGAGGTGACGGGCGATCACCAGATACCGATGATGGAGGTGACGGGCGATCACCAGATACTGATGATGGAGGTGACGAGTGGTCACCAGATACTGATGATGGAGGTGACGGGCGGTCACCAGATACCGATGATGGAGGTGATGGGCGGTCACCAGATACTGATGGGATTTACATTTCTCCTTTTTTAATTCACTTTGCATTTTGTTAGTGGATAAAAATAAACTATTACATTTTCTATTTTGTAAAACAGTCTGACCTTGCAGCATTTCTTGCACCACTAACATTTTTGCACTGTTCTCTTTTATCATAATTGTAAATAAGTGATCCGGATAGGAAAAAAAATGGAAGTGCGTGAGTGCACATTGACTCAGAGCTATTTATGACTGATAAATACCTCTGACAATGCCAACTCCCTTCCCATCCTTCCATACATACATACTGTGCAATATGTCGCCCAGTCAATTATTTTTTGCAGACTATTGCAATTTCCTTTTAAGTCTAGAAAGAGGAAAACTTACACAAACCATGAATGAAATAGTTTAAAGTTATTATATGGCACCATGTCGTGTATAACAATCCAGGAATGAAACATAGAGAGAGAAAATGTTCATGTTTTGCACCCAATTCCGGTTTTACTTTCTAAATAAAGATGCAAAATTTTCCCATGAAAAAGTAGATCTAGAATATACAGTTAGGTCCATATATATTTGGACAGAGAGAACATTTTTCTAATTTTGGTTCTAGACATTACCACAATGAATTTTAAACAAAACAATTCAGATGCAGTTGAAGTTCAGACTTTCAGCTTTCATTTGAGGGTATCCACATTAAAATTGGATGAAGGGTTTAGGAGTTTCAGCTCCTTAACATGTGCCACCCTGTTTTTAAAGGGACCAAAAGTAATTGGACAGATGAAATAATTGTAAATAAAATGTTCGTTTCTAGTACTTGGTTGAAAACCCCTTGTTGGCAATGACTGCCTGAAGTCTTGAACTCATGGACATCACCAGACGCTGGGTTTCCTCCTTTTTGATGCTCTGCCAGGCCTTCACTGCAGTGGTTTTCAGTTGCTGTTTGTTTGTGGGCCTTTCTGTCTGAAGTTTAGTCTTTAACAAGTGAAATGCGGCTCAATTGGGTTGAGATCAGGTGACTGACTTGGCCATTCAAGAATATTCCACTTCTTTGCTTTAATAAACTCCTGGGTTGCTTTGGCTTTATGTTTTGGGTCATTGTCCATCTGTAGTATGAAACGACGACCAGTTTGGCTGCATTTGGCTGGATCTGAGCACACAGTATGGCTCTGAATACATCAGAATTCATTCCTTCTGTTTCTGTCCTGTGTCACAACATCAATAAACACTAGTGACCCAGTGCCACTGGCAGCCATGCATGCCCGCGCCATCACACTGCCTCCGCCGTGTTTTACAGATGATGTGGTATGCTTTGGATCATGAGCTGTACCACGCCTTCGCCATACTTTTCTCTTTCCATCATTCTGGTAGAGGTTGATCTTGGTTTCATCTGTCCAAAGAATGCTCTTCCAGAACTGTGCTGGCTTTTTTAGATGTTTTTTTTTAGCAAAGTCCAGTCAAGCCTTTTTATTCTTGATGCTTATGAGTAGCTTGCACCGTGCAGTGAACCCTCTGTAGTTACTTTCATGCAGTCTTCTCTTTATGGTAGATTTGGATATTGATACGCCTACCTCCTGGAGAGTGTTGTTCACTTGGTTGGCTGTTGTGAAGGGGTTTCTCTTCACCATGGAGATTATTCTGCGATCATCCACCACTGTTGTCTTCCGTGGGCACCCAGGTCTTTTTGCATTGATGAGTTCACCAGTGCTTTCTTTCTTTCTCAGGATGTACCAAACTGTAGATTTTGCCTCTCCTAATATTGTAGCAATTTCCCGGATGGGTTTTTTCTGTTTTTGCAGCTTAAGGATGGCTTGTTTCACCTGCATGGAGAGCTCCTTTCACCGCATGTTTACTTCACAGCAAAACCTTCCAAATGCAAGCACCACACCTCAAATCAACTCCAGGACTTTTATCTGCTTAATTGAGAATGACATAACGAAGGGATTGGCCACACCTGTCCATGAAATAACCGCAGAGTCAATTGTCCAATTACTTTTGGTCCCTTTAAAAACAGGGTGGCACATGTTAAGGAGCTGAAACTCCTAAACCCTTCATCCAATTTTAATGTGGATACCCTCAAATGAAAGCTGAAAGTCTGAACTTCAACTGCATCTGAATTGTTTTGTTTAAAATTCATTGTGGTAATGTCTAGAACCAAAATTAGAAAAATGTTCTCTCTGTCCAAATATATATGGACCTAACTGTAGTAGATTAGGTATTTAATTTCTGCCAAAGTCTGAATAATCTGAGGCTTGTAAAGACTCATTTGGACCAATCTGCCGTGTGTAAAAATCCCCTTGATCTGTCTTCCTTTGTGCTAACACTAAACGGCGGTAGAAGTTCTATATTCAATTATTAAAACAAGCCGCAGCTCATGTTTTCTGTTTTCTCTTTCAGGTATTTGGAGGGAAAAAGACTGATTTTTCCAAGGTTTTTTTTTGTCTCTGACCCTGCACTTTTGGAGATTCTTGGACAAGCAAGTGATTCTCACGCGATCCAAGTATAATGTTCTATAATAGCTTATATTATTATGTATACTATATAAGATTCTATATCCAAGATATTTCTGCAAAAATGCTATACAAAAGCACCAGTAATAACGAAGGAGAGAGTCTTCATAGAGCAGCAATTCTTTCTGGTACTCACTGTGAAGAGCCAAACGACTTCTATGCCAGTCGTAAAGACTCCTGTCCTGGGCATGCTTGCACAGACTCCTCCAGCTGAAAAATCTCTGACACTTGCATAGACACTTGAAATAGATGATCTTAGAGAGAGTAACATTTCTAGACCTGATCTGTCCAACCAGGCGTACTGGTGTGGCTGTTATGTCCAGTCAGGCTAGATGTTTGTGTGCACTGTCCAGCAGGTGTAATCGGCTCCGTACTGTGGCCAGTGGGGCAATACCACACCCTACTTAAACTCCTAGTATACTGCTGGGAGCTGCCCCTTATTGCTTGGATTTTTCCTGGCTCAGTGTTGCTACTCTTCATGCTCTTATATTGATTCTGGCCCAACTTTTATTTATTCTTAAAGGGGTATTCCAAGATCCTAACCCAATATGCAGTAGGTATAATAATAATAGTAGGAAATACCTCCAGTTAGAAATGTAGTATAGTTTTTCTGATTAGCTACAGTGGGGAAATATATATTTGATACACTGACGATTTTGCAAGTTTTCCCACCTAGAATGGAGAGGTCTGTAATTTTTATCGTAGGTCACTTCACCTGTGAGAGACAGAATCTAAAAATAAAATCCAGAAAATCACATTGTAGGATTTTTCCATAATTAATTTGGATTTTATTGCATGAAATAAGTATTTGATCACCGACCAACCAGAAAGAATTCTGGCTCTCACAGACCTGTTAGTTTGTCTTTAAGAAGCCCTCCTACTCTGCACTCATTACCTGTATTAATTGCACCTGTTTAAACTTTGTTACCTGTATAACACATACCTGTCCACACAATCAATCAATCACACTCCAACCTCTCCACCATGGCCAAGACCAAAGAGCTGTCTAAGGACACCAAGGACAAAATTGTAGACCTGCACAAGGCTGCGATGGGCTACAGGACAATAGGCAAGCGGCTTGGTGAGAAGGCAACAACTGTTGGTACAATTATTAGAAAATGGAAGAAATACAAGATGACTGTCAATCTTCCTCGGACTGGAGCTCCATCATCTCACTTCATGGGGTAAGGATGATTCTAAGAAAGGTCAGGAATCGGCCCAGAACTACACGGGAGGACCTGGTCAATGACCTGAAGAGAGCTGGGACCACAATCTCAAACATTACCGTTAGTAACACACTACGCCGATTAAAATCCTGCAGAGCACGCAAGGTCCCCCTGCTCACGCCAACACATGTCCAGGCCCTTTTGAAGTTCGGCAATGACCATCTGGATAATCCAGAGGAGGCATGGAAGAAGGTCATGTGGCCAGATGAGACCAAAATAGAACCTTTTGGTATTAACTCCATTTTCTGTGTTTGGAGGATGAAGGTTGAGTACAGCCCCAAGAACACCATCCTAACCATGATGCATGGTGGGGGAAACATCATACTTTGGGGGTGTTTTTCTGTAAAGGGGACAGGAGGACTGCACCCTATTGAAGGGAGGATGGATGGGGTCATGTATCGCAAGATTTTGGCCAACAACCTCCTTCCCTCAGTAAGAGCATTGAAGATGGGTCGTGGCTGGGTCTTCCAGCATGACATTGACCCAAAACACACAGCCAAGGCAACAAAGGAGTGGCTCCGTAAGAAGCATTTCAAGGTCCTGGAGTGGGCTAGCCAGTTTCCAGACCTGAACCCAATAGAAAATCTTTGGAGGGAGCTGAAATTCAATGTTGCCCAGCGACAGCCCCAAAACCAGAAAGATCTGGAGACGATCTGTATGGAGGAGGGGACAAAATCCCTGCCGCAGTGTGTGCAAACCTGGTCAAGATCTACAGGAAACCTCTGACCTCTGTAATTGTAACAAAGGTTTCTGGACCAAATATTAAGTTCTTTTTTTTTTCCATTGTATCAAATACTTATTTCATGCAATAAAATGTAAACTAATTATGTAAAAATCATACAATGGGATTTTCTGGTATTTTCTTTTAGATTCTCTCTCTCACAGGTGAAGTGACCTACAGTAAATATTACAGACCTCTCCATTCTCTGTAGGTGGGAAAATACATCGGCAGTGAATCAAAATTCTTATTTTCCCCACTGTATGTCACTTTCCCCATGTGCAGGGCACTGCAGTAGCTTAGGTATCCATGGTTATGACCACTGGCTACTGTCACTTTCTGAGTGGTCGTAGCCATGGATACCTAAGATACCGCAATGCCCTGCAAAAGGGGTAAGTGGCATGGAGAATCAGAAAAACTATAAAACATTTCTAATTGGAGGTATTTGCTGATATTTTTATTATTACACCTAATACATTTCGGGATAGGATCATGGAGATGGGAGTACCCCGTTAAATCCCTCCTGACTTTGACCACGACTAGCTTGACTTCTCTTTAACTGACCACCTTTTATATCTGGTATCCAACCCCAGTTGTTATCCTGGACTGCGGTTTTGTCTCTAGTTCGCCTACTCTTGTACTCTTATCAGTGAAGAAATAAGTAAATAAAATAATTAGAATTATTATTATAATAATGATGATCTATTACATAAAGTGGAACGTTAATGAAATTAAAAATGATCTAGCTTCACAGGGAGATAAACCAATGATCTTTATTCCCTGTTGGAACTCAATAGCAAATGTGGCACATGTGTGATTCCTGACATTCATCAAGAAGAAAGTGGAATTTGTGTATGTTATTACAGTGTCCGGGGCATTTGCATCTAGATGGTATTAATCGTCTAATTTATTTCAGCCCCATCTACCTGCAATTTCTGCTAATATTAATGAGGTAGAGTTCTCTGATGCACACTACGACCAGATCTTATCTGTAGTTTCAAGAGAAGGAGAAGTAATTAAGGTAAGAATTTACTGCACTCATTTTTATACTATTATGTTATTATACCATAAAGGAAAATCAATATTTTAAAATATATTTATCCACTTGTAAACATTGTCACAATTTACATATAGAAATGTAGAATCATTACACTATACTGATCCTGAGTTACATCCTGTATTATACTCCAGAGCTGCACTCACTATTCTGCTGGTGCACTCACTGCGTACATACATTACATTACTGATCCTGAGTTACCTCCTGTATTATACTCCAGAGCTGCACTTACTATTCTGCTGGTGCAGTCACTGTGTACATACATTACATTACTGATCCTGAGTTACATCCTGTATTATACTCCAGAGCTGCACTCACTATTCTGCTGGTGCAGTCACTGCGTACATACATTACATTACTGATCCTGAGTTACATCCTGTATTATACTCCAGAGCTGCACTCACTATTCTGCTGGTGCAGTCACTGTGTAGATACATTACATTACTGATCCTGAGTTGCATCCTGTATTATACCCAGAGCGGCACTCACTATTCTGCTGGTGCAGTCACTGTGTACATGCATTACATTACTGATCCTATACTGATCCTGAGTTACATCCTGTATTACACTCCAGAGCTGCACTCACTATTCTGCTGGTGCAGTCACTGTGTACATACATTACATTACTGACCCTGAGTTGCATCCTGTATTATACCCCAGAGCTGCACTCACTATTCTGCTGGTGCAGTCACTGTGTACACACATTACATTACTGATCCTGTACTGATCCTGAGTTACATCCTGTATTATACCCCAGAGCTGCACTCGCTATTCTGCTGGTGCAGTCACTGTGTACATACATTACATTACTGATCCTGTACTGATCCTGAGTTACATCCTGTATTATACCCCAGAGCTGCACTCGCTATTCTGCTGGTGGAGTCACTGTGTACATACATTACATTACTGATCCTGTACTGATCCTAAGTTACATCCTGTATTATACCCCAGAGCTGCACTCACTGTTCTGCTGGTGCAGTCACTGTGTACATACATTACATTACTGATCCTGAGTTACATCCTGTAGATCTTTTATTATAAAAATGAAAAACATAACAATAATAATAACAGAAACATAACAAAATTAATAACCAGAAAATAAACAATGTAATGAACTGGTCCAGCCGCTCTCTCTCTCCTCACACACATATTATACATATATACACAATAATAACTACCTACACCATGACATCTGGTCCGGTTACCAAACAAAAAAATAACAATATAATAAACAATAACCGACAAATTATATACAAACTAATATATACATTCTTTTTTTTTTTTTTTTTTAAATAAATAAAATAAATACTAACTATACAAATATATACAAGACAAAACAAAACCCCCCACACTCGAGCCCACCAGTCCCTCCCCGGCACTGACCTGAGAGCTGGTCCCGCGCCTCATGCCTCAGTCCATGTCCAACGTCCATAGGCCAGATCAGGCAGTGCCAGTTTTTCACCCAAATAACCAGTGTCCCACAAGATGAACCCACCTCCCCCCTTTTCCCTCCACCCAACCTAACACCTACACCCAAACCCATATATACAATATATACAGAAACAAACAATGCAATAACCACAATTGACAAAGCCCAAGTTCGGCACCTGCAGCCCTACATCACTGTCTACTGATCAATAAAACAAAAATCTATGGTGTCAGCAGCAGCCCACCACCAGGAGAGGAGATGACCAGACTAGGGCACACTAAAAGAAAAGCCCCTCCAGAGGAGAGCGGCCCTCCGTGTACCCAGTCTCTCATACTCCAGAGAACGCACCTTCACCAGGTCACCGAGTATGGTCCTAAACACATCGTCCACTGGGAGGATTTTCCGCTGCGTCGATACTAAGCACCGTGCATTCCACGTGTGATACCTAACCACTGCGCTAACTAGAAATAAGGTGCAGCGGTCCCGACCACCCAGGTCCCCGAATGCTCCATAGGCCCATTCCGCATAAGAGAGACCGGCCAGCCGGGGCCAGCCAATGGAGGCGCCCACCCTGTTGTACACCTCTGTGTTAAAGGGACAACAAAGCGGGAAGTGGTCCATGCTTTCAAGCATGGTACCACAATGCTCCCGAGGACAGTTCCTGTCCTCAGAGCTCCTACACTTCAGATTGTCCCTCACACACAGTTTCCCATGGAAGCAGCGCCAAGCCAAGTCCCAAACCTTCGAGGGGATCCTGATAGAATTCAAAAGATGCAGACCCACCCCAAGATCCCGACTTGGGCAATCCCTGAGCGCCAGAGGCCTCTGAAAATGGGTCAACAGAACCCTTTTGTCAAGGAGCTTCCTTGGCAGAGTCCTGACCTCCCACATTCCCAGACCCCACCGGCGAATTACCTTCAGAACCACGGTAGCATAAGCCGGGAGATGTCCATGCGGTGTGCGGAGATCCTTCACTTGCCCTCCTGTCTCCCATTCCTGGAAGAAAGGCTGAAACCATCCCTTACAGGAGAATACCCACGGAGGAGCCCTCTCTTTCCAGAGGTTTGCAATATTGATCTTAATGAAGGTATTCACAAGGAATACCACAGGGTTGACCATACCCAACCCTCCTAGTCTCCTCGTACGGTAAGTAACCTCCCTCTTGACCAGGTTCAGTCTATTCCCCCATAACAGTTGAAAGAACAAACTGTAGACCCGAGTCCAGAGAGGCTCTGGCAAGATGCACACACTGCCCAGATAGATCAGCAAAGGGAGCAGGTAAGTTTTGATCAGGTTTACCCTTTCCCTTAGGGTCAAAGACCAACCCTTCCATTGGTTCACCTTCTGAGTGGCGATCTCTAGCCTGCTGTCCCAATTTTGTTTGGGGTAATCCCCCTGGCCAAATTCGATGCCAAGAACTTTTGCAGAGACTTTGGGTTCTGGAAGGGTGTCCGGGAGATCAAAACCAGGATCTCCTCCTCCCAGCCAGAGACTCTCACACTTATCCCGGTTGATCTTAGACCCGGATGCCTCCGAGTAGCGATTTACCTCTGACATCAGCCATTCTGCCTCCCCATCAGAGGAAACAAAAACGGTGACGTCATCGGCATACACCACCACTCTCAGAGTGGCTTCCGGTGCTGCCCGGTCCATCCCGATCCCAGCTAACGGTCCACGCTCCACCCTCCTAAGAAGTGGGTCAATCGAAAACGCGTACAGTAGCGGGCTCAAGGGACAACCCTGGCGAACACCACACCCAACCTCAAAAGAGCTGCCAATCCAACCGTTCACAAGCGGGAAACTCTCTGCCCCAGCGTACAAGGTCTTAACCAATCAACGAACCCCCCCGGCAGGCCATACCTCAGAAGGACAGACCAGAGGTACTCATGATTAACCCGATCAAACGCTTTTGCCTGGTCCAATGACAGCATGTACCCCTTCCAGTGGCCAGCCCTACCCTGCTCTACCGCCTCTCGGACACAGAGTACAGCACTAATTGTACTGCGGCCCGGAACAGAGCAATGCTGGGCCCCCGAAAGGAGCTGGGGTGCAAATTTCACCAGCCGATTAAACAGCACCTTTGCCAAAACCTTCCTGTCTGCATTGAGAAGCGCTATGGGACGCCAATTCTCAATGCAAGATGGGTCCTTACCCTTTGACAAGATGATCAGGGCAGACCTCCTCATTGACTTTGGCAGAGTGCCCGAGGAAAGACACTCATTGAATACCTCAGTCAAGAGGGGAACCAAGGCGTCCTTAAAGGTCTTATAGAATTCAGATGTTAAGCCATCCGGACCGGGAGATTTCTTCAGGGCAAGCCCTTCAATCGCCAACTTAACTTCCTCTTCCCTGATCATCTCTGTCAAAACGCCAAGAGAGGGGTCTACCCCTGGTTCGGGGACGGCTTCAGCCAGAAAAGCCGACATCTCATCCCAATCCAGATCCCTCTTCCCCAAGAGGTGCGAGTAGAAGGATCTGACGACCTCCAGGATCCCCGATCTGGATCTTTTCAGGGACCCCGCAGTGTCAACCAGTCCTGTAACAACTTTACTATTCACTGACATCTTGCAGTTTCTGTAAGGGTCGGGCGAGCGGTACTTCCCGTAATCCCTCTCAAAAACCAAAGATGCGTGTCTATCATACTGACACCTCATTAGCAAAGATTTCACTCTGGAGATCTCCTCGCGGCTACCTCCAGTTGAGACAAGATGCTCGAGTTTCCTCCTCGGGCCCTGATACAGGCGATACCTGTCCAGGCTCCTGAGGCTCGAGAGCTGGCGGAAGAATCTCGCCACCCTTTTCTTGAACATCTCCCACTACTCTGACTTACTACTACAAAGATCCAGTAAGGGTACTGTCACGGGTGTGTCGCCACGAAGATCGTCACGATTACACAGCCTGACTTCTCGCAGCTGACTTTTTGATGCTTTGTGTTTTTCGACAGTGAGGGAGTTAATTCTCTCTCTCTCTGTGCTAGACGAGGTCCAGCCTCGTCCAGCTGCAATCAATGCTGCTGTAGTGAGACTCCTTCAAATGCCTGCTGGTCTGTTAGGGAAGTGTCGGTGAAAGCATTTCATGCAGACTAACAGAGCGGATCGTGGTATTTGGAGTTTCAGAGATAAGTGTATTCGGAGAGTTTTTTCCCTTCCTCGCTTTATCATTTATCTCCTTTCCCGTTGGTGTTCCCTCTGTTGTAGTTGTGTAGTTTTTGTATGCAAGGTGGTTTTGGTTTTTCCCTTGTACTGTCTCGTTCGTCTAAGTACTGTGTGTGGGCATATTATTACTTGTCCCCTTTTGTTGTGATCGGGGTCCTTCTCAGGACTAGATTACTTAGGTGCAGGGATCCTCAGGAGGTAGGGGTTACGCTGGCGGCCTGGACCTCTGTACCTTTAACAGTACCTCCAGGTTGAGGGATTAGTCAGGGCCCCAGCTTAGGGTCAGCTTAGGCCCCCTACCTCCAGTATACAGAGACAGCGTGACATTTTCACCGACCACTTAGTTTTTCTCCAGCTACCATGGATCCAGTAGCCGGTCTAGCTCGGCAGTTGCAGAGTTTGTCCATGGAGCTGGCGGACGTTAGGTCCAAGGTTTTGTATCCTCAGGAGCAAGCCGGACCAGAACCTAAAGTAGCTCTCCCTGACAGGTTCACTGGGGAGCGGGACAAGTTTTTTGTTTTCCGGGAGGCATGCAAGTTGTACTTTCGGCTGCGGCCTCAGTCATCGGGGAGTGAAGAACAAAGGGTGGGAATTGTCATCTCGCTCCTACAAGGGGACCCACAATCTTGGGCGTTCTCTCTTCCCCCGGGCTCCCCGGCTCTCCAGTTAGTGGATAGGTTTTTCGCTGCTCTGGGACTCGTATATGATGACCCAGATCGGATCTCCCTTGCTGAGTCTAAGTTACGTAGGATTCAGCAGGGAGATCGTCCGGCGGAGGAATTCTGTTCGGAGTTCCGTAGGTGGGCCACGGACACCCAGTGGAATGACCCGGCTCTTAGGAGCCAGTTTTGTCAAGGTTTATCCGACAAATTACAGGATGTGTTGGCACAGTATGACTCTCCCGCGTCACTGGAAGCCGCTATGGCCCTTGCTATTCGCGTTGACAGACGGCTTCGGGAGAGGTGCGGGATAACTCTACCCCTTGTGATGACTCCACCTCCTACAAGGTCCCCTCATATGGTGGTTCCCCTGGTCAGTCCAGAGGAGCCTATGCAATTAGGAGGGACATCATTTTGGGGGAGGGGACCGGTGGTGCGCCATAAGACAGGAAGGTGTTTCTTCTGCGGGAGAAAGGGACATTTTATTGGGGGGTGTCCATCCCGTCCCTTGCAGAGTGAAGAGTCGTCGGAAAACTGTTGATCCCAGGTTGTGTGGTGGACGGCAATCTGGGAGTAGGTATTTCGTCCCTAGGTTCGTCTCAGTTTCTCGTACCGGCGGAGGTGGTGGTGGGTACGAGAACTGAGAGGATATCTGTTCTTCTGGATAGTGGGGCCAGGGCTAATCTGGTTGATGCTCGGTTTGCCCGGGTTCAAGGTATGCGATTGAGTGAGTTGGCTAAACCCATCCCCATATTCTCGATCGATGCCAGGCCTCTCGGTCAGGGAAGTTTTTTGCAAGCTGTGCATGACGTAAAACTTCAAGTGGGGGCGATACATAAAGAACTGTTGTCTTGCTACGTGTTGGAGGGTCTTCCCACTCCTATAGTGTTGGGCCTTCCTTGGTTAACTAAGCATAACCCGGTTATTAATTGGCAAACCAGAGAGATAAGCCAATGGAGTAAATTCTGTAATAAAAACTGCATGAACACGGTCATCGGTGCGGTTACTCCTTGGGTCTTACCTCCATTTCTGGCGGACTTTGAGGATGTATTCTCGGAGAAAGGGTGTCAGGAACTACCTCCTCATCGCGAGTATGACTGTTCTGTAAAACTGCTCCCTGAGGCCAAGTTACCTAAAGCTAGGTTGTATAACCTTTCTGGTCCTGAGAGGCAGGCCATGAAGGATTATATTTCAGAAAGTCTGGCTAAGGGGCATATTAGACCTTCATCTTCACCGGTGGCTGCGGGGTTCTTCTTTGTTAAGAAGAAAGATGGAGGCCTACGCCCTTGCCTGGATTTCCGTGAACTTAATCGGATTACGGTCCGAGATCCGTATCCGCTCCCACTTATTCCCGATCTCTTTAATCAGATCGTGGGCGCCAAATGGTTCTCTAAGTTGGATCTCAGGGGGGCGTACAATCTGATTAGGATGAAGGAGGGGGATGAGTGGAAGACGGCGTTTAACACTCCGGAGGGGCATTATGAGAACCTTGTCATGCCATTCGGTCTGACTAATGCCCCGGCGGTGTTCCAACACTTTGTTAATGACATTTTTCGCCGCCTGGTGGGACAGTTTGTTGTCATATATCTGGATGATATCTTAATTTACTCGCCGGATCTGGTGTCTCATTAGGAGCACGTTAGGCAGGTGTTACAGATCTTGCGGGATAATAAACTGTATGCCAAATGGGAAAAGTGTGTGTTCGCCGTACAGGAACTCCAGTTTTTAGGCTTCCTGGTTTCAGCGTCCGGTTTTCGTATGGACCCTGGGAAAGTGCGGGCAGTTCTTGAGTGGGATCGGCCAGAGAATCTTAAGGCACTACAACGTTTCCTGGGGTTTGCTAATTATTACCGGAAGTTCATTCGTAATTTCTCGTCCATGGTTAAGCCTCTCACAGACATGACTAAAAAGGGGACGGATTTTTCTAGGTGGTCTGACAAGGCTTGTCAAGCATTCTCCTCCTTGAAAAAATGTTTTGCCTCGGCACCCATACTCATTCAACCTGATGCGTCACAGCCATTCATTGTAGAGGTAGACGCTTCCGAGGTAGGGGTGGGAGCAGTATTGTCACAAGGTTCGTCCCCTGGTAAGTGGCATCCGTGCGCCTTTTTCTCTAAAAAATTGTCGTCCGCTGAGAGGAATTACGATGTCGGCAATAGGGAACTCTTGGCCATTAAGTTAGCTTTTGAGGAGTGGCGCCATTTTTTGGAGGGGGCAGTCCATCCGGTCACCGTTATCACCGATCACAAGAACCTGCTATATCTGGAGTCCGCGAAACGTCTGAATCCCAGACAAGCTAGGTGGTCATTGTTTTTTACCAGGTTTAATTTTGTCATTACATATCGTCCTGGGTCAAAAAATGTAAAGGCGGATGCCTTATCTCGTAGTTTCCCTGGGGCCGGGAATATGGACGACCCGATTCCTATCCTTCAAGAGGGGGTGGTGGTTTCGGCAGTATGCTCTGAGCTGGAGGAGGAGGTATTGGAGGCTCAGGGGGACGCCCCTGTTGGACCTCCGGGGAGACTGTTTGTTCCAGATCAGTTGCGACAAAAGGTGATCGAGGCACACCATAACTCAGTTTTTGCAGGACACCCGGGGAGTAAAGCAACTGTGGATCTCCTCTCGCGTCGGTTTTGGTGGCCTAACTTACATAAGGAGGTGGTAACTTTTGTCGCGTCCTGTGGGGTTTGTGCGCGCTCTAAGACCTCACATACCCGTCCGTCTGGGGCCCTCTTACCTTTGAAGATCCCGGAGCGTCCTTGGACTCATCTGTCTATGGACTTTATTACGGACCTCCCTCCGTCTTCGGGTAAAACGGTCATACTCGTTATAGTGGACAGGTTCAGCAAGATGGCACATTTTATCGCTCTTCCTGCTCTCCCTAATGCTAAAACTCTTGCGCAGGTGTTCATTGGGGAGATTGTGAGGCTTCACGGGGTACCCTCCGAGGTGGTGTCTGATCGGGGGTCTCAGTTTGTGTCCAAGTTCTGGAAGGCATTTTGTGCACGGCGGGGGTTGCATTTGTCGTTCTCATCGGCTTTTCATCCTCAGACCAATGGTCAGACGGAACGAATGAACCAGAGCTTGGAGACATATCTCCGGTGTTTTGTGTCAGAGAACCAGGAGGACTGGGCTTCTTTCTTACCTCTGGCAGAGTTTGCTCTTAATAATAGGCGGAGCGAGTCCACTGGTAAGTCCCCGTTTTTTGGGGCATATGGTTTTCACCCCCAGTTTTGTACTTTCAGTAGGGGGGCCTCTTCGGGGGTTCCTGAGGAGGAACGATTTTCCTCATCACTCGCTTCAGTATGGAGAGGGGTGCTGAAGAATCTGAATACTATGGGGAACCGATACAAACGTATGGCTGATAGGAGGAGAGTGTCTGGTCCGGACCTAAGTGTGAACGATCGGGTATGGTTGTCTACCAGGAATATAAAACTTAAGGTTCCCTCCTGGAAACTGGGTCCCAGGTTCATCGGGCCGTACAGAATCAGTTCTATAAGTAATCCGGTGGCATTCCGTCTTGACCTCCCCCCTACGTTTAAAATTCACAACGTGTTCCACAGATCGTTGCTTAAGAGGTATGTGGCGCCGGTGGTACAGTCACCTTTACCTCCCCCTCCAGTGGTGGTCAATGGTAACTTGGAGTTCCAGGTATCGAGGGTCATCGATTCACGCTTTAATCGCCGGTCCCTTCAGTACCTGGTTCATTGGAAAGAGTATGGTCCTGAGGAGAGGATGTGGGTTCCTGCGTCGGATATTAACGCAGACCGATTAGTTCGGGCCTTCCACACGACTCACCCTGGCCCTGAGGGTCCGGAGGCCCCTCGTAGAAGGGGGGGTACTGTCACGGGTGTGTCGCCACGAAGATCGTCACGATTACACAGCCTGACTTCTCGCAGCTGACTTTTTGGTGCTTTGTGTTTTCGGCAGTGAGGGAGTTAATTCTCTCTCTCTCTGTGCTAGACGAGGTCCAGCCTCGCCCAGCTGCAATCAATGCTGCTGTAGTGAGACTCCTTCAAATGCCTGCTGGTCTGTTAGGGAAGTGTCGGTGAAAGCATTTCATGCAGACTAACAGAGCGGATCGTGGTATTTGGAGTTTCAGAGATAAGTGTATTCGGAGAGTTTTTTCCCTTCCTCGCTTTATCATTTATCTCCTTTCCCGTTGGTGTTCCCTCTGTTGTAGTTGTGTAGTTTTTGTATGCAAGGTGGTTTTGGTTTTTCCCTTGTACTGTCTCGTTCGTCTAAGTACTGTGTGTGGGCATATTATTACTTGTCCCCTTTTGTTGTGATCGGGGTCCTTCTCAGGACTAGATTACTTAGGTGCAGGGATCCTCAGGAGGTAGGGGTTACGCTGGCGGCCTGGACCTCTGTACCTTTAACAGTACCTCCAGGTTGAGGGATTAGTCAGGGCCCCAGCTTAGGGTCAGCTTAGGCCCCCTACCTCCAGTATACAGAGACAGCGTGACAGGTACCTGGCTCTGAAGAAAATCCTCAAAGGACTGTCTTATCTCCGCTTCTTCCAAGAGAGACGAATTAAGCCTCCAAAAGCCTCTTCCCATCCGGGGGGTCTCTGTAACATTCAGGGACAACAAAATCATACAGTGATCGGAGAACTCCACCTCAACAACAGATACTGCTGAAGAGACGGCTTCCTCCTGTAAATAAAACCTGTCTATCCTGGACCTACAGTTACCTCTATGATAGGTGAACCCCTCGTGGCCTGGGGTGTGCCGGATGTGGACATCCACCAGGCGAGCCTCACTAGCTATACTATTAAGGGCGACGCTATCATAAGTCAGCTTGTCTCTGGAACCTCCTCTATCCCGGGGCCTCGTGACAGTGTTGAAGTCCCCTCCAAAGACGACCTGCCGACTCGTAAAAAGGTAGGGCTTGATCCTCGTAAAGAGACACTTCCGGTCCCACTTAGATTGGGGACCATAAATGTTAATGAGCCGAAGCTCCTGTCCCTTCATGAGGACATCTAATATCAGGCACCTCCCCATTTCTAACTCAATAACCCGTCGGCATTCTACTGGTGCGGTAAAAAGGACCGCCACTCCGCTATACGGCTCGGCCGCAAGAGACCAATAGGAGGGCCCGAGTCTCCACTCCCTCTTAGCTATAAACACCTCTGCCATATTTGGCAGCCTGGTCTCTTGCAAAAAGAAAATGTCAGCTTCAACCCGGCTGAGAAAATCAAAGACCGCAAATCTAGCCATATTTGACTTAATGCTGGCGACATTAATGGACGCCAGCGTCAACGGAGTGGGTACCGCCATCATTGGTGATTGAGTTAGATGGCTTTCTTCTTCCCACTCCCCTTACCCTCTGCCTCAGAGGAGGAATCCTTCCCCCTCTTTAATGACACAGAGATGTCCATTCCCACATTTTTCCTAATTTTCTCGTCCTCGTCTCCGGACTCTGGGCCAGTCCCTCCCCCCAAGGACCCTGCATCCCCAGGAGAAGGAGACTCGGCGCCCCCTGTAAGCTCCGCTGAAGCCGGAACCTCACCCTCGGCCTCCTCCTCAGAGGAAGAGATGTTATCAAGGGCTTGGAACCGGTTAGAAAGACCAACCAGAGGGGAGTCAGTTTTACCTTCCTTAGGTACCTTGGTCAGAGCGGGAGAAGATGTTTTATCTCCCTTCTTTTTCTTCTTTTTGGTGCCGAGCTTACGCTTGTTCTCTAGCCACCGCTTATTATCCTCATCCATACTTTCATAATGGGAGGATTCTGAGGCAGAGGCGGTTTCCTCCCTGTGGATCCTCCTGACCTCCTCATCCAACTCATCATCCCTCGGGGCCTCAGCAGCAAGACTGGCATCCAGGACAGGGGCTGCCCCGGTAGTCTGGGGCTCGCCCCGCTCCCTCTCCTGTCTGCGCTTGTCTAGATGCCTCAGCTGGGCAGGCGTCTTTTTATTGCTTTTTTCTTCCCTGGCCCCTCGGCTCCCCCACCCCTGCTAGTCCCCTCCCCAGCAGAATCGGCCTCACGGCTTACTCCCACCGGGGTCTCGACTGCATTAGCGAAGGAGCGAGGACAACGGCTGAATGGGTGACCTAACTCACCACACAGGTGGCACCTAATCTCCACACAAGAGGCGGCAAGATGGCCGACACCCCCACACAACGCACATTTCTGCACGGTGCAGTTTGCATTGAAGTGTGTGGGGTCGCCGCACCTGTGACAGAGCTTCGGTTGCCCCTGGTAGAAGACCAGGATACGATCCCTACCCAGGAAGGCAGACGATGGAATGTGGGCAACCGTACCACCTGAACGCTTAAGTTTTACCATAAACGTCCAGGCCCCTGACCAGATACCAAACTCGTCGCGGTTTTTCTTTGGCATCTCCACCACCTCTCCATACCGACCAAGCCACGTCATGATGTCATAGCAAGAAAGCGACTCGTTACGAGTCATCACGGTCACTTTCTTGATCTGGTTTTGGCGAGACACTGCCTGAACGGCAAAGTCTCGCCAGCCGGGCTCATTTTTTGCCAGCTCATAATTCGCCCAGAAGAGCTCAAGCCCCTCCGGCCGAACAAAGCTGATATCAAACTCAGGCGTGGAATAGGGATGTATCAAGGCGTAGATGTCAATCGCCTTGAAGCCCATCCTCAGCAGGAGCTCCACAACTTTAGACCTTGGAGGACATGCATCACTGCCCCTCCACCGAAGACGGACCACATTCCTACGCACACTGCCTGGCCCGGCTGTTGGGAGGAACCACACTGTATCCCCCCCTTTTTGCTCTCGGAAGGCCCCGAGGCCATGCCTCTCTATCCAGAAGGATAGATCAACCTCTCGACCCTCTACCATTAGTGATCTCTCCCCCTTCTTTAGAGCCTCCAGAAGGCGCCGTTGCAACATGCCGTCCCCAAAGCCCGGAGACAAGGAGGATGCCCTATTTGCCCCGGAGGTGACACTGGCATAACTCTGGACAGGTGTTGCCACCCCCGGGGGGGCAACCGGACCAGTGACCACATCAGCCCGAACAGCAACACCATTACCCATCTCCATCTCACCCTCCACCAAACCAGCAACCACACCACTAGACAATGAATTAGCCTCATTCACCCCCACCACCACATTCATTCCTGCTGGACCAGTAACAATGGCGGATGACATTTTGACCTCTGCATCAGGCACAAGGGGCTCAGTCACCTCCATAGAACTGGAGGCGACCTCACCCCCGGTCTTATGTGTGCCCTCCACATCATTGGTCGGTAATTTCCGCTGTTTGGCATTCGGAATAATGTGCCGCTGATCTTTAGATGCTGTTAGGCGCCGCTGATCTTTAGCATCAGGATCTTCCGGACCAGCGACGCCAACACAAAATAGCACTTTCGTGGGAGGACCGGAGCGCTCAGCCCCGACAGCCCCCTCACACTGCCGTCGCTTCTCAGCTAAGTGATCAGCGGCAACAGCATTCAGAGGCGCCGAGGCACCGGGCTGCTTCCCCCTCCCACTGAGGAGCGCACCACAGCATCGTGGCCTGATGGAACGCCCGCCGCCGGGCCGCCCTCACTGTCCAGCCTCTCGGCTGATGCACCTCCTGCTGCGTCCCCGCTACTACAAGCAGAGACGGAGCTCTGCGCCTCACTACCGCGCTCTGTAATCTCCCCGCGCCTTTGCACCGGATCCACAGCAGAACCCGGGCTGGGCTGGGCAACGGGGCTTATACAGCGAGCTGAGCCTGCCGCCGACTCAGGGGGTACAGGGAGGGGGGCATATACGTATCTTACTGCCTCCTGCAGCTTTGGCTTGGTCTTCTTTGCCTTTTTGTGGCCCCCAGGTGCCTCTTCTGGTAGATCGTTACCAAGATGGAAGTTTTGGAGGCACACTGGGGACTCCAGGAGCTTAATCTCCGCCATTAGCGCCCCTCCCTGGCCGCTGCTGTCACTGTCCTCCCCAGAGCCGGCAGAACTGCGACCGGATGTCACTGTCGCCTGTCCTGCAGGGAGCTCGCTGCACGTGGCCTGCGGGTGACTTTGCAGGCTGCCAGGTGGGGCTTCCTGCTGGTCATCATCACTCTCATCATCCACCTGGCTCTCAGGCTGCAGCCCCATCTGCCTTTGCTCTCTGGTATCAGCCATTTCTCTGTAGCGGTCTTCATTTATAAGTTTTTCTTTGAATGGACCACTCTGCTCTCTGATGTCAGCTTTCCTCAGTTCCAGCAGGTGAATCTCGCTGGTCAGTCGCTTTACCTCGGCCTGGAGTTTAGCCTTGCTCTGTTTGGAGGCCCCCGCAGCTTTGGCGCTTGTGCAGCGCAGCTCCTCTCGGAGCCTCCTGATGAGCTTACTGGCATCTTCATACTCACGGAGGCGGATCATGACCCGGGAGGCATAGGTGGACACAGACTCCCGGGGTCCCTGCAGCGCCCAACCCCCCTCAGGGCGGTCGGCCTCACCTCCGTGAGCACTCCGCTTTCCTCCGGAAGGAGCACCATCTTGCACGCCGCTCTCAGGCTTTACCTCCATGCTGGAAGCCTTGCGGCTTCTAGAGGTCTCCACAATCCCGGGAGGAGTAGGAGCCACATTGCTGCGACTCCTGGTGCAGCGTCTCACCCCCGAGTCCTCTGATGTGCAGGCCGGTTGCTGGTTTCTTCTGCCCCCCGCCGGCCTGGTTCGGGAAGCAGAAGCCTGGGGCTTGGCTCCTTCACTCATCCCAGAAACGAGCTCTCCCTCCGGGAAAGAGAGAGAGCAGGTCCCCAGGTGGAGAGGTGTTGGTTTCTCAGAGATCAGGAGCTCACAGCAGGATCTGCAGCCACCACACCCGTAATCAGCACACTGACTAGCAGCTGATCAGAGCTGCACCCAGTATACTGCTGGTGGAGTCACTGTGTACATACATTACATTACTGATCCTGAGTTACATCCTGTATTATACCCCAGAGCTGCACTCACTATTCTGCTGGTGCAGTCACTGTGTACATACATTACATTACTGATCCTGAGTTACATCCTGTATTATACCCCAGAGCTCCACTCACTGTTCTGCTGGTGCAGTCACTGTGTACATACATTACATTACTGATCCAGAGTTACATCCTGTATTATACTCCAGAGCTGCACTCACTATTCTGCTGGTGCAGTCACTGTGTACATACATTACATTACTGATCCTGAGTTACATCCTGTATTATACCCCAGAGCTGCACTCACTGTTCTGCTGGTGCAGTCACTGTGTACATACATTACATTACTGATCCTGAGTTACCTCCTGTATTATACCCCAGAGCTGCACTCACTGTTCTGCTGGTGCAGTCACTGTGTACATACATTACATTACTGATCCTGAGTTACATCCTGTATTATACTCCAGAGCTGCACTCACTATTCTGCTGGTGCAGTCACTGTGTACATACATTACATTACTGATCCTGAGTTACCTCCTGTATTATACCCCAGAGCTGCACTCACTGTTCTGCTGGTGCAGTCACTGTGTACATACATTACATTACTGATCCTGAGTTACCTCCTGTATTATACTCCAGAGCTGCACTCACTATTCTGCTGGTGTAGTCACTGTGTACATACATTACATTACTGATCCTGAGTTACATCCTGTATTATACCCCAGAGCTGCACTCACTGTTCTGCTGGTGCAGTCACTGTGTACATACATTACTGATCCTGAGTTACATCCTGTATTATACCCCAGAGCTGCACTCACTGTTCTGCTGGTGCAGTCACTGTGTACATACATTACATTACTAATCCTGAGTTACATCATGTATTATACTCCAGAGCTGCACTCACTATTCTGCTGGTGCAGTCACTGTGTACATACATTACATTACTGATCCTGAGTTACATCCTGTATTATACTCCAGAGCTGCACTCACTATTCTGCTGGTGTAGTCACTGTGTACATACATTACATTACTGATCTTGAGTTACATCCTGTATTATACTCCAGAGCTGTACTCACTATTCTGCTTTTGCAGTCACTGTGTACATACATTACATTACTGATCCTGAGATACATCCTGTATTATACCCCAGAGCTGCACTCACTATTATGCTGGTGCAGTCACTGTGTACATACATTACATTACTGATCCTGAGATACATCCTGTATTATACCCCAGAGCTGCACTCACTCTTCTACTGGTGCAGTCACTGTGTACATACATTACATTACTGATCCTGAGTTACATCCTGTATTATACCCCAGAGCTGCACTCACTATAATGCTGGTGCAGTCACTGTGTACATACATTACATTACTGATCCTGAGATACATCCTGTATTATACCCCAGAGCTGCACTCACTGTTCTGCTGGTGCAGTCACTGTGTACATACATTACATTACTGATCCTGAGTTACATCCTGTATTATACCCCAGAGCTGCACTCACTATTCTGCTGGTGCAGTCACTGTGTACATACATTACAGTACTGATCCTGAGTTACATCCTGTATTATACTCCAGAGCTGCACTCACTCTTCTGCTGGTGCAGTCACTGTGTACATACATTACATTACTGATCCTGAGATACATCCTGTATTATACCCCAGAGCTGCACTCACTGTTCTGCTGGTGCAGTCACTGTGTACATACATTACGTTACTGATCCTGAGTTACATCCTGTATTATACCCCAGAGCTGCACTCACTATTCTGCTGGTGCAGTCACTGTGTACATACATTACATTACTGATCTTGAGTTACATCCTGTATTATACTCCAGAGCTGCACTCACTATTCTGCTGGTGCAGTCACTGTGTACATACATTACATTACTGATCCTGAGTTACATCCTGTATTATACTCCAGAGCTGCACTCACTATTCTGCTGGTGCAGTCACTGTGTACATACATTACATTACTGATCTTGAGTTACATCCTGTATTATACCCCAGAGCTGCACTCACTATTCTGCTGGTGCAGTCACTGTGTACATACATTACATTACTGATCCTGAGTTACATCCTGTATTATACTCCAGAGCTGCACTCACTGTTCTGCTGGTGCAGTCACTGTGTACATACATTACATTACTGATCCTGAGTTACATCCTGTATTATACCCCAGAGCTGCACTCACTATTCTGCTGGTGCAGTCACTGTGTACATACATTACATTACTGATCCTGAGTTACATCCTGTATTATACTCCAGAGCTGCACTCACTGTTCTGCTGGTGCAGTCACTGTGTACATACATTACATTACTGATCTTGAGTTACATCCTGTATTATACTCCAGAGCTGCACTCACTATTCTGCTGGTACAGTCACTGTGTACATACATTACATTACTGATCCTAAGTTACATCCTGTATTATACTCCAGAGCTGCACTTACTATTCTGCTGGTGCAGTCACTGTGTACATACATTACATTACTGATCCTGAGTTACATCCTGTGTTATACTCCAGAGCTGCACTCACTATTCTGCTGGTGTAGTCACTGTGTACCTACATTACATTACTGATCCTGAGTTACATCCTGTATTATGCTCCAGAGCTGCACTCACTATTCTGCTGGTGCAGTCACTGTGTACATACATTACTGATCCTGAGTTACATCCTGTATTATACTCCAGAGCTGCACTCACTATTCTGCTGGTGCAGTCACTGTGTACAAACATTACATTACTGATCCTGAGTTACATCCTGTATTATACTCCAGAGCTGCACTCACTATTCTGCTGGTGCAGTCACTGTGTACATACATTACATTACTGATCCTGACTTACATCCTGTATTATACTCCAGAGCTGCACTCACTATTCTGCTGGTGCAGTCACTGTGTACATACATTACATTACTGATCCTGAGTTACATCCTGTATTATACTCCAGAGCTGCGCTCACTATTCTGCTGGTGCAGTCACTGTGTACATACATTACATTACTGATCCTGAGTTACATCCTGTATTATACTCCAGAGCTGCACTCACTATTCTGCTGGTGCAGTCACTGTGTACATACATTACATTACTGATCCTGAGTTACATCCTGTATTATACTCCAGAGCTGCGCTCACTATTCTGCTGGTGCAGTCACTGTGTACATACATTACATTACTGATCTTGAGTTACATCCTGTATTATACCCCAGAGCTGCACTCACTATTCTGCTGGTGCAGTCACGGTGTACATACATTACATTACTGATCCTGAGTTACATCCTGTATTATACTCCAGAGCTGCACTCACTATTCTGCTGGTGCAGTCACTGTGTACATACATTACATTACTGATCCTGAGTTACATCCTGTATTATACTCCAGAGCTGCGCTCACTATTCTGCTGGTGCAGTCACTGTGTACATACATTACATTACTGATCTTGAGTTACATCCTGTATTATACTCCAGAACTGTACTCACTATTCTGCTGGTGCAGTCACTGTGTACATACATTACATTACTGATCCTGAGTTACATCCTGTATTATACCCCAGAGCTGCACTCACTGTTCTGCTGGTGCAGTCACTGTGTACATACATTACGTTACTGATCCTGAGTTATATCCTGTATTATACCCCAGAGCTGCACTCACTATTCTGCTGGTGCAGTCACTGTGTACATACATTACATTACTGATCCTGAGTTACATCCTGTATTATACTCCAGAGCTGTGCTCACTATTCTGTTGGTGCAGTCACTGTGTACATACATTACATTACTGATCCTGAGTTACATCATGTATTATACTCCAGAGCTGCACTCACTATTCTGCTGGTGCAGTCACTGTGTACATACATTACATTACTGATCCTGAGTTACCTCCTGTATTATACTCCAGAGCTGCACTCACTATTCTGCTGGTGCAGTCACTGTGTACATACATTACATTACTGATCCTGAGTTACATCCTGTATTATACTCCAGAGCTGCACTCACTATTCTGCTGGTGCAGTCACTGTGTACATACATTACATTACTGATCCTGAGTTACCTCCTGTATTAGACCCCAGAGCTGCACTCACTATTCTGCTGGTGCAGTCACTGTGTACATACATTACATTACTGATCCTGAGTTACATCCTGTATTATACTCCAGAGCTGCACTCACTATTCTGCTGGTGCAGTCACTGTGTACATACATTACATTACTGTTCCTGTACTGATCCTGAGTTACATCCTGTATTATACCCCAGAGCTGCACTCACTATTCTGCTGGTGCAGTCACTGTGTACATACATTACATTACTGATCCGGAGTTACATCCTGTATTATACTCCAGAGCTGCACTCACTATTCTGCTGGTGCAGTGACTGTGTACACACATTACATTACTGATCCTGAGTTACATCCTGTATTATACTCCAGAGCTGCACTCACTATTATGCTGGTGCAGTCACTGTGTACATACATAACATTACTGGTCCTGAGTTACCTCCTGTATTATACTCCAGAGCTGCACTCACTATTCTGCTGGTGCAGTCACTGTGTACATACATTACATTACTGATCCTGAGTTACATCCTGTATTATCCTCCAGAGCTGCACTCACTATTCTGCTGGTGCAGTCACTGTGTACATACATTACATTACTGGTCCTGAGTTACCTCCTGTATTATACTCCAGAGCTGCACTCACTATTCTGCTTGTGCAGTCACTGTGTACATTCATTATATTACTGATCCTGAGTTACATCCTCTATTATACTCCAGAGCTGCACTCACTATTCTGCTGGTGCAGTCACTGTGTATATACATTACATTACTGATCCTGAGTTACATGCTGTATTATACTCCAGAGCTGCACTCACTATTCTGCTGGTGCAGTCACTGTGTACATACATTACATTATTGATCCTGAGTTACATCCTGTAGATCTTTTATTATAAAAATGAAAAACATAACAATAATAATAACAGAAACATAACAAAATTAATAACCAGAAAATAAACTATGTAATGAAACTGGTCCAGCCTCTCCCTCTCTCCTCACACACATATTATACATATATACACAATAATAACTACCTACACCATGACATCTGGTCCGGTTACCAAACAAATAATAACAATATAATAAACAATAACCGACAAATTATATACTAACTAATATATACATTTTTTTTTTTTATAAATAAAATAAATACTAACTATACAAATATATACAAAACAAAACAAAACCCCCCACACTCGAGCCCACCAGTCCCTCCCCGGCACTGACCTGAGAGCTGGTCCTGCGCCTCATGCCTCAGTCCATGTCCAACGTCCATAGGACAGATCAGGCAGTGCCAGTTTTTCACCCAAATAACCAGTGTCCCACAAGATGAACCCACCTCCCCCCTTTTCCCTCCACCCAACCTAACACCTACACCCAAACCCATATATACAATATATACAGAAACAAACAATACAATAACCACAACTGACAAAGCTCAAGTTCGGTTCCTGCAGCCCTACATCACTGTCTACTGATCAAAACAAAAATCTATGGTGTCAGCAGCAGCCCACCACCAGGAGAGGAGATGACCAGACTAGGGCACACTAAAAGAAAAGCCCCTCCAGAGGAGAGCGGCCCTCCGTGTACCCAGTCTCTCATACTCCAGAGAACGCACCTTCACCAGGTCACCGAGTATGGTCCTAAACATATCGTCCACTGGGAGGATTTTCTTCTGCGTCGATACTAAGCACCGTGCGTTCCACGTGTGATACCTAACCACTGCGCTAACTAGAAATAAGGTGCAGCGGTCCCGACCACCCTGGTCCCCGAATGCTCCATAGGCCCATTCCGCATAAGAGAGACCGGCCAGCCAGGGCCAGCCAATGGAGGCGCCCACTCTGTTGTACACCTCTGTGTTAAAGGGACAACGAAGCAGGAAGTAGTCCATGCTTTCAAGCATGGTACCACAATGCTCCCGAGGACAGTTCCTGTCCTCAGAGCTCCTACACTTCAGATTGTCCCTCACACACAGTTTCCCATGGAAGCAGCGCCAAGCCAAGTCCCAAAACTTCGAGGGGATCCTGATAGAATTCAAAAGATGCAGACCCACCCCAAGATCCCGACTTGGGCAATCCCTGAGCGCCAGAGGCCTCTGAAAATGGGTCAACAGAACCCTTTTGTCAAGGAGCTTCCTTGGCAGAGTCCTGACCTCCCACATTCCCAGACCCCAGCGGCGAATTACCTTCAGAACCACGGTAGCGTAAGCCGGGAGATGTCCATGCGGTGTGCGGAGATCCTTCACTTGCCCTCCTGTCTCCCATTCCTTGAAGAAAGGCTGAAACCATCCCTTACAGGAGAATACCCACGGAGGAGCCCTCTCTTTCCAGATGTTTGCAATATTCATCTTAATGAAGGTATTCACAAGGAGTACCACAGGGTTGACCATACCCAACCCTCCTAGTCTCCTCGTACGGTAAGTAACCTCCCTCTTGACCAGGTTCAGTCTATTCCCCCATAACAGTTGAAAGAACAAACTGTAGACCCGAGTCCAGAGAGGCTCTGGCAAGATGCACACACTGCCCAGATAGATCAGCAAAGGGAGCAGGTAAGTTTTGATCAGGTGTACCCTTTCCCTTAGGGTCAAAGACCAACCCTTCCATTGGTTCACCTTCTGAGTGGCGATCTCTAGCCTGCTGTCCCAATTTTGTTTGGGGTAATCCCCCTGGCCAAATTCGATGCCAAGAACTTTTGCAGAGACTTTGGGTTCTGGAAGGGTGTCCGGGAGATCAAAACCAGGATCTCCTCCTCCCAGCCAGAGACTCTCACACTTATCCCGGTTGATCTTAGACCCGGATGCCTCCGATTAGCGATTTACCTCTGACATCAGCCATTCTGCCTCCCCATCAGAGGAAACAAAAACGGTGACGTCATCGGCATACGCCACCACTCTCAGAGTGGCTTCCGGTGCTGCCCGGTCCATCCCGATCCCAGCCAACGGTCCACGCTCCACCCTCCTAAGAAGTGGGTCAATTGCAAACACGTACAGTAGCGGGCTCAAGGGACAACCCTGGCGAACACCACACCCAACCTCAAAAGAGCTGCCAATCCAACCGTTCACAAGCGGGAAACTCTCTGCCCCAGCGTACAAGGTCTTAAGCCAATCAACAAACCCCCCCGGCAGACCAGAGGTACTCATGATTAACCTGATCAAATGCTTTTGCCTGGTCCAATGACAGCATGTACCCCTTCCAGTGACCAGCCCTACCCTGCTCCACCGCCTCTCGGACACAGAGTACAGCACTAATTGTACTGCGGCCCGGAACAGAGCAATGCTGGGCCCCCGAAAGGAGCTGGGGTGCAAATTTCACCAGCCGATTAAACAGCACCTTTGCCAAAACCTTCCTGTCTGCATTGAGAAGCGCTATGGGACGCCAATTCTCAATGCAAGATGGGTCCTTACCCTTTGACAAGATGATCAGGGCAGACCTCCTCATTGACTTTGGCAGAGTGCCCGAGGAAAGACACTCATTGAATACCTCAGTCAAGAGGGGAACCAAGGCGTCCTTAAAGGTCTTATAGAATTCAGATGTTAAGCCATCCGGACTGGGAGATTTCTTCAGGGCAAGCCCTTCAATCGCCAACTTAACTTCCTCTTCCCTGATCATCTCTGTCAAAACGCCAAGAGAGGGGTCTACCCCTGGTTCAGGGATGGCTTCAGCCAGAAAAGCCGACATCTCATCCCAATCCAGATCCCTCTTCCCCAAGAGGTGCGAGTAGAAGGATCTGACGACCTCCAGGATCCCTGATCTGGATCTTTTCAGGAACCCCGCAGTGTCAACCAGTCCTGTAACAACTTTACTATTCACTGACATCTTGCAGTTTCTGTAAGGGTCGGGCGAGCGGTACTTCCCGTAATCCCTCTCAAAAACCAAAGATGCGTGTCTATCATACTGACACCTCATTAGCAAAGATTTCACTCTGGAGATCTCCTCGCGGCTACCTCCAGTTGAGACAAGATGCTCGAGTTTCCTCCTCAGGCCCTGATACAGGCGATACCTGTCCAGGCTCCTGAGGCTCGAGAGCTGGCGGAAGAATCTCACCACCCTTTTCTTAAACATCTCCCACCACTCTGACTTACTACTACAAAGATCCAGTAAGGGTACCTGGCTCTGAAGAAAATCCTCAAAGGACTGTCTTATCTCCTCTTCTTCCAAGACAGACTAATTGAGCCTCCAAATGCCTCTTCTCATCCGGGGGGTCTCTGTAACATTCAGGGAAAACAAAATCAAACAGTGATCGGAGAACTCCACCTCAACAACAGATACTGCTGAAGAGACGGCTTCCTCCTTTAAATAAAACCTGTCTATCCTGGACCTACAGTTACCTCTATGATAGGTGAACCCCTCGTGGCCTGGGGTGTGCCGGATGTGGACATCCACCAGGCGAGCCTCACTAGCTATACTATTAAGGGCGACGCTATCATAAGTCAGCTTGTCTCTGGAACCTCCTCTATCCCGGGGCCTCGTGACAGTGTTGAAGTCCCCTCCAAAGACGACCTGCCGACTCGTAAAAAGGTAGGGCTTGATCCTCGTAAAGAGACACTTCCGGTCCCACTTAGATTGGGGACCATAAATGTTAATGAGCCGAAGCTCCTGTCCCTTCATGAGTACATCTAATATCAGGCACCTCCCCATTTCTAACTCAATAACCCGTCGGCATTCTACCGGTGCGGTAAAAAGGACCGCCACTCCGCTGTACGGCTCGGCCGCAAGAGACCAATAGGAGGGCCCGAGTCTCCACTCCCTCTTAGCTATAAACACCTCTGCCATATTTGGCAGCCTGGTCTCTTGCAAAAAGAAAATGTCAGCTTCAACCCGGCTGAGAAAATCAAAGGCCGCAAATCTAGCCATATTTGACTTAATGCTGGCGACATTAATGGACGCCAGCGTCAACGGAGTGGGTACCGCCATCATTGGTGATTGAGTTAGATGGCTTTCTTCTTCCCACTCCCCTTATCCTCTGCCTCAGAGGATGAATCCTTCCCCCTCTTTAATGACACAGAGGTGTCCATTCCCACATTTTTCCTTCTTTTTTCGTCCTCGTCTCCAGACTCTGGGCCAGTCCCTCCCCCCAAGGACCTTGCATCCCCAGGAGAAGGAGACTCAGCGCCCCCTGTAAGCTCCGCTGAAGCCGGAACCTCACCCTCAGCCTCCTCCTCAGAGGAAGAGATGTTATCAAGGGCTTGGAACCGGTTAGAAAGACCAACCAGAGGGGAGTCGGTTTTACCTTCCTTAGGTACCTTGGTCAGAGCGGGAGAAGATGTTTTATCTCCCTTCTTTTTCTTCTTTTTGGTGCCGAGCTTACGCTTGTTCTCTAGCCACCGCTTATTATCCTCATCCATACTTTCATAATGGGAGGATTCTGAGGCAGAGGCGGTTTCCTCCCTGTGGATCCTCCTGACCTCCTCATCCAACTCATCATCCCTCGGGGCCTCAGCAGCAAGACTGGCATCCAGGACAGGGGCTGCCCCGGTAGTCTGGGGCTCGCCCCGCTCCCTCTCCTGTCTGCACTTGTCTAGACGCCTCAGCTGGGCAGGCGTCTTTTTATTGCTTTTCATCCCTGGCCCCTCAGCTCCCCCACCCCTGCTAGTCCCCTCCCCAGCAGAATAGGCCTCACGGCTTACTCCCACCGGGGTCTCGACCGCATTAGCAAAGGAGCGAGGTCAACGGCTGAATGGGTGACCTAACTCACCACACAGGTGGCATCTAATCTCCACACAAGAGGCGGCAAGATGGCCAACACCCCCACACAACGCGCATTTCTGCACTGTGCAGTTTGCATTGAAGTGTGTGGGGTCGCCGCACCTGTGACAGAGCTTCGGTTGCCCCTGGTAGAAGACCAGGATACGATCCCTACCCAGGAAGGCAGACGATGGAATGTGGGCAACCGTACCACCTGAACGCTTAAGTTTTACCATAAATGTCCAGGCCCCTGACCAGATACCAAACTCGTCGCGTTTTTTCTTTGGCATCTCCACCACCTCTCCATACTGACCAAGCCACGTCATGATGTCATAGCAAGAAAGCGACTCGTTACGAGTCATCACGGTCACTTTCTTGATCTGGTTTTGGCGAGACACTGCCTGAATGGCAAAGTCTCGCCAGCCGGGCTCTTTTTTTGCCAACTCATAATTCGCCCAGAAGAGCTCAAGCCCCTCCGGCCGAACAAAGCTGACATCAAACTCAGGCATGGAATAGGGATGTATCAAGGCGTAGATGTCAATCGCCTTGAAGCCCATCCTCAGCAGGAGCTCCACAACTTTAGACCTTGGCGGACATGCATCACTGCCCCTCCACCGAAGACGGACCACATTCCTACGCACACTGCCTGGCCCGGCTGTTGGGCGGGACCACACTGTATCTCCCCCTTTTTGCTCTCGGAAGGCCCCGAGGCCATGCCTCTCTATACAGAAGGATAGATCAACCTCTCGACCCTCTACCATTAGTGATCTCTCCCCCTTCTTTAGAGCCTCCAGAAGGCGCCGTTGCAACATGCCGTCCCCAAAGCCCGGAGACGAGGAAGAGGAGGATGCCTTATTTGCACCGGAGGTGACACTGGCATAACTCTGGACAGGTGTTGCCACCCCCGGGGGGGGGCAACCGGACCAGTGACCACATCAGCCCCAACAGTATCACCATTACCCACCTCCATCTCACCCTCCACCAAACCAGCAACCACACCACTAGACAATGAATTATCCTCATTCACCCCCACCACCACATTCATTCCTGCTGGACCAGTAACAATGGTGGATGACCTTTTGACCTCAGCATCAGGCACAAGGGGCTCAGTCACCTCCATAGAACTGGAGGCGACCTCACCCCCGGTCTTATGTGTGCCCTCCACATCATCGGTCGGTAATTTCCGCTGTTTGGCATTTGGTATAATGTGCCGCTGATCTTTAGCTGCTGTTAGGCGCCGCTGATCTTTAGCATCAGGATCTTCCGGACCAGCGACGCCAACACAAAATAGCACTTTCGTGGGAGGACCGGAACGCTCAGCCCCAACTGCCCCCTCACACTGCTGCCGCTTCTCAACTAAGTGATCAGCGGCAACAGCATTCAGAGGTGCCGAGGCTACCGGAGCTGCCCCCCGACATCGGGGTGCTCCCCCCTCCCACTGAGGAGCGCACCACAGTATCGTCGCCTGACCGAATGCTCGCCGCCAGGCCACCCTCACTGTCCAGCCTCTCGGCTGATGCACTTCCTGCTGCGTCCCCGCTACTACAAGCAGAGACGGAGCTCTGCGCCTCACTACCGCGCTGTGTAATCTCCCCGCGCCTTTGCACCGGATCCACAGCAGAACCCGGGCTGGGCTGGGCAACGGGGCTTATACAGCGAGCTGAGCCTGCCGCCGACTCAGGGAGTACAGGGAGGGGGGCATATACGTATCTTACCGCTTCCTGCAGCTTTGGCTTGGTCTTCTTTGCCTTTTTGTGGCCCCCAGGTGCCTCTTCTGGTAGATCATCACCAAGTTGGAAGTTTTGGCGGCACACTGGGGACTCAAGGAGCTTAATCTCCGCCATTAGCGCCCCTCCCTGGTCGCTGCTGTCACTGTCCTCCCCAGAGTCGACAGAACTGCGACCGGATGTCACTGTCGCCTGTCCTGCAGGGAGCTCGCTGCACGTGGCCTGCGGGTGACTTTGCAGGCTGCCAGGTGGGGCTTCCTGCTGGTCATCATCACTCTCATCATCCACCTGGCTCTCAGGCTGCAGCCTCATCTGCCTTTGCTCACTGGTATCAGCCATTTCTCTAAAGCGGTCTTCATTTATACGTTTTTCTTTGAATGGACCACTCTGCTCCCTGATGGTGGCTTTCCTAAGTTCCAGGAGATGAATTTCACTGCTCAGTCTTTTTACCTCGGCTTGGAGATTGGACTTCCTTGGTTTGGAGGCCCCTGCAGCTTTTGCGCTTGTGCAGCGCAGCTCCTCCCGGAGCCTCCTGATGAGCTTACTGGCATCTTCATACTCACGGAGGTGGATCATGACCCGGGAGGCATAGGTGGACACAGACTCCCGGGGTCCCTGCAGCGCCCACCCCCCCTTAGGGAGGTCGGCCTCACCTCCGTGAGCACTCAGCTTTCCTCCGGAAGGAGCGCCAACATGCACGCCGCTGTCAGGCTTTTCCTCCATACTGGAAGCCTTGCGGCTTCTAGGGGTCTCCATAATCCCGGGGGGAGTAGGAGCCACATTGCTGCGACTCCTGGTGGAGTGTCTCACCCCCGAGTCCTCTGATGTGCAGGCCGGTTGCTATGTTTCTTCTGCCCCCCGCCGGCCTGGTGCGGGAAGCAGAAGCCTGGGACTTGGCTCCATCACTCATCCCAGAAACCCGCTCCCTCCCTGGGAAAGAGAGAGAGCAGGTCCCCAGGTGGAGAGGTGTTGGTTTCTCAGAGATCAGGAGCTCACAGCAGGATCTGCAGCCACCACACCCGTAATCACCACACTGACTAGCAGCTGATCAGAGCTGCACCCAGTATGCTGCTGGTGGAGTCACTGTGTACATACATTACATTACTGATCCTGAGTTACATCCTGTATTATTCCCCAGAGCTGCACTCACTATTCTGCTGGTGCAGTCACTGTGTACATACATTACATTACTGATCCTGAGTTACATCCAGTATTATTCCCCAGAGCTGCACTCACTATTCTGCTGGTGCAGTCACTGTGTACATACATTACATTACTGATCCTGAGTTACCTCCTGTATTATACTCCAGAGCTGCACTCTCTATTCTGCTGGTGCAGTCACTGTGTACATACATTACATTACTGATCCTGAGTTACATCCTGTATTATACTCCAGAGCTACACTCACTTTTCTGCTGGTGCAGTCACTGTGTACATACATTACATTACTGATCCTGAGTTACCTCCTGTATTATACTCCAGAGCTGCACTCACTATTCTGCTGGTGCAGTCACATCACATTACTGACCCTGCACTGATTCTCGGTTACATCTGCACACTTATGTACTGTGTATAAAGACTTATCTTTTAGTTAGGTAACAGTAGGTGACAGCAGGTGTTTTTCAGTTGCATCTTCCGGTTCGGGCGCAGAGTCCAGTTGAATGTTGGTTGGGGGATCTTCTTCTCATGCAGCAGAGTTCATTAAATGGAGTCATCCGATCAGTATGCCAGCAGATGAATGATGATGGATTTCAGCTTCTCAACTTTTTTCATAACCTTCCAGTGCAGGTAAATGCGTTTCCATCCTTTATCTTACTGACTTGTCTGCTGAATCCTCTCTGCAGAGTGTGTTCTGGTGATCGGTCTGCGGTCCCTATCACCGTCTTGCCCTGATGATTAGTAATCCACAGTCGCCCTGCCTGGTGCAGTGTATGTGATTCCTGCTCCTCCCTGCACATAGAGATCACAATGTGTGTGTTACAGGTCTGCATTGTAAGCCTTCAGATATCATGGACACACGACACTGAAGAGGCTTTGTGCGCCTCTGCCGAAGACAAAAAAATCATGCAGAGCACCAACAAGAAGTTTTTAGAAATCCTAAATGAATTAATACGTCAGACAGTCCGCAACATGAAGAAGTATGAAAGAATGAAGATTGAAAGTCTGATCACAACTCACTTACACCAGAGAGACGTCTTCAATGGCCTGGTAATGTGATATAATGATGTGGTATATAGTGTCTGGATGTGAGTTATATACAGGAGCTCTATAGTAATGTGGAATATAGTGTCTGGATGTGAGTTATATACAGGGCCCTATAGTAATGTGGTATATAGTGTCTGGATGTGTGGTGTATACAGGGCCCTATAGTAATGTGGTATATAGTGTCTGGATGTGTGGTGTATACAGGGCCCTATAGTAATGTGGAATATAGTGTCTGGATGTGTGGTGTATACAGGGCCCTATAGTAATGTGGGATATAGTGGTACAGTAGTGACCAAAAGTTTAGCATTTTTGTTTACTTCTGTCTGGTTGTTGTGATGCAATTTTCCTGGTGATGAATTGAAAGTGCATAAAGTTGTCATCATACAAGACCTTAATTTGAGCCAAAATGCTTTTGAATCTACAACCCCTGGCAAAAATTATGGCTCACCATTCACCATTCGTTCATTTGTTTTGTTGTACATTTCCTGTTTTGTAGACATATTGCTTTAAGTTTCCGGTCTTGACACTTTGATGTCTTCCTTGGTCTACCAGTATGTTTGCCTTTAACAACCTTCCCATGTTGTTTGTATTTGGTCCAGATTTTAGACACAGCTGACTGTGAACAACCAACATCTTTTGCAACATTGCGTGATGATTTACCTTCTTTTAAGAGTTTGATAATCCTCTCCTTTGTTTCAATTGACATCTTGGAGCAGTGATTCATGTCAGTCCACTTGGTGCAACAGCTCTCCAAGGTGTGATTACTCCTTTTTAGATGCAAATTAACGAGCAGATCTATTTTGACGCATGTGTTTGTTTTGGAAATTAAAATTTACAGGGTGATTCCATAATTTTTTCCCTCTGCTTGGTCTGAAAAAAATTACCCTTACTGAGTACCACATTTTTTAACGTGATTTATTTTAGTGTTTCTTAAAGCTCTAAAGTTGCCATTTGAAATGACTTTAGTTTTGTGCCATGTCTGCGATCTGCTTTTTTTCAACAATATTAAACAACTAAACGAACATCCTCCGAGCCCGGTGATTCCATAATTTTTGCCAGGGGTTGTATGTATGGTCATTTAATTAAAGAAAACTGACTGCCAAAAGTTTTGCATCTTCTATTTATTGCTCCCAACGTAGAGAGTAATTCATTGCTTACAATGCCAATACTTAGTATTTTGTAGCATAACCTCTTGCTTTAATTGCTGCAGCATACAGACGGGGCATTGAAGCCACTCAGGTATTCAAGACATCTTGAGGGATCTTGCACCATTCCATTTGCAAATCTGCATACAATTCATCTTTATTGCTATAGCTTTGGGTCCCAACTCATCGCCTAACTTATCCCAAAGGTGCTCTATAGGGTTTACATCAGGTGATTGGCTTGACAATTGCAACAGGCGAACATTTTTCTTTGCTAACCAATTTTCGATAAAATTGGATGTGTGCTTAGGATCATTTATTGTCTTGCTGGAATTTCCATCCCCTGACTACTTTGGTTTTACCATGTGGCAACATTACATTCTCCAGTATATCCTTGTACCTGGTAGAATTCACATTTCCATCAATTCTATGCAGAGGGCCATTGGCAGATGCAGAAAAGCTGCCCCAAACCATGACATTGCCTCCACCATGATTCACTGTAGGTGTGTGGTACTTGCAGCATTACTTTTTCCAATTGGCGGTATATATAGTGCTGCCATCACTACCAAACAGACCACAACACCTTAGAGCAATCTGTCTCTTTTCTATTGTATTTTGACAAATTCAAGTCGGACCTTCCGGTTCTTGTCGGAGATGAAAGGCTTCTTGACTGGACCTCGTGCAAATGTTGAAAACTAACTCATAAAACAATTTTCAAACACTATTTTCCTAAGAGCTGACAATCATTTGCTTCTGGTTTTAGTAAAATCACCAGGGAAATGGCATCATAACAACCAGACAGAAGTAATTCCAGTTTTCCAACAAAAAAAAAATAAATATGCAGAACTTTTGGTTGCTACTGTTATATTCTGAGAAAGCAGGAGGAGCGTGTATCCTTGTTTTGTTGCTGTAAATCATTTCTCTGTTTGTGGATTCATTGCTCTTATTTCATTACAGGTGAAGTTGCACATCCGATCAGCCGAAGACTTTGAGTGGCGGAAGCAGAGCCGCTTCTACTTCAAGGGTTATCTGGACAAAGTGCTCGTGTCCATCACAGATGTGGACTTTGTGTATCAGAATGAATTTCTGGGCTGCACTGACCGTCTTGTCGTCACACAGCTCACTGATCGGTATGTTCACCATTTGGCTGTCATTGGCACAAGTACAATGTGCTTTAAGGTCAGGTTCACACCACGTGAACTGTGTTAAAAAAAAAAAAGACCGGTAAAAGTTTTGAGCAACTTTTTGACGAGGATTTTGGGTCAGAACTCTTTCAGCGGCATTCACATTTTACAGTCATATCTTTGTACTTGTCAGGATTTTCATTAACATTTTTTGAAAACTACGAAAACCTACAAAAAGCTCCTAATCAATGTCCCGACACCCGAGAAGGGAAGGGGTAGAGAGGTGTGACCAATTCACCAAAGTATGTGTGGAGGGCACCGCTCTCCACCAGAAAACAGCCAAAATTACAGCTATTAATGCAAAATCAGTAGAATTTTATTATACACAATGTAATATATAATATACAATTATACAGGACAATACATAAGTGGCTAAAGTGAGGGGAAGAATAGAGGGTAAGATCACAAAATACCCAAAAAAGGAAGGAAACCCTGAACCTGACTGCAGAAAAATCCTGATATACTACTGTATATGTACAATCATGCCATAGAATCTCCATTAGATTAGTTGTGAAAATACATATATGATGGATATGGCAATCGCTATGAATAGTGCTGCCAACAGGTAAACGTGGTTTTCAAAAAATACATAAGTAACTGCAATATGCAAAGATATGGGAATGTCCAGCGTTACCTTGAGACATTGTGGTCACAGAATAAGGAAAGTCTGCAGCAGGGGCAAAAAGCGCGCCTCGACGCGCGTTTCACCTGCGTGGCTTCGTCAGTTTTTTGAAAACTACTATGACTGCACTTTGCTACTGCGTCCCCATAAAACTAGTGTCTGGGATTACACATTGTAGATTTGTTTTAGAATTTCTCTTGAATCTGATCAGATATGATCACAAATCTGCTTATCAGATGGTCCGGAGAAGTGAGATAAGAGTTACAGAGAACAAGCTCACTGACAGACCACTAGATGTGGATGTAAGAAAACTCTACAAAGTCAACACTCTATTATAAGAAAGTGTTTTACCCGAAAATATGTCTTTTAACCCCTTCTTGTCACGGCCATTTTTCAAGATGTCATCCACTGTTTTCAAGACAGAACTTTATATTTCTGTCAACAAAGCTGGATGAGTTGTAGTTTTGTTTGCTACTAGTTAATTTTCCATAAAAGTTATATATGGGATGGAACATATAAAAAACCCCATTCAGTCATTGATGCTCTTGTTGTGTTTTTAAAGATTTCACTATGTACTGTGAATGACGTAGTAACTCTATATTGTAGGTGAATACGATTATGGCAACACTAAATATGTGAAGTTTTCTTTTTTAGATTTTATGGCTTTTAAAAATTAACACAAAAAACTGGCCATAGTTCAGGATGTGCAGCACGGACCACAGGGGTTGGTGCAGCGAAGTTCAGGTTGCACCTATAGCAGCAGAGATGGATATGTTGGTCTGCTCCTGGAGCAGTAGAGCTAGATATGTTGGCCGGCTCCTGGAGCAGTAGAGCTGGATATGTTGGTCTGCTCCTGGAGCAGTAGAGCTAGATATGTTGGCCGGCTCCTGGAGCAGTAGAGCTGGATATGTTGGTCTGCTCCTGGAGCAGTAGAGCTAGATATGTTGGTCGGCTCCTGGAGCAGTAGAGCTGGATATGTTGGTCTTTTCCTGGAGCAGTAGAGCTGGATATGTTGGTCTTTTCCTGGAGCAGTAGAGCTGGATATGTTGGTCTTTTCTTGGAGCAGTAGAGCTAGATATGTTGGTCTGCTCCTGGAGCAGTAGAGCTGTATATGTTGGCCGGCTCCTGGAGCAGTAGAGCTGCATATGTTGGTCGGCTCCTGGAGCAGTAGAGCTGCATATGTTGGCCGGCTCCTGGAGCAGTAGAGCTGGATATGTTGGTCTGCTCCTGGAGCAGTAGAGCTAGATATGTTGGTCGGCTCCTGGAGCAGTAGAGCTGGATATGTTGGCCGGCTCCTGGAGCAGTAGAGCTGCATATGTTGGCCGGCTCCTGGAGCAGTAGAGCTGCATATGTTGGCCGGCTCCTGGAGCAGTAGAGCTGGATATGTTGGTCTGCTCCTGGAGCAGTAGAGCTAGATATGTTGGTCGGCTCCTGGAGCAGTAGAGCTGGATATGTTGGCCGGCTTCTGGAGCAGTAGAGCTGCATATGTTGGTCTGCTGCTGGAGCAGTAGAGCTGGATATGTTGGTCTGCTCCTGGAGCAGTAGAGCTAGATATGTTGGCCGGCTCCTGGAGCAGTAGAGCTGCATATGTTGGCCGGCTCCTGGAGCAGTAGAGCTGGATATGTTGGTCTGCTCCTGGAGCAGTAGAGCTAGATATGTTGGTCGGCTCCTGGAGCAGTAGAGCTGGATATGTTGGCCGGCTTCTGGAGCAGTAGAGCTGCATATGTTGGTCTGGTGCTGGAGCAGCAGAGCTGGATATGTTGGAACGTTAGCATTGGTTATGCTGAACAGCACCTTAAACATTCAATGTCAGAGCGGAGTATGTAGGACGGCACTTTGGAACAGCAGGGTCAAGTGGTTTTAACAGAGCTGAGTTTTTCTGGAGACACACTTAAGCTTGGATGTACCAGCGATACGACAGACCTGGGTTGTCAAGAGATAAATAGATGTAGCAGAGCCCAGTGGAAAGTTAGAGCTGGATTAGTTTGGAGACAAACTTGTACCAGAGAACAACAATGAGTAAGAGGCATCCCACCTAGGACAGTCCAAAAAGTCCTAGAGCCGAGCGAGCAGCTGCCAGGGATGGAGGGCTCAGAGCCCGGCACTAGAGCTGGGACAGGGGAGGAACTCACTTTCTTCTGACTTTTAAAGTGTTACTGTTTGGATATTAAGACTCTGGTCCATTGAGCGTTGTTTCTAAGCGCTAAGGTTTTGTGATATTGATATTTATATGGAGTTGTGGTCCAATAATATTTACAGGATACCGTGTGAGTATAATGTTGTTAATAAAATATACAAGTATTTATCTCATATGGTGATTGGCAAAATGAAAAAAATTCAATTCTGTTTTTCCAGCTCAGCTTTTTGCCCCAAAACATGCTATAAAAAGTGACCAAAACATTGTATGTACCCCCCAAAATGGTATCAATAATATCAGCCGACACAAAAAAATAACACGCCCTCACTCAAGTCTATTGCAGCAAAAATAAAAAAAAAATCAGAAAATGGCGACACAAACCAACATTTTATTTTGCAAATCTCTTTTTTTGTATCTCCAAAAATATTTTAAGATGAATTTTTGATATTGCTGTAATTGTACAAAACAGTGGTGTAATTGCATGTTCTTCTCCATTTCACCGCACATGGAATTTTTTCTTGTTTTTGACTACGTTATCTGGTAGAGCATCGACATTCAAAAACTACTACTCTACCCACAACTCTACCCACAAAAAAAACAAGCCCTCGTACGGCGGTGTCAGTGGAAAAAAAAATAAAAAGACTATGACTATTGGAAGGATGGGAGAAAAATGAAAAATCGCCTGGTTTTAAAGGAGTTAAGGATTCCTCTTGGGTGAATTGTCTGTATTTCTGGTCTGTGCCTATTATAAAGAGCGTGTTTGCAGAGATTTGACTGCACAGGGTCTATAAAGCAGATAGAAGATGATTAATGTGAGACTGTCGCCTCCTTCTGCCCTTTGCAGGTGTTACATCGCGCTGGCTCATGCTGTAGCAATGAACATGGGAGGATCTGTGGTCGGTCCGGCCGCAACTGGGAAGACCGAAACTGTGAAGGACATGGCAAAAGCTTTGGGGAAATACGTGTTGGTGTTCAACTGTTCTGATCAGATGGACTTCAGGGGGCTAGGAAGAATATTTAAAGGTAACAGAAGTTGGTCGCACTTCAATATTTAAAGGTAACAGAAGTTGGTCGCACTTCAATATTTAAAGGTAACAGAAGTTGGTCGCACTTCAATATTTAAAGGTAACAGAAGTTGGTCGCACTTCAATATTTAAAGGTAACAGAAGTTGGTCGCACTTCTTAGGTACAGACCTGGATTCCTGACTTGAAAAAATGCATATAAAGCTTTCCTAGTCTACTCTCACTTTTTTTTTTTTTACTACGGCTGGGGTTTTGTACCCCCCCACCCATAACCAAATAATTGCTGGAGTAAGATGCTTACCTTTTAATTAATTTTACACATTTTTCAACTACCGTGCACCATTGCGAGAAACGTTACACTAGCCGTGGGCTGGAGCACGGTCCCTATCATAATTTACACCACATTTGTCAAGCATTGCTCACACCAAGGCGCAGCTGACCTGAACTAGGAAAGAATTAGAAAAGTTGCTAAAAAATTCCAAGTTTCATTTTGGCTTTTTAAATACTGTAAAGTCCAAGAGTCTTCAAAATTGATGCAGAGAAAGGAAAGAAAAAAAAATAGAGACATTCTCTACATCTTGTTTTTGCACCAATTTCTCTTGAATAATCGCTTTTATTAAAATATTTGCATTATTGCATTTTTTTTGGCATGTGATTCACAGTCATCAGTTGCAGATATTTCCCTTTTTTTTCTCCGTTTTCAGGCCTTGCTCATTCAGGGTCCTGGGGCTGTTTTGATGAATTCAACCGTATGGATTTCCAGGTGTTGTCAGTGGCTGCGCATCAAATGAATATTGTCCTTACTGCACGAAAAGAATTAAGAAAAGAGTTTATTTTCAGTGATGGGGACATCGTCAACCTAAATCCAGAATGTGGATTATTTTTGACCATGGTAATTTTTTTTTGCACTTTTATCGTTTTGTGAACTATCCAATGATTGGGAACTCGGCCAAACTGCATGTTTGTGTCCCCCTAGAATCCAGGATATGGCGGCCGACAGGAGCTCCCCGAGAACCTGAAAATACAGTTTAGAACAGTTTCTATGATGGTACCTGACAGACAGGTGATTGTGCAGAATAATGTAATGACTTCTGCTCATTCATGTCATTGGGGACACAGAAAACACAAATATCAGCCTCTGTTACTGAGTAGGAACAATGCAGACCTGATGGTGTTTCCTACACGGCTAAAGCAACAAAAATCCTATAGGAAAAGGGGGGAACTGTTGGGGTGAAACACAAACTGATGGATTCCTTGATCTGATTTACTGAAGCTCATGACCCCCTGCCTTCATATATCTGAATAGTCTCCATTATAGTTAACCAGTCATCCTTTACCATTTCTGAAGATTTTCTTCTTTATTTTAGATGTACTAAGTTTTAGTTCTGCTCTTTTAGATGATATTGAGAGCAAAGCTCGCCAGTTATGGGTTTCTGCACAACGTGTTCTTGTCTCAGAAATGTCATGCCCTGTATAATCTTTGTGAAGAACAGCTGTCGAAACAGGTAATACCGCGTGTGTGTGTTTGTGTGGATGTAAATGTATAATGTATGGCTGGCCTTAGGGTAATGAGTTTTCTGGGCCTGTAAACCAGTCATCATGGGGAGTGCAAGACGTGAGATTTCTTAAGCTATAAGCTTTTCATTACTAGGTTTTATGATGGGGGTCACTGTATACTTATGGAGATTTTTCTTTTACATATACTGTACGCAAAATATATCGACCACTGCAGTGTGATAAAACAAAGCCTTACCCCAAGCTTTGTTTTATTACAGGTTTCAAAGGTTTTTATATGAACTCCTTAATGAGTATGTGACCTTGGCTTCTGTGCACTGAACCCAGGACTTGCTCTCTTAGGGCTCGCTCCCACTTGCGCTGCAATCGGACGAGTGTAAAATGGTAAAAATCGGATTGCACTTGCCCCAATGTTACCCTATGGTGCTGCTCACATCTGCAATTATTATCTCATTCTGATTCAGCATGCTGCGATTGCATCCCTGAATCAGATCGCACACACCCATATAAGCAGCGCTATTCCCGCCGGCGGGGGCAATGGAGGAGATGGAGAAATGATGAATTCCTCCGTCTCCTCCACAGCGGTGCTCCGATCCTCTCATGACACTCAGCAGAGAGGGAGCCGAGTGTCATTAAGCATATTGCATCCCATGCTCTCCCATCGGATGTGATATGCTAGCGGGACCCCGGCCTAATGTGGATTTTCATGGAAACAGGGAGGGAAAGAGAGTCTGTAAATCCTCTGTCCAGAGATCCTCGCAGGGAGTCACCCTGGCTCGGGGGTCGGTGCAATGAAGAGAAAAGAGGAAAATCTCCAGCGTAGGATAAAGTTAAAACATACTAATTTTATTGAGTCCAAGATAAAAAAAAAATCTTTGAGTTCATCCGAGAAATACAAGCATCACAATCAATCTGATCCAGTGAGGAATTACATCAGTCAAACCGACGCGTTTCGAACTCAGACGAGTCTTATTCATGATCTATAGTCAAAAAGAGGCAACTCACATATATAGGGTTAGTAAGCCGCCATCCAGAAACAGGTGCACTCATTAGTGAATGAAATAACAAGCTGTCTAAACGGGAGGAAAGGGGTTTTAAATATCGAGTATCTCCCCCCGTGTTTAGCGGCAAAATGCTTTGAAACCGCAGAGATATTAGTCGCAGAGGTGCCGGTAGTGTCAGAAATATGTCTTTAAGAGGACCTGTAGTACATCCTACATATTGGATTTTACATATCGCACATTCTATTAAATAAACCACAGAGGTCGTATTGCAGTTTATGAAACTCTTAATAGAATATTCAGGTCCATAGGTTGAAGATACAAAGGTTGGGGAAACATTTGCATAATTGCAGGACTTACAAATATTATGACCACATCTAAAAAAGCCTTTTGTAGATAACCATGTGCCTGTATTGTTAGCAGGTAATGATTTATCCATACAATAGCTGGGTGAAAGAATATTACCCAAAGTACAGGCTTTTTTTTTTAGCTACAAATCTTCTATCCGTGTTCTGTAAAAATTTGTGCCAGTTTAATATCATGATTCAGCATAGGAAGGAATCTTTTAATAATTGAAATTATTTCATGGAATTCAGCGCTAGATTGTGTGGAGAATCTATATATATAATCGTCTTATCCCGTCTGTCTGTATGTCTGTCTGTCCAGGAAATCCCGCGTCGCTCATATCGGCCGCGACCAATCAGCACAGCGGTGTTTAAATGTGGAGCCAAGATCGGTGATTGGTCGCGGCCGATATTTAAATTTGGCGCCCAAATCGGTGATTGGTCGCGGCCAGCGCCAGCGACCAATCAGCGATTTTTAACACAAATGTCCGGCCCTTTGTAACACCATGCGGATACTGAGGGGACATCAGCAGTTAGGGTGGGAAGGGAGGACCAGGGAGCGGCGCTGCGGGTCGGGATACTTCTGCTGCGAGCAGTCGCTCATGTCCCAGGTTCTCGAAGCGGAAGTACCCGCACAGGCAGCGGCGCTCCCCGGTCCTCACTAATACGATTCCGCTGCCCGCTCCTCACCAATACGATTCGCTGATTGGTCGCGTGCGGAGAGCGCGACCAATCAGTCATCTTGGCGCTAAAGTTAAACTCCGCTCCGCTGATTGGTCGCGGCCGCTGCCCGCGACCAATCACCGATTTGGGCGCCAAATTTAAATATCGGCCGCGACCAATCAGTACAGCGGTGTTTAAATGTGGAGCCAAGATCGGTGATTGGTCGCTGCCGATATTTAAATTTGGCGCCCAAATCGGTGATTGGTCGCGGGCAGCACCAGCGACCAATCAGCAATTTTTAACACAAATGTCCGAACCTTTGTAACACCATGCGGATACTGTGGGGAGATCAGCGGTTAGGGTGTGAAGGGAGGACCGGGGAGCGGCGCTGCGGGTCGGGATACTTCTGCTGCGAGCAGTCGCTCATGTCCCGGGTTCTAGCAGCGGAAGTAGCCGCACAGGCAGCGGCGCTCCCCAGTCCTCACTAATACGATTCCGCTCCCCGCTCCTCACCAATACGATTCGCTGATTGGTCGCGCTCTCCGCACGCGACCAATCAGTGATCTTGGCGCTAAAGTTTAACACCGCTCTGCTGATTGGTCGCGGCCGCTGCCCGCGACCAATCACTGATTTGGGCGCCACATTTAAATAGCGGCCGCTACCAATCACCGATCTTGCCGCTTCATTTAAACACTGCTGTGCTAATTGGTCGCGGACCCCAGCCGCGACCAATCAGCGATTCTGGTGCCAAATTTAAACCTCGCTCTGCTGATTGGTCGTGGTCGCCGGCTGTGACCAATCAGCAGTATTGTCGCCAAATTTAAACACCTCTTTGCTGATTGGTCGCGGTCGCGACTAATCAGCGATTTTGGTGGGAAATTTAAACACGCTCTCCATTCCTCACTAACACGGTTCACTGATTGGTCGCGGCCGCCGCCCGCGACCAATCAGCGATTTGGGCGCCAAATTTAAACGCCGCTCTGCTAATTGCGCCCCTTCGGCCGCATACCTATTCTAGAATACCCGATGCGTTCGAATCGGGCCACCATCTAGTGTAATATAAGCGTGTTGTTTCGGATACTCCATAAGTTCTGCTCCATTCTTATTGTTCTTGTTATTTTTATATTTATCCTTGTTCTTATTAATAGTTCTATTAGTATTCAAAAGATCCTCCCTTTTCATGTTATCCACAATTGACTCAGCTGGTAGGAGAGTCCATTCTGGGTATCCGCGTTCCCTCAGTCTGTTTTTAGTGGTGTGGAGTTCAGTTTCATAGAAATCTCTTAGTTGTGCAGTATCTCTTCATCCTGACCAGTTCCCCTACGGGGATGTTTCTAATTGTCTGCATGGGATGACAGGAATGTGCTTCCAAAATAGAGTTAGATTCTGCAGGTTTTCTGTAGGTCATTGTAAAAACCTTGTTGTATTTATTATCGCCTCTCAGGGTTATATCCAAAAAATACAATTGTTGCTTCAGCAGAGAAATGAGTGAATTTTAAGTTATAATTGTTTTTATTGATGTAAGACATAAAATTATTTATTTCTGTTTCCCCTCCATTCCAAATCAGTATTGTATCCGTCTATGTAGCGTCCATAAAAAACTATATGCTCTGAAAAACGATTTCTATCAGTAAAAATATATTCTTCTTCCCATATGGCCACTACTATATTAGCTAAAGAGGAGGAGAATGTACCCCCCATGCTCACACCTTGCTTTTGTAGATAAAATAATTTATCAAAAGTAAAATAATTATGGTTTAGCGGAAAAGTGACAGCCATAGTAATAAATTGTTGAATAGCAATCGAATATGTACTGTATTTATATAGAAAAATGTCTAAGCATTTGAAGGATTTGTGGAATTGAAGGATATAGACTGACAATATCACAGCTAAGCCGTCTATATTGGGGTTTCCATGATTGATTAGAAAGCGCGTTGAGAATCGATTTGGTATCCTCGATGTGGCCAGGGATAAAACTAATACCCATTTTCCCAGCCTTTCCAACATTGAACCTATGCCTGATATAATTGGCCTAAAAGGTGGGGGAAAGACCTCCTTATGGACTTTCGGAAGAGCATGGTAAATAGGGATTATCGGATTTTCCACGTAAAGATATTCAGAAAGTTTGGTGTCTATTGCGCCTAAATATATACCTTCACTTAATAATTTACTCAATTCTTGTTGGAAGGCTAAAGTAGGATCCCCCCCCCCCCTAAGTTTGATAAAAGTATTATCATCATTAAGAACCTTTTGATTTTCTTGGAGGTATAAGGAGGTATTGAGGACAACTATCCCACCTCCCTTGTTTGCCTTCTTGATCATTAGATCTTTATTCTTGGTAAGATTGTCTAAAGCCAATTTTTCCCCTATAGTAAGGTTAGAAATTAAATGATGACTAGAATAGTCCAATTTAACCAATTCTTCCTCTATGCGTTCTTGGAAGAGATCCAACACTTGTGGTCTTGACTGTACTGGATTAAAAAAAAAGGGGGTTATACTGTAGAAATGTATCATTACGAGTACTAGATGAAACAATCGACTCCACCTCTAAATTGTGAAGAGCTGTGAGATGTAATAATTCCTGAAATGAAAAAATATCGTTAGACGGACACAGTGTAGATCTGGAGTCCTGGTCCTGGACATTGAAAAGGTCTTTCTGGGGAGAGAGTGTCAATCAAAAAGTGACATTTTAAAGTTAAGTTCCTCGCAAATTTATTTACGTCCAGCAGGGTTTTAGAAATGTCAAATTTGGTATCTGGAGCGAAACCCAAGCCTTTAGAAAGAAGTGAAATCTGATCTTCAGAAAGAATGTAGCTGGAAAGGTTCCAGACAGGGCAGGTTAGTAGCGATTTTTGTTTCTCTGTGGATATCTTTTTGCCGCGGTGTTTTCTTCCTGCCCTTCTCTTGCGTTTTTTTTTTAAGTCTGATGTGAGGAGGGCTTAGGCTGTATATTATCTTGACGTAGGAGAGGAGGAAAATCCGAGCTGTCATCTGAAGAATATAAATTAGATGATCCGGTTGAAAGATTTAGGCTGGTATTTGAGAAACTGACTCTCCGTCCCAGTTTTTTTCCTGCATAGCCGTGCGATACACCAGGTTTTAATATAGATCTCCTGGATTTAACAGTATTCCAGGAATAGACTTTATTCTGTTTATAGTCCATCATATCCCGTTCAAATTTTGATTTCTTTGTTTCTGATAAAGTATCCTCCAGTTCTTGCAAGTTTTTCATTATTTTTTGATTGAGACTGTCAAGCTCATCTGTAGTAAATGAATGTAAATTATATATCAGATAAATCTTTCAGAGACCAGGAGCACGACTAAAAACCTAGTAAATGCACGTTTCCCCAACCTTTGTATCTTCAACCAATGGAAGATTTTCCTCTTTTCTCTTCAATGTGGATTTTCAGGAGTTTTTCTAACTCAATCTACAGTATATAATGAGATACGATTGGAAGATACATGATGGTGTATAATTTATATGGTGTATGATTTATACTTGCAAAAAAATTGTTGTAAAATTGTTTTTTGCCAGTTGTTTTCTGTAGGCCTAGAATTCTATGAGTGCACTTTAATGTATGATGGTACACTCTTATGGCTTATTATAAATTGGTGAAATATATAATTATTAAGGGTCATTATGACTTTGGATTGAGAAACATCCTGTCGGTTTTGAGAACACTGGGGTCACAGAAAAGGGCAAGACCAGAGGAGAGTGAATCCAGTATCGTGGTGAGAGCATTGCGAGACATGAACCTTTCCAAGTTGGTAAGTGTCTTTACCTTGTGTAGATGTGAAAAAGAAGCTAAAGTAATTTTATTAATGTGTAAATGGTGAGTGTTGTCCTGATAGCGGACACACTTTTATAGTTTAGAAGTTTAAGAAGCAGCATATCTGGGTCAAAGTGAATAATTTACAAGATTGAGACAAGTAGGCAGTAATATCTGTATTTAAATCATTAATAGTGGGAGACGAGGCAGTAATGCACTACTGCGCAATAGTGTTAGGGAGGTGTGAAACTAATTCTGCAAAGGAAGAAGCTTTCAAAAATAGAAGAGTTAATGGTTTGTTAGCATTTAACCAAATGCAAAATGCATGAACAAAAGAGAAATGTAAATCGCATGGATATTTGGTGGCCGTCCTTCGCTTTCATCACTTCTAGGTAAACTTGTCACTTTCAAAAGGACAGAGATTTTGTGTAGTTAATCAGGTGAATGAGTAGCCAATTATACCAAACAGGTGATAATGATCATGTTTATACACTACTTACAAAAAGTTGGGGATATTTGTCTTTTGGGTGCAATTTCAGGACGATCCTACAATGCCCTCTTAACCTTTTCAGATTAACTTAATGTGACCGACTTTTGATTGCACACGTCTAACTGTTAAATTTTTCAGTACTTTTTGCACAAGTTGCTGTTCTCTAACAAGGAGCTTAATGACAAAATTCACAACAGGTGTTTGATCCATGAATCGCCCAATAAATTTCGAGGTTCACATTTTGACATCATGAGACCAAGACGACATTTAACAATTGATCACCAGGACTGCGCCATTGCGAGACTTCAAGCAGGATGTTCTCAGATGGAAGCGACCACTGAGTTTAGAGTGTCAGAGAGTCATCAGCAGGGTGCAACAGAGATACAGAGAGACTGGAAGAGGCACAGAAAGACACAGAAAGGCACTGATGATCGCTTCACTGTGAACAATGACCTTCAGATCCAAATGATGAATGGCACACAACTACAGGCTCATTTACGGGAGGCGAGAGGCACCCAAGTGTCACGTCAGACCATTCAAAACCGTTTACATCAGCTTAGTCTGCGTGCTAGACGACCTGCAAGGGTACCGGACCACACCACCAGACAAGGGACCAGTGGGCTTCAGTGCTATTCACTGATGAAAGTTGATTCAGGCTGAGCAGAAATGATGGACACCAACGATGTTGGGAGATGTCAAGCGGAGCGCTATGCATCAGCCACTGTTGACACCAGACGAGCCTTTAGTGGTGGTGTTACAGTGTGGGCTGGTCTGTCGAGTCAATACACAACTGCCCTACACTTTTTGACAAGCCCCTAATACAGAAATAACATAATTAATCCAGTCATTGTGCCTCTGCACGAACAACACAGGCCTAATTTCATCTTCATGGAAGACAATGCCCTAGCTCATGGAGGTCGCATCATTAGTGTATGGCTGCTGGAGACTGAAACACCTCAAATGGAGTGGCCTGCACTTTCTCCAGACCTGAATCCCATAGAAAACCTATGGGATCAGCTGAGTGGCCTTGTAGAGGCTCGTAACTCTGTACCCCAGAACTTAAGTGACCTGAGGGCCGCCCTTCAAGAAGAGTGGGACGCCATGCCTCAGCAGACAAGAAGAGTGGGACGCCATGCCTCAGCAGACAAGAAGAGTGGGATGCCATGCCTCAGCAGACAAGAGTGGGTCGCCATGCTTCAGCAGACAAGAAGAGTGGGACGCCATGCCTCAGCAGACAAGAAGAGTGGGACGCCATGCCTCAGCAGACAAGAAGAGTGGGATGCCATGCCTCAGCAGACAAGAGTGGGACGCCATGCTTCAGCAGACAAGAAGAGTGGGACGCCATGCCTCAGCAGACAAGAAGAGTTGGACGCCATGCCTCAGCAGACAAGAAGAGTGGGACACCGTGCCTCAGCAGACAAGAAGAGTGGGACGCCGTGCCTCAGCAGACAAGAAGAGTGGGACGCCGTGCCTCAGCAGACAAGAAGAGTGGAACGCCGTGCCTCAGCAGACAAGAAGAGTGGGACGCCGTGCCTCAGCAGACAAGAAGAGTGGGACGCCGTGCCTCAGCAGACAAGAAGAGTAGGACGCCATGCCTCAGCAGACAAGAAGAGTGGGATGCCATGCCTCAGCAGACAAGAGTGGGTCGCCATGCTTCAGCAGACAAGAAGAGTGGGACGCCATGCCTCAGCAGACAAGAAGAGTGGGACGCCATGCCTCAGCAGACAAGAAGAGTGGGATGCCATGCCTCAGCAGACAAGAAGAGTGGGATGCCATGCCTCAGCAGACAAGAGTGGGTCGCCATGCTTCAGCAGACAAGAAGAGTGGGACGCCATGCCTCAGCAGACAAGAAGAGTGGGACGCCATGCCTCAGCAGACAAGAAGAGTGGGATGCCATGCCTCAGCAGACAAGAAGAGTAGGACGCCATGCCTCAGCAGACAAGAAGAGTGGGACGCCATGCCTCAGCAGACAAGAAGAGTGGGACGCCATGCTTCAGCAGACAAGAAGAGTGGGACGCCATGCCTCAGCAGACAAGAAGAGTGGGACGCCATGCCTCAGCAGACAAGAAGAGTGGGACGCCATGCCTCAGCAGACAAGAAGAGTGGGACGCCATGCCTCAGCAGACAAGAAGAGTGGGACGCCATGCCTCAGCAGACAAGAAGAGTGGGACACCGTGCCTCAGCAGACAAGAAGAGTGGGACGCCATGCCTCAGCAGATAAGAAGAGTGGGACGCCATGCCTCAGCAGACAATAACTCCGCTTGTGAACAGAAGGAGATGTTGTTGTCAAGCTGTAATTGATGCTCAAGTCCACATGACTATTGAGACAGTGACATTTCTTGTTGGGGTATACCCACCACTCTTGTTGGCTTTTGTTTCAATAAATTGTTTGAGATGAGGGAATCACCATCGCTGCTTCTACTTAATGGCTGACTGTCATGATAAAATATCGCTGGAGCAGGAACCTTTTATGTTTTTACATAAATTTCACCTGAAAGCCAAATATCCAGGGCTGTGGAGTCGCAAGCCAAACCTTTGACTCCAACTCCGACTCCTCAATTTCCATGACACCAACTCCGACTCCCTCATACACGGCTCATGTTTAAGTGACACATTTATTGTAGCACCGATTCATCTCAGCTAAAAGTCCAGACCCTGAGATCAGGAACAGGACCGACATTTATAGGACATTTCATAACTTTCCCAAATTCTTATGAAAAAAATATTCCCCACAAACTGCATTGAACTACTGCACCCAATTTATTATATATTTTAGGATTTGGAGTCGGTCCATTTTATACCGACTCCGATTCTGACTCCACCAAAATGGGCACCGACTCCACAACTCCGGCTCCAAAGCTCTGCAAATATCCCTAACTTTTTGGAAGTAGTGTATGTAGATTGAAACAGTCATTAACTGGAACAAAATTGGCTGTGTGGGAGACTCAAAACTGGGTGAACAAACTCCGCTACAAAGGTGAGGCTGTGGAAGACGGTTTCATGTCACGGGTCATACATCACGGCAAGACTGAGGATAGCAACAAGACAAAAAGGTGGTTATACTGCACCAGCAAGGTCTCTACCAAGAAAAGATTTCAAAACAGACTGGGATACCTAGATATTCTGTTCAAGCTTTTCTGAAAAGGGGCCAATAAATGAGCAAAAATGAGGAATGTAGATGCTGTGATTGGACAAGAAAAGTTACTGCTGCAAATGAAAGATGCATAATGCACTTCCCATGTTAATCTGTTGTTCAGAGAAGTCTGGTCAGAAGTCATCTTCATGGAAGAATTGAGAGCAAAAGCCCAGACCTTCTCAATAGAGACAAGACCAAGCGACTCCACTTACACATGGAAACAGAAGAACTGTGAGGGTGGAAGGTCAGAAAAACATCAGCAGGTCTCTCGGCGGATGTGTAAAATGTGAAATATTCGGCTGTAACAGAAGCAGATTTTTCCCCTCCCCCATGACAGCACACCTTGAGAGAGAGGATCCGCCCCACCAAGGACAGGAAACCGTCTGAAATAAAAGGGCGGTACCTCTCCCTCGCTTCAGTTGGTTTCCTGTCCTTGATGGGGAACCTGTCTGGAAGAAAGAAGACTTACCTGGGGCTGTCCCGGTGTGGAAGAGCGGGCACTGGCCTGTGCACCGGGTTCAGTATCCCAGAAGCGCCGTCCGCAGCTTCCCCTGGGGTCTCTGCGCCGAGCGGGGCGCACGCGGTGAGGCAGGCTCTGTCCTCCCGGAGACCGCGGCGCCGTCCTCCCCCTGCAGTGTGGAACGCTTCCGGGTGTGACGCGCCTGACGTCACGGCGCAGGGCACGCTGGGAGCGGCGCGCTGGGTGACGTCAGGAGGCGGCGCCGATCCAAGATGGCGGCGCCCATCGGAGCGTCCCAGGCCGGTTTTTTTCAACGGAGCTCCGGCCTGGCGAAGGGGGAGGACCCACAGACCGGAGGAGGCTGGATGGCCCTATATTTAAGGGGGGGGAGCTTTCCTGGAAGCGTGGTGCGCTTCTGAGACATGGCTGATCCAGATAGCCAGGAGCAGCAGCTTACCCCCCCACCTCAGCAACAGAAGCAGAGGGATGCATCGTATACAGACAGCCGCTCGAGTAATCGTAGTGGCAGCCGCAGGAGTAAGGCTTCGAGCGCCTCGGGACCATCCAGAATGGAATCATCAGTTCCGCGACAGCCTCCGAATCCGGTACCCGTTTGTGACCTCCGAGGGTGAGTGAGCTTCGTGAATGTCACTGATTAGTAACGGGAAGTCTCTTATGTGCTTCCTTTTTTTAGGAGCCTAAGAAGAGTAGTGCCAAGCAAAAGCATAGGATGTGTGCCCTTTGCCAAGCTTCTCTCTCAGTAGAGTGGCAGAAACCACTTTGCCAGGGCATCATGTTTGCGGGCTTGGGAGAGCGGAAGAGACGCTCATTTCCGGTGAACAGTAAGATTCAGAGACCTGAGAGATCAGGGGCTTTACCCTCCTTCTCCAAAAGAAGGTACCCCTTCGAAGAGAAGGATGCGGAACCTTGGGATAAGATCCCCAAGGTGGACGGGACTGTGGCAAGGTCATCAAAGAGATCTTCCCTGCCCTTGGAGGACTCTGGCGTCCTAAAAGATGCCCTGGATAAAAGAGCTGACTCCTTCCTGCGCCACACGTGGGAGGCGGCAGCAGGTGGCCTAAAACCAGCGGTGGCTAGCACCTGTGTGGCGAGGTCCTTGATGGTGTGGCTTCAACAGCTGGAAGACCAGCTTAAAGATAAAAAGGTCTCCAGACAGGCAATACTTGCAGAGCTACCTTTAATTCAAACAGCATCGGCCTTCCTGGCCGACTCTTCAGCTGACTCGGTCAGACTGTCAGCTAGGGCAGCGGGACTATCCAACGCAGCCAGGCGGGCCTTGTGGCTCAAGGGTTGCCCAGGCGACCTACCTTCGAAACAGAAACTGTGCTCCCTCCCGTGTGACGGTAGACTCCTGTTTGGCCAAAAGTTAGAGGACCTGTTAGAAAAAGCAGGCGATAAAACCAAAGGGTTCCCGGGATTTTCGGGGGAACCAAGAAGATTTAGTTTTCGGAGGAGAAAATTTAACCGGGGTCGTCCTCCGGGAGACAAAAAGAAATGGGAAGCCAAGTCCAAAAAAGAATCGGGCTACATGTTTGGAGGACCATCCTCGAGTTCGAAGAGATCCTCCCAATGACGCCAGGCTGGAAGTGGGTGGAAGGCTTTCCCACTTTTTTCCAGCTTGGGACGCGATAACAACAAACCCATGGATTCTGAAAATTATCAGTGGGGGCCTGAAGATCCAGTTCAGCCAGACCCCCTGGCGGACCTTTGTGGTTACCCCCCTACGAAAGCTCCAGGAAGAACAATTAGCCCTAGAAACAGAAGTGTTAGAGTTAGTAGGAAAGCAGGTCCTTCTCGAAGTACCAGCAACACAGAGAGGGAGGGGGTTCTATTCCCCACTATTCATGATAAAAAAACCAAACGGGTCCTTAAGGACCATCATCAACCTCAGGAGTCTGAACCAAGTAGTAGAAAACCAGACTTTCAAAATGGAGTCAGTAGGCTCGGCAGTGAAGCTCTTACATCGCAACTGCTTTATGGCTGTAATAGACTTGAAGGACGCATATTATCACGTCCCAATCCATCCGGAGTATCAGAAGTATCTGAGAGTAGCCCTGTTTATTCAGGGGAAGCTGAGGCATTTTCAGTTTGCTGCCCTACCCTTTGGCCTCTCCATTGCCCCGAGAATATTTACGAAACTAATAGCAGAAGTGACAGCCTTCCTACGGATCAAGAATGTAGTGATCGTGCCATATTTAGACGACTTCTTGATAATAGGGAAAACAGAAGCCCACTGCTCCAGTCAGCTCCTAGTGGTCACGGAAGTGTTGCATCAGCTGGGGTGGTTAGTAAATTTCCAAAAATCAAGACTAACCCCCTCCAGGACTCAGACCTTTCTGGGTCTAATCCTAGACTCTCGTCGTCAAACCTGCTTCCTCCCAGAGGACAAAATCTGCAGGTTAATTGCATTAGTCTCGAAGGCCATTCAAGCTCCAGAGATGTCTCTGAGAGAGGCAATGTCCCTCCTGGGTTCTATGACGGCCTGTCTCCCAGCAGTAATGTGGGCCCAGGGGCATATGAGGCGGCTTCAGTGGGAGGTCCTGTCAGCACAGAGGTCCTGCAACGGGCGTTTAGAAGGCAGGCTCTCTCTCTCCCCAGAAGTAGTAGATTCTCTTTCGTGGTGGACAGTCAGGGGAAATCTGACCACAGGCGTTCAATGGTCCAGATCGATAGATCGGGTAGTTACGACCGACGCAAGCAGTTCCGGATGGGGGGGTCATCTGGCAGAACTCTCAATACAGGGTCACTGGGCTTACCACGAGAGGGGATCATCCTCAAACTTAAAGGAGCTTTGGGCAGTAGAAAGATCCCTCAGGGGCTTCCTCCCTCACATCCAAAATCACCATGTCCAGGTCAGGTCCGACAGCCGGACCGCAGTAGCCTATGTGAATCACCAAGGAGGGACAAGGTCACGCCCTCTGATGGTGGTGGCAGACAGGATCCTTGGTCTAGCAGAGCGAAACCTCCTATCCCTCAGCGCCCTTCACATAAAGGGGATAGAAAACGTGAAGGCAGATTTTCTAAGCCGCCATACCCTAAGACAGGGGGAGTGGGGGTTGAACCCGGAGGTCTTCCATCAGATTGTCTAGTTATGGGGGCAGCCAGACATAGACCTGTTCGCCACAAGGGCAAACAGAAAGGTGCAGAGATTTTGCTCCCTAAATCCGGCAGAAAATCCCCATGCCATAGATGCCCTCCAGATTCCTTGGGGGTTCAGGAAGGCCTATGCCTTTCCGCCATTAGTGATGATTCCAGTAGTGGTGAGGAAGATCCGGGAGGAAGGCGCCAGGGTGATTTTGATAGCCCCTTTTTGGCCCAAGAGGCCTTGGTTCTCTCTGCTTCGGCTAATGTCGGTGTCAGATCCCTGGATTCTACCAGAGAGGCCGGACCTTCTCATGCAGGGACCAGTATTCCATGCCCAGGCCAGGGGATTCCATCTTTCGGCATGGAATTTGAGAGGTCGCTATTGAGTAGCAAGGGGTTTTCACCAGGCTTAGTTTCTACTTTATTGGGGAGCAGAAAACCGATTACAACTAAGATTTATAGCAGGGTTTGGGGTAAATTCCTAGAGGTTATAGATATTCCGCTATCGAGCAAACCTCCGATCAGAGGGATCCTGGAATTTCTGCAAAAGGGGCGGGACCTGGGTCTAGCTACAGGGACCCTTAAGGTTCAAGTTTCAGCTTTGGGAGCACTCTACAATTGTAATCTGGCTGGGAATAGGTGGATCTCGAGGTTTATCAAGTCCTGTGCCAGAGCTGGACCGGTTAGGTCCATGGGTGTTCCTCCTTGGGACCTGAATTTAGTCTTGAACGCTCTTACTAGTGAACCATTCGAACCCCTACACAAGGTTTCTCCAAAAATTCTCACCCTTAAGACCATCCTTCTAGTGGCCTTAACATCAGCCCGTAGGGTGGGGGATCTGCAGGCCCTCTCGGTTAATCCTCCTTACACACAAATCTTTGAGGATAGGGTCACCTTGCGGCCAGATCCAGCATACCTTCCCAAGGTGGTATCTAGATTTCACCGTAGTCAGGAGATTGTGCTACCCTCGTTCTGCAGCAATCCCAAGAACCCAGGGGAAGTCAGGTTCCATAGCCTAGATGTTAGGAGGTCCCTGCTACAGTACATTCACATGACTAGTCTGTGGAGGAAAGACTGTTCTCTGTTCCTGGCCTTTCAAGGGTGTAGGAAAGGTCATGGGGTGTCCAAGGGTACCATCTCTAGGTGGCTCAGGGAGGCCATTTGCTTAGCCTATACGTCCACAGGGGTTCCAGCCCCGGACAATGTGAGGGCTCATTCCACCAGAGCCGTTGCAACCTCCTGGGCAGAGAGAGCAGACGTCTCGATCGAGCAGATATGTAGGGCTGCTACTTGGTCTACACCATCCACCTTCTTTAAGCACTATCGGTTGGATCTATCCTCTTCTGATCTCACCTTTGGGAGAAGGGTACTTCAGGCGGTGGTCCCTCCCTAGGGTGCTCATAAATTCTCCAAAATTCTCTCAAGGTGTGCTGTCATGGGGGAGGGGAAAACACCAAGGTTACTTACCGGTAGCCGGTTTTTCCTGAGCCCATGACAGCACCCGTAGTTTCCCCCCCTTATTTTTTCTATGTTTCTCACACCCTGGTGTGCACTGTGTGGGGTGGTGTGTATTTGTATATTGTGGTGTTGGTTATGTGCCTAACCTGTTTAGGGAGGTCCTCTCAATGCTCTGTAAACAACTGAAGCGAGGGAGAGGTACCGCCCTTTTATTTCAGACGGTTTCCTGTCCTTGGTGGGGCGGATCCTCTCTCTCAAGGTGTGCTGTCATGGGCTCAGGAAAAACCGGCTACCGGTAAGTAACCTTGGTGTATTTCTGGGGGCTGGAGAGCGACACAATGAGGGTCTACATGAGCAGTAACACGCGGTGGAGTTTCTGGCAAGTCTGTGGATGTATTTCGTCAAATGGAGTTGGGGATTTGGTCAGGATTAATGGCGTCCTTAATGCTGAGAAATCCAGGCAGATATTTACTCATCATGTAATATTATCAGGAGGCGTCTGATCAGCTCCAAATTTATTCTGCAACCGATCAATGACCCCCGACATCCAGTAACTGTCATTAAGAACAAGGAGTCTTGGAAGTGATGATCTGGCCCCGCAGAGTGGTCACCAGATACTGATGATGGAGGCAACGGGTGGTCACCACATACTGATGATGGGGGAAACGGGCGGTCACCACATACTGATGATGGAAGCGACGGACGGTCACCCGATACTGATGATGGAGGCGTCGGGTGGTCACCAGATACTGATGATGGAGGCAACGGGTGGTCACCAGATACTGATGATGGGGGAAACGGGCGGTCACCACATACTGATGATGGAAGCCACGGACGGTCACCCGATACTGATGATGGAGGCGACGTGCGGTCACCAGATACTGATGATGGAGGCGACGTGCGGTCACCAGATACTGATGATGGAGGCGACGGGTGGTCACCAGATACTGATGATGGAGGGGACGGACGGTCACCCGATACTGATGATGGAGGCGACGTGCGGTCACCAGATACTGATGATTGAGGCGACGTGCCTGTCACCAGATACTGATAATGAAGGATCCTTGTGGTTTGGTTATGACGAAGATGTTTGAAAGCCTTGAAATGCGTTGACAGAATTAACTGCATTCATGCTTCGCCTTCCTGTGCGATCGTATCTTTGAACCTTGGGCAGCGCGGACACTGAACCACCATATTCCCCATTTATTGCAACTTATCTCCTTGGTTGTCCTGCTGTAGCCTGCACATGCTTCTGTAGGAGTTTTGACTGTCACAACCCCATCAGGTGAGCTTACCTGTAAAACTTTATACCACTTGGTTATTATATTACGACCCTATTTGCACTTTTTGTCTCTCCAGTTTTACCATTTGATTTAAAAATAAATTATTAGCACTGTTATTTTGGAAAGCTTGTTACTGTGCAGCATTGTTTCCACATCTGCCTAAAACTTTTGCACATTGCTGTACACCATTTATATTGAGAGATGTGCAGACAGGTTTTGTTTTTACTGTTTTATCATTTATCTATGGGGTTTCCCATGAATCCATTATTTAACCCTATCGGCTTGATCACTGGGCTCAGCACTGATGCCGATGTCGTCTGGATGAAATGTCTAAACCTAGTGATCGGCTGCAGTGTTCACGTGCGCTGTAAGTCTTAACTGTCAACAAAGAGCAGGAACAGAATCAGAGGGGCATCGCTGCGGAAGCCGGGGACGAGTGTAAGATGATTGTACTATTTTACCTAGGACAAGACATTGAGGTTAAAATATGAATTCTTGTAAAATCCTTTTAACTTTCCTCCCAGGTTGAAGAAGATGAACCCCTCTTCCACGGTCTGATCAATGACCTTTTTCCCGGCATCCAGTCAGACTGTAGTTCATACATCAGTCTTCAGAATTCTGTTTCAAATCAAGTGACAATATCTGGACTCATAAATCACCCGCCCTGGAACCATAAACTAATCCAGGTACTGAATGAACACAAGGCTTTCATTTTAAGATGTGACATTTAAAGGGGTTTAAAGCCCCAGTTTAATCGATTCAGGTCTGAAAAGAACAACAGTGTATACTCAGCTCCTGCAGCGGTGCCGACGCCGCTGTGCCCAGCAGTGACAGGACATTGTTGTCACTTGTCGGCTGCAGCCAATGATCGGCCACACCTCAGCTGACATTACTGCAATGGCGCCCCTGCAGGATGGGAGTATATACTATTTTATTTTAATTTGGGTCCTACATTGATTTAGCTGTATTATCAGGCAGTGGACAGCCCCTTTTATCTCTTTCCCTCCGCTGTCAATTTTTGCTTGTGCACTTCCATTTTTTCTTTATCCAAGAGTCATAACTTTTTTAATTTTCCGTCTTTATAGCTGTTAAAGGACTTGTTTTTTGCAGGACAAATTGTTTTGAATGACACCACTCTTTTTACCATAACATGTACTGAAAAACAGCGAAAACATTTTAAAGTCTGGGGAAATGGTAGAGAAAACTTAATTCCAACCTTGTAACATAGTAAGACTAAGTCCATCTAGTTCACCCCATAGCCTAACATGTTGATCCAGAGGAAGGCAAAAAAAACCATGTGGCAAACACTAAGCTCCACATTGGGGAAAAAAACTCCTTCCCGACTCCATACAACAATCAGACTAGTTCCCTGGATCAACGCCCTATCAAGGAATCTAGTATATATAACCTGTAATATTATGCTCTTCTTAAATGTTAGTAGTGAATCACTCATTACAACATCATGCGGCAGAGAGCTCCATAGTCTCACTGCTCTTACAGTAAAGAATCCGCGTCTGTGATTATGATTAAACCTTCTTTTCTCCAGACGTAGAAGATGCCCCCTTGTCCCCGTCTCTGGCCTCAGAGTAAAAAGATCAGTAGAAAGGTCTTTGTACTGTCCCCTCATATACTTGTACATAGTAATAAGATCACCCCTAAGCCTTCTTTTATCCACAGTAAATAACCCCAAGTGTGATAACCTGTCTTGGTATTGCAGACCCCCCAGTCCTCTAATAACCTGTCTTGGTATTGCAGACCCCCCAGTCCTCTAATAACCTGTCTTGGTATTGCAGACCCCCAGTCCTCTAATAACCTGTCTTGGTATTGCAGACCCCCGAGTCATCTAATAACCTGTCTTGGTATTGCAGACCCCCCAGTCCTCTAATAACCTGTGTTGGTATTGCAGACCCCCCAGTCCTCTAATAACCTGTCTTGGTATTGCAGACCCCCCAGTCCTCTAATAACCTGTCTTGGTATTGCAGACCCCCCAGTCCTCTAATAACCTGTCTTGGTATTGCAGACCCCCCAGTCCTCTAATAACCTGTCTTGGTATTGCAGACCCCCCAGTCCTCTAATAACCTGTCTTGGTATTGCAGACCCCCCAGTCCTCTAATAACCTGTCTTGGTATTGCAAACCCCCCCAGTCCTCTAATAACCTGTCTTGGTATTGCAGACCCCCCAGTCCTCTAATAACCTTGGTCGCTCTTCTCTGCACCCGCTCTAGTTCAGCGATGTCTTTCTTATACACCGGAGACCAGAACTGTACACAGTATTCTAAGTGTGATGACTTGTATAGAGGTAAAATTATCTTCTCCTCATCAGCATCTATGCCTCTTTTAATGCATCCCATTATTTTATTTGCCTTTCCAGCAGCTGCCTGACACTGGCCACTAAACGTGAGCTTGTCATCCACCAATACACGCAGGTCTTTTTCAGTGACAGTTTTGCCCAGTGTTTTACAATTAAGCATAGAATTATACATTTTATTTCCTCTGTATTTTGGATTATGTTTTCATTTGTTCATTGCTGTGTAAGAATGACCTGGAGACCTGATTCTCATAAAGTCAGTATGATTTGAGTGAAGCAAAGCGTATATTTCGTTTTCACCGGTTGATTGCTTTGGAACTGGAGCAAGTTCAGAAAAGAACGACCAGAATGGTGACCGGTCTACAAACAATATCCTATGAGGAACGTTTAGAGGATCTGGGAATGTTTAGCTGCAAAAGAGAAGACTGAGAGGAGACTTAATAGCTGTCTACAAATATCTGAAGGGCTGTCACACTGTAGAGGGATCAGCTTTATTCTCATTTGCACATGGAAACACGAGAAGCAATGGGATGAAACTGAAAGGGAGAACATACAGATTAGATATTAGAAGTTACTTTTTGACGATGAGGTGATCAATGAGTGGAACAGGCGGCCACGAGAGGTGGTGAGTTCCCCTTCAATGGACGTCTTCAAACAGAGGCTGGACAGACATCTGAGATGGTTTAGTGACTCCTGCATGGAGCAGAGGGTTGGACATGAGGTCCCCTCCAACGAGAACATTCTAGGATTCTTTTTAATGGGCACCTGGCATCTCAATCATCTCACTGCCAGGTTGCGCCACTTCAATGCCACCTAGGGGTTAAGCAGCAATGATCAGCGCCAGCTCCAGTCACTGCTGTAGCATCGGGTGCTGGCTGTATAATACTGCCAGCACCAGCTGTATATAGCGCGGGTTCAGCTCCTAACCCTGCCCCACACACCTGTAGTGGACAAACGCCATACATGTATGCGGGCTGTCGGGAAGGGAGTTAAAGGGCTATTCCATCATTAGATAGGTGATAACTTGCAGAACAGTGGGGTCCAGCCACTCTGACTTTCCCATTAATTCCAAGATCGGGGCTCTAAACTGCTTCATTCAAATAGATTGGTAGCCATGCATGTGTGTTAGCACTCCATTCATTGACCACGGGACTGCTGAAGAGACGAGAAACCGTGCCCAGCTTCTTCCTGCCATCCCATAGAGAAAGAATAGAGCCGTGACACATTGGTGACCACTAATCCTTTCCAACGGGGCATTTGGAAGCCGCCTTCTCGGCATCAGTGGGGGAAGATTTTTAAGTTATCGTTTGTTTAATCAGACCTTCTCTAATTGGCAAGTCTTCACCCATCTTTGATCAGACACCTTACCAACATGGTACATTTTAATGATGGGAATGAGTCTGTATTCCACGCATGTATGATAGATGGTTTCCCTACAATATGCAGCGTATGATTGTCCCATGTAGAATTTCTAGGGGGTGATTGAAATCTGTTGTCACACATTGTCCCGGCAGAACTTCTACTATGTGATATCCTCTGAAGTGTGCAAGAAATATGTGGTATTATCTGACCGGCATCCGGCGTGCGAGTCAACCATCTGCTAATTTATTATCTTACAGCTGTACGAAGCCTCTGAAGTGCGTCACGGCCTGATGACGCTTGGCCCAAGTGGTTCTGGAAAGTCCTCTCTCATTAATGTGCTCTTGAAAGCCCTGACGGAGGGTGGGCTTCCACACCGGGAGCTGCGCATGAACCCGAAGGCCATTACGGCCCCTCAGATGTTTGGACACCTGGACACTGCAACCAATGACTGGACGGATGGAATATTCTCTGCCTTGTGGAGGAAGACGCTGAAAGTAAAAAAAGGTATCGTCTCCAGGTTTCTCTACTTTTAAACACTAGAATGTTTAAGGAAATTGACTATTTTTTTTACTTAAATGTGTTCATGTTCGGCTACAACTTTTTGTAATGGGATTTCATCAATTTTGAAACGTTTGTTCCTCTATGTATCACTGCACGTAGCGGACTGCAAAATGAGTCACCAGTGATTATGTCAGTGAGCTCGTCTCTGGTCTGTAACTCTTACCTCTCTTCTCCTAAATCATCTTCTAAGCTGAATTATGTCCCCGAAGCTGAATTTATTTGCTAAAGAACCTAGCTGTTGTAAATCTTGTATGTTTTTCTTTTTCTATCTGTTTGTTCAGAAACTTATTTGCTTACTCTTAGGTGAAAACGTCTGGATTGTCCTGGACGGTCCTGTAGATCCCATATGGATTGAGAACCTGAATTCGGTGTTGGATGACAACAAAACTCTCACATTGGCAAACAGCGACCGTATCCCAATGTCTCCGTGCTGCAGGCTGCTATTTGAGGTGGATAGTATAGAGAACGCGTCACCAGGAACAGTGTCTCGAGTGGGCATCGTCCTCCTCAGCTCATCAGTCCTCACCTGGAGGCCAGTATTACAGGTACAGATACACGGCCTCTATCAGGCCCCCTGCAATATCTGTAGAGGAGAGAGAGCGATTTTTACTAATGATTTCTTACTGATTTATGTCTTGCTTCATTCCACAGGCTTGGCTAAAGAAGCGTCCTGCCGAGGAGAGAGATATTTTCCAAGTCTTATATGATAAGGTCTTTGAGGATGCGTATACATTCATGAACTTGAACCTTCATCCAAAAATGCAACTTTTGGAGGGCAATTATATCACGCAGGTGAATGTCCGCCCCCGCTCTTATACGGAGCACCTCCCTCCACTTATGTACATCTCTGTGCCGTCTATGGCAGGTGACAGCGGGGGGTACATTATTTCATGAGAGTAGCTTATTTTTTGCCCACCTGAATTTTAATGCAGATAAATACTATGCTTTGTGTGTTCTCCTCCCACAAATACTGATCTTTGTTTTTTGGGGGATTATTGTTTTACCTAATTGATTATACTCCAGTGTTCACTGTGTAAAGGATCATTTATATGAGAATAGAGAGTTATATAAAGAATACATAGAGAATTGGTAAGTTTATATAGCTTATATAAAGAATTGGTAAGTTTATATAGAGAATTGGTAAGTTTATATAGAGAATTGGTAAGTTTATATAGAGAATTGGTAAGTTTATATAAAGAATTGGTAAGTTTATATAGAGAATTGGTAAGTTTATATAGAGAATTGGTAAGTTTATATAGAGAAATGGTAAGTTTATATAGAGAATTGGTAAGTTTATATAGAGAATTGGTAAGTTTATATAGAGAATTGGTAAGTTTATATAGAGAATTGGTAAGTTTATATAAAGAATTGGTAAGTTTATATAAAGAATTGGTAAGTTTATATAAAGAATTGGTAAGTTTATATAAAGAATTGGTAAGTTTATATAGAGAATTGGTAAGTTTATATAGAGAAATGGTAAGTTTATATAGAGAAATGGTAAGTTTATATAGAGAATTGGTAAGTTTATATAGAGAATTGGTAAGTTTATATAGAGAAATGGTAAGTTTATATAAAGAATTGGTAAGTTTATATAGAGAATTGGTAAGTTTATATAGAGAATTGGTAAGTTTATATAGAGAATTGGTAAGTTTATATACAGAATTGGTAAGTTTATATAAAGAATTGGTAAGTTTATATACAGAATTGGTAAGTTTATATAGAGAATTGGTAAGTTTATATACAGAATTGGTAAGTTTATATAGAGAATTGGTAAGTTTATATACAGAATTGGTAAGTTTATATAGAGAATTGGTAAGTTTATATAGAGAATTGGTAAGTTTATATAAAGAATTGGTAAGTTTATATAAAGAATTGGTAAGTTTATATAGAGAATTGGTAAGTTTATATAGAGAATTGGTAAGTTTATATAGAGAATTGGTAAGTTTATATAAAGAATTGGTAAGTTTATATAGAGAATTGGTAAGTTTATATAGAGAATTGGTAAGTTTATATAGAGAAATGGTAAGTTTATATAAAGAATTGGTAAGTTTATATAGAGAATTGGTAAGTTTAAATAGAGAATTGGTAAGTTTATATAGAGAATTGGTAAGTTTATATAGAGAATTGGTAAGTTTATATACAGAATTGGTAAGTTTATATAAAGAATTGGTAAGTTTATATACAGAATTGGTAAGTTTATATAGAGAATTGGTAAGTTTATATACAGAATTGGTAAGTTTATATAGAGAATTGGTAAGTTTATATAGAGAATTGGTAAGTTTATATAAAGAATTGGTAAGTTTATTTAGAGAATTGGTAAGTTTAAATAGAGAATTGGTAAGTTTATATAAAGAATTGGTAAGTTTATATAGAGAATTGGTAAGTTTATATAGAGAATTGGTAAGTTTATATAGAGAATTGGTAAGTTTATATAGAGAATTGGTAAGTTTATATAGAGAATTGGTAAGTTTAAATAGAGAATTGGTAAGTTTTGAACAACTCATTGTTCATGATCATTGTGATATGGAAATGGATTGAATGCCCGGCGATATGTCCTATAACACTATTGCGCATGAAATCGTTAAAAGTGGAAAAAAAATAAATAAATTGTTCCTCATTCATTGATTGCAAAATGGTAATGGAAATTTTTGGAAACTAGAATTCTGGTGTTAAGCACTATGATAAGATGCAAAAATTTTGCACAACTTCTGGTTGAGCAAAAATTTTTAGACTTTTGTCGTTTTTACTCCCAACTCCCATCAAAATGGGTGAAGCTTGAGTGGGGGAGGAGGCATGACGCCACAGCTCATCTGATTCATGGCAAGCGGCAGCGTTCATTACCCCAGAAATCTTATTCCAGACCTTAACTGGAGTAAGATCTCTTAATTTTTCAGACACTCTTGATTCATTAAGAGATATGCACCTACATGCCCCATTCATCAAGGCCGGCGGGAACAACACTGGTCTTGATGAATTGGGGCCATAGTATATTGGCCGGATGACGGTGCTGAGACTTCCACCCAGAAGAGAAGACGAAGTATACGTTGCTGCCGCGCAGAACAATTTCGTAAAAAAAATAAATAAGTGGACTCATTTTCATGGGCATCATGTTTGTGTGTTTCCTAATGCCCCTTCAGCTTTTCTCGTCATCTGTGTGAACGTGCATCTTGTTTTCCTCCCACAGTCCATTAATATCTTGGAGGGCTGTACGCCTACAACAGCTGAGTATGGCATTGCGGATCCCGGCCGTCTTCACAGACTCTTCGTCTTCGCCCTGATGTGGAGTTTGGGGTCTCTTCTTGAACAGGACGGTCGTGATCGCTTTGAGGCCTTTCTAAGAAACCATAAATGCGAGTTGGACTTACCAGAAGCAGACGTAGAGGCTCGACAGTCAATGTTTGACTTCGTAGTGGATGAAAACGGTAAACTGCGCTGCTTATTTATTCCTTGGGGAATACGGATCGCCCAGCGGATCGCTGCTCTGGATTATTGACTCTAAAGTGTCAGATTTAGTACATCTAATAGGAGTCAGTGGGTTCCTGTATCCTCTTACTTGTTCTACTAGAAATGTCCTTGTATCAGTGTATTCAGTACATTCTTGTCTTTCTTTTGTACAGCGCCACTACTGATGGAGGAGCTTTACTGATGGTTATTACATGATTATGGATGCCTGTGCGGTCAGCGCCCCCTAGTGGTGTGATGAAAATCACCTAATTGTCTATTTTGACAATACAATTTGTACTTATGGACCAGATTTTAGTTCCTTGAGATTTTACTTGACCAATTCTTAGTCTCATTTATTTTTAGGTGACTGGGAGAACTGGAATAAAAGAGTGCCACAATATTCCTGTCCGAGCAACAGCGTTCCAGATTATTCCTCCATATTGGTACCTAATATCGACACTGTCCGGACTCAGTTTCTGATAGACACGATTGCAAAACAGCAAAAGGTAAAACGATATACTTTCACAATAAACACACAGACGTGTGGGTAAGTTACATTAATCATTTTGATGATTTTTGGTGACTGAAGCATTTGAGAAGCAGCCGGGATCGAAACGTCCACTTTCTTATATACACGGAGTAAAGATATCTTCCATCTATATAGACGTGTGAAGGCCGTGCTTTGCCGGCCTGCACCTCGGCCCCGATTCCTCCTGGATGGTTTGCGTCCATGCGTCCATCCTTTGCTGATCAGATCTGATTGTGATTTTTAGGCCGTTCTGCTGACCGGGGATCAGGCCACCGGAAAAACCGTGATGATAAAAGCTTACATGAAGCAATACAATGCAGAAGCGCACGTGTGCAAATCAGTAAACTTCTCTCCAGCTACTGACCCCGTAATGTTTCAGGTATGTCACATAAGAGTAAAAAAGATCCCCCCCCCCGTGAGTCTGAGCTACACAATACTACGGCCATCTTTGCTCAGTATAGCAATGCTGCAATGGGTCCTGGTGTCGCTGCTGTAATATGGATGGCCAAGTTATGATCATTTATAATATAACTGAGCTCTGAATTAATAGTTAGGCTTCAATTTCACAAATTATCCACTAAAAATCTTACCATGAATTAATTTTTTTTTTTTTGCAGTTGCTCTAAAAAAATTTCCAAACAATCTGTGGATATGAAGGAAAAAATTATTTTTGCAGCTAAAATCTTCACCCTATATTTAATTACATTAAAAAAAAAGTTGAAAAATAATCCTCCACCCAAAAACAGAAGCAGAGCTTTGTGATCACCATCTCTTACCCATGATACCTTTTGCTGTAGGATCAGAAAATATATTTATTAAAGCAATATTTGCAGCAGTCAGAAAGATTTTACAGCGAGAATAACTTGGATCATTCTCGAGGTTGTGCAGTAAATGCCAGACTCTTATAGGGGAAAAAAAAATTGCCTGCAGGGTAGATTGCGGTAAGACGACCTGTGTATAGCACCAACTCTGCTGTTATCTTCCTATTTATATAAATCGGCTTGTGTGTCTCACGTTGTTTTGTAGAGAGTGATGGAAAGCTACGTGGAGAAGCGCATCGGCAGCACATACGGCCCTCCTGGAGGTAGAAAGATGAGCGTGTTCATTGATGACATTAACCTGCCGGCTGTCAATGACTGGGGAGACCAGGTATGTGATCAGCGTAGGGATCATTTTCTGTAAAAACCTGATTATAAATGTGATTATAAAAAATTCTGATCTACTGTGAGATGCTTGGTACTGATCATTATTACTAGATCATTATTAATATCATCATCCTTTATCAGATTTAAACAATCAGTTCCATAACAAGGAAAAATGAAATGCACTTTACTGCATCTGCCATATTTTGCGCACCTCAGAGTATCCTCCTGGACTCTCCTGCCTCACCACATTTCAGTCCAAGTTGCTGGGTAGTTAGATCTTCATCCTTCCAAATCTTCAGAATTTAAGAGACCTCAAAGCTTAATCCGAATACATGGCAGCCCAGCCAGGTACACTTGTCCCAAAAAGGATTTTATTCTACTCTGACTCTGACAAAACTATTTCAATAAAAAAACTTGTAAGATGGCAAAAACACTCAGGGTGCAAGTTGTCGCTTGACTTTTGGTTTCACCTGACTGCTTCTACCTGGGGCAAACTGCATGTGGTTCATGCCCTTTTCACCTGACTGCTTCTACCTGGGGCGAACTGCACGAACTGCATGTGGTTCATGCCCTTTTCACCTGACTGCTTCTACCTGGGGCGAACTGCATGTGGTTCATGCCCTTTTCACCTGACTGCTTCTACCTGGGGCGAACTGCACGAACTGCTTGTGGTTCATGCCCTTTTCACCTGACTGCTTCTACCTTGGGCGAACTGCACGAACTGCACGTGGTTCATGCTCTTTTCACCTGACTGCTTCTACCTGGGGCGAACTGCACGAACTGCATGTGGGTTCATGCCCTTTGACCTTTTATCCTCAAAACAGACTCATCAACTTTATTTTGACCATTTAGTAAGTTTAGCCTGTGCAATATCACACTTGCTAAAATACCAGACAAGCCTCATGTACTTTTGTAAGCCAATAATTTATTAAGGTTTATGAACAGGAATATTTATTGTTATAAATATTCATATGAACAACCTCAGTTTTCTCTATAAAATAGACTAATAAATGAAAATAAAAACAGACCATTTTTTTATTTCCTGATATCAGACTGATTCTTCAATTGTCCATCACCAGTCTTTAGGAGTTTGTCAAGTGGGGGATTTGCTCACCGTACAGAAATTTCCATAACAAGGAAAGGCGTTCATTTGGCCATAACTGATTTATCGGATGTAGACACCTTTGCTTTCTCAATGCAAATCTAAGCACTCTGTAATCATCTTCATTAAAAATGTCCTAATTATGTAGAATCTGTGGAGCTCCGACACATAGCTAATTGTACTGCTGCCACTGAGAGAAGTCCAACAGCACAACGCTAGTGGCTGTGTTGGCTTTCTCTGCTCTCCTCCCTCAATTCTCTTAATTTTAAAGATATTAGCAGAAAGGACGGTTGTAAAGAATCCAAATCTTCAGGTAGGTCAAATCACACAAGCTGTAGATTGGAGAAAAGCAACAGGGAATGGAAAGCCAATAGACTGTGTACCAGTGTAAACAAAGAGAACAGCACTCATGTCAGGGAGGTGGAGAGGAGGGGGGTCTGTCAGCATCAGTGTCTGTCAGCTCAAGGGGGAAGAGGTTACCCATGAGCAGTATAAAGAGAAATCAGCCCAGACATGAAGTTATGCTGATACAAGAGTTAGCGAAGGACACACACACCTGCAGACGTACCATGTTTTACAGGGAGGGAACCATCCAGTCTGTATTCCTGGGATGGAACCATCCAGTCTGTATTCCTGGGAGGGAACCATCCAGCCTGTATTCCTGGGATGGAACCATCCAGTCTATATTTCTGGGATGGAACCATCCAGCCTGTATTCCTGAGAGGGAACCATCCAATCTGTATTCCTGGTATGGAACCATCCAGTCTGTATTCCTGGGATGGAACCATCCAGTCTATATTTCTGGGATGGAACCATCCAGCCTGTATTCCTGGGACTGAACCATGCAGTCTATATTTCTGGGATGGAACCATCCAGCCTGTATTCCTGGGACGGAACCATCCAGCCTGTATTCCTGGGATGGAACCATCCAGCCTGTATTCCTGGGAAGGACAGATCCAGCGTATATTACTGAGAAACACATCCAGCCTTTATTACTGGCAGGGCTGTGGAGTCAATAAGCCAAACCTTCGACTCCGACTCCTCAATTTCCATGACACCGACTCCACGCCTCCGACTCCCTCATACACGGCTCATGTTTAAGTGATAAATTTACGGTAGGACACATTTTTCTCAGCTAAAAGTCTAGACCCTTAGATCAGGAATAGGACAGACATTTATAGGACATTTCATAACTTTCCCAAATTCTTCTGAAAAAAATATTCCCCACAAACTGCATTGAACGACTGCACCCAATTTATTATATATTTTCAGAGTCGGTCCATTTTATACTGACTCCGACTCCACGGCCCTGACACTGGGAGACACATCCAGCCTATATGGTGATCATTCCCCTTCCTAAAAAGTAGCATCATGTCCTTTAACTTATAGAATCTGACAATTCTGGTCAGATTGGAGGCTGACCGACCCCTCTGTGGCCAGCTTTACCTCACACTTCTCAGCTAATGATCTGTTCCTTTTGCTGCAGCCGACAAGTGAAATAATTCGCCAAATGATAGAAATGAAAGGGCTGTACAACCTGGAGAAGCCCGGAGAATTCAGAACTATAGCGGACGTGCAGATCATCGGGGCCATGGTGCATCCAGGAGGGGGACGCAGCGATATCCCCCAGCGTTTGAAGAGACAGTTTATGATTTTTAGCTGTATATCACCCTCCGATGCATCTATTGATCACATATTTGGTAAATCTTATTTCTATTTTACTGTGTTTTCTTCATTTTTGTCCGCAGTGTCCTGACTGACCCTTGTGTCTAAGTGTTTTCAGCTTCTCTTGTTTACATTCAGAGACTGAAAACCTCTAGAGACCTTGTAGTTGTCACAGCCTGTTGTCTCCATCATTCATATCTGTCGTCTCCATCATTCATATCTGTCGTCTCCGTCATTCATACCCATCGTCTCCATCATTCATACCCGTCGTCTCCATCATTCATACCCGTCGTCTCCAACATTCATACTTGCCGTTTCCATCATTCATACCCGTCGTCTCCATCATTCATACCCGTCGTCTCCATCATTCATACTCGTCGTCTCCATCATTCATACCCGTCGTCTCCATCATTCATACCCGTCGTCTCCAACATTCATACTTGCCGTTTCCATCATTCATACCCGTCGTCTCCATCATTCATACTCGTCGTCTCCATCATTCATACCCGTCGTCTCCATCATTCATACCCGTCGTCTCCATCATTCATACTCGTCGTCTCCATCATTCATACTCGTCGTCTCCATCATTCATACCCGTCGTCTCCATCATTCATTCCCGTCGTCTCCAACATTCATACTTGCCGTTTCCATCATTCATACCCGTCGTCTCCATCATTCATACTCGTCGTCTCCATCATTCATACTCATCGTCTCCATCATTCATACTCGTCGTCTCCATCATTCATACCCGTCGTCTCCATCATTCATACTCGTCGTCTCCATCATTCATACCCGTCGTCTCCATCATTCATACTCGTCGTCTCCAACATACATACCCGTCGTCTCCAACATACATACTTGCCGTTTCCATCATTCATACCCGTCGTCTCCATCATTCATACCCGTCGTCTCCATCATTCATACTCGTCGTCTCCATCATTCATACCCGTCGTCTCCATCATTCATACCCATCATCTCCAGCATTCATACCCGTCGTCTCCTTCATTCATACCCGTCGTCTCCTTCATTCATACCCGTCGTCTCCATCATTCATACCCGTCGTCTCCTGCATTCATACCCGTCGTCTCCTTCATTCATACCCGTCGTCTCCTGCATTCATACCCGTCGTCTCCGGCATTCATACCCGTCGTCTCCTGCATTCATACCCGTCGTCTCCGGCATTCATACCCGTCGTCTCCTTCATTCATACCCGTCGTCTCCTTCATTCATACCCGTCGTCTCCTTCATTCATACCCGTCGTCTCCTGCATTCATACCCGTCGTCTCCTTCATTCATACCCGTCGTCTCCTGCATTCATACCCGTCGTCTCCTGCATTCATACCCGTCGTCTCCTTCATTCATACCCGTCGTCTCCTTCATTCATACCCGTCGTCTCCTGCATTCATACCCGTCGTCTCCTTCATTCATACCCGTCGTCTCCTGCATTCATACCCGTCGTCTCCTGCATTCATACCCGTCGTCTCCATCATTCATACCCGTCGTCTCCTGCATTCATACCCGTCGTCTCCTTCATTCATACCCGTCGTCTCCTGCATTCATACCCGTCGTCTCCGGCATTCATACCCGTCATCTCCTGCATTCATACCCGTCGTCTCCGGCATTCATACCCGTCGTCTCCTTCATTCATACCCGTCGTCTCCTTCATTCATACCCGTCGTCTCCTGCATTCATACCCGTCGTCTCCTTCATTCATACCCGTCGTCTCCTGCATTCATACCCGTTGTCTCCTGCATTCATACCCTTCGTCTCCTTCATTCATACCCGTCGTCTCCTTCATTCATACCCGTCGTCTCCTGCATTCATACCCGTCGTCTCCTTCATTCATACCCGTCGTCTCCTGCATTCATACCCGTCGTCTCCTGCATTCATACCCGTCGTCTCCATCATTCATACCCGTCGTCTCCTGCATTCCTACCCGTCGTCTCCTTCATTCATACCCGTCGTCTCCTGCATTCATACCCGTCGTCTCCTGCATTCATACCCGTCGTCTCCTGCATTCATACCCGTCGTCTCCGGCATTCATACCCGTCGTCTCCTGCATTCATACCCGTCGTCTCCGGCATTCATACCCGTCGTCTCCTTCATTCATACCCGTCGTCTCCTTCATTCATACCCGTCGTCTCCTGAATTCATACCCGTCGTCTCCTTCATTCATACCCGTCGTCTCCTGCATTCATACCCGTCGTCTCCTGCATTCATACCCGTCGTCTCCAGCATTCATACCCGTCGTTACCTGCATTCATACCCGTCGTCTCCTGCATTCATACCCGTCGTCTCCTGCATTCATACCCGTCGTCTCCTGCATTCATACCCGTCGTTTCCGGCATTCATACCCGTCGTCTCCGCCATTCATACCCGTCGTCTCCGGCATTCATACCCGTCGTCTCCAGCATTCATACCCGTCGTCTCCTGCATTCATACCCGTCGTCTCCGGCATTCATACCCGTCGTCTCCAGCATTCATACCCGTCGTCTCCTGCATTCATACCCGTCTTCTCCTGCATTCATACCCGTCGTCTCCAGCATTCATACCCGTTTTCTCCTGCATTCATACCCGTCGTCTCCAGCATTCATACCCGTTTTCTCCTGCATTCATACCCGTTTTCTCCTGCATTCATACCCGTCTTCTCCTGCATTCATACCCGTCGTCTCCAGCATTCATACCCGTCTTCTCCTGCATTCATACCCGTCGTCTCCAGCATTCATACACGTTTTCTCCTGCATTCATACCCGTCGTCTCCAGCATTCATACCCGTTTTCTCCTGCATTCATACCCGTTTTCTCCTGCATTCATACCCGTCTTCTCCTGCATTCATACCCGTCGTCTCCAGCATTCATACCCGTTTTCTCCTGCATTCATACCCGTCTTCTCCTGCATTCATACCCGTCTTCTCCTGCATTCATACCCGTTTTCTCCTGCATTCATACCCGTCTTCTCCTGCATTCATACCCGTCGTCTCCGGCATTCATATCCGTCGTCTCCAGCATTCATACCCGTCGTCTCCAGCATTCATACACGTTTTCTCCTGCATTCATACCCGTCGTCTCCAGCATTCATACCCGTTTTCTCCTGCATTCATACCCGTCGTCTCCAGCATTCATACCCGTTTTCTCCTGCATTCATACCCGTTTTCTCCTGCATTCATACCCGTCGTCTCCAGCATTCATACCCGTTTTCTCCTGCATTCATACCCGTCTTCTCCTGCATTCATACCCGTCGTCTCCAGCATTCATACCCGTCTTCTCCTGCATTCATACCCGTCGTCTCCAGCATTCATACCCGTTTTCTCCTGCATTCATACCCGTTTTCTCCTGCATTCATACCCGTCTTCTCCTGCATTCATACCCGTCATCTCCAGCATTCATACCCGTTTTCTCCAGCATTCATACCCGTCGTCTCCAGCATTCATACCCGTTTTCTCCTGCATTCATACCCGTCTTCTCCTGCATTCATACCCTTCGTCTCCGGCATTCATACCCGTCGTCTCCAGCATTCATACCCGTCGTCTCCAGCATTCATACCCGTCGTTTCCAGCATTCATACTCGTCTTCGCCATCATTCATACCTTTTGTCTTTGTTTCACAGGAGTCATAGGCTGTGGACATTTTAATTCCAGTAGAAACTTTAAAACAGGAATCTGCCATGTGGTAAAGAAACTGGTGGCAACAAGCAGAGCTATATGGCAAATGACAAAGGTGAGTGACAGTAAATATAGTCTCCTGTCAGAAACATGGACTGTAAGTGATACTGCACATGCGTATACTGTATATATATGTATGTGGCCACATAGGGGGTCACTAACTCAGAAGATTATGTAACAGAAAGAAATGACAATGTCAAGTCTCATATTCACATAAAGGTTCGTCACGCAGAACGCTGTGCGAACGGAGACCTGCAGAGCTTGTACTAACTCCATAGGAACGTAATGTAAAGGTGCCCTGACTATGGGGAGTGGAAGCGTCTCATAATTACCACATTAGTGACCGATGTGATGTTCATTATCCGACAGGTGAAAATGCTTCCTACACCTTCCAAATGTCACTACGTCTTCAGTCTACGAGACCTTTCCCGAATTTGGCAAGGAATGTTGGCAATCAAGGCGGAGGAGTGCACTACTACACCCATCCTCCTCGCACTTTTCAGGCACGAATGTCAGAGAGTTCTTGCCGACAGGTAAGAAACCCGCATTTATTGCTACCCTTGGGTCAGGTTATCAAACTTCTATCTCCATAAGTATCAATCGATGAGAATGGATGGGGGAAAAAAAAACTGTTCTAGGAAATGATTTTTCTGGTCTAAACAATGCCCTCCAATAGATCCTTTTCTATTAGCATCGAGTAGGGTCTTTGTACGTGAAGGATCACCAGGTCTGAGCATTGCAGGGGCACACGCACATTTCTGGGGGGCACTGTGTGCGATGTCCTGCATTTCCTGCAGATGCTCCTTGATCTTCTGCTATTATATGAAACCCTGTCCAATAACTTCCCCAACAATCAGCACAAAACAAACCTTTTTAACACTCGGCACTTTGTTTTTGCTTCTATTCTTGGCGATGTATAACAGTGTTATTACCATAACTATACAATCTGGATGTCTGCAGGAAGGAATCTCTATGTGTTTCAGGTTTGTGTGTTCTGAAGACCACGGCTGGTTTAATAAATCTCTGGCGCGAGTCCTACGAGAACACGTGGATCCGCGCCTAGTGTCGGCCGTGCAACATGATTTCTACTTTGTAGATTTCCTGAGGGAAGCGGCCGAACCTTCTGAATATATCAACGTACTCGAAGTCCCAAAAGTTTACGAGATGGTAATGGGGGAAAATATATATTCTTGTACTGTGTTAGCCAGTAGATAGAAAAATATTTAGATTTGAGAGTCCTCAGTGCTTGATACCTTTTAATGGCTAACTGAAAAGATGGTAACAAATTGCAAGCTTTCGAGACTACGCAGGTCTCTTCATCAGGTATATAGATGGTAATGTGATCTCGTGAGAGCGGTATCTACGCTGTAACACGTAAGATACGTGACTTCTCCAGCTCTCTCACCACAGTCCACATCATCATCGCTTTTACTTCAGGTTCACAGCTTTGAAGTTTTGACGGAAAAACTGAAACAATTTCAAAATCGTTTTAATGAGGCGGCGACGGGATCTCCGAGGGATCTGGTGTTTTTCAATGATGCGGTGATACATGTTATTAAGGTAAACGACGGCACAGATCCAACGTGTACAAATGACCCAGTGTTAAAACTGTGGGGGTAAGGCTGGTGTCCGGGGCATTTTATTGTCCTTGTTATCACCCCATGCAGTTCTACCGAACCAAACGTCCATCACCCTATAACCCAGAGTTTAGTTCTCTCGAATCTCGGGGAGTCTGGGGTGTAGAAGTCAGGGGGTACAGTTGCTTAAAAGTTATATAAATGACATCGTAATTTTATATTTACCCAAAAAACAGTGCTAAAATATTACACTTTAAAATGCATCAAACAAAGCCTTATGTGAATGAAAAAAATAAAAACATTATGGCTGCTGAAAAAAGGAAAAAATTGTTTCGTCATTAAAAGGATAAAGGTTAGGGTTGAGCGAGTATGTTCTGTTCTGAGTATGCTCGGGCCGAGCTCCGGGTATTTACAGCTGCTCGGTGATATGGTTGGATCACTCCCATGATTTGCAACTGTTTGACAGCTTTATTACATGTCAGGAATGTGTAAGAAATAGACATGTAATAAAACTGTCAAACAGTTGCAAATCATGCACACGGGAGCGATTTAACCATAACACCCGAGCAGCTGTAACTACTTGGAGCTCGGCCGAGCATACTCGGAACAGAACATACTCGCTCAACACTAATAAAGGTTTAATGTGCTTTCTTGTGTATTTCTTATGCTGTTTAGTTTTTACAGTAACGATCTCCTTCGTTGTCCATTGCGTCGCCTTCATATTGGGCTGTTGTCCTGGGATATAATTCATTCCACAGCGCTCATTGTATTCCCCACAGATTTCACGCATCCTCCGCACCCCCGGTGGGAATGCCCTGCTAATAGGAGTTAGTGGGTCAGGAAAAAAAACTCTGTCCCGGCTGGCCTCATTTATTGCAGGATATAAAATCTTCCAGATTGCTCTTACAAGGTAAATTATATACCACACTTATGTGATTAGTACGGTACTGATCATTGGGAATTTGTTACAGCTTTGTTAGAAGAGTTATTATTACTGCAATCTTTCAGCGTTACCGGCACAGATCTTTTACTGGTTTACTTTCTGATTTTTCACCTGGTACTATACAGATGAAGAAAGACTCAGCTCCCTGCATTATAAGACTCTGTCATTTTGTTATAGGTGGTATATAGCTTGCTGACTGTATACAGCGTGCAGGAACTGTATGATTACTACTTGGTGTGAAAGCTGAGTAGTAAAGAAAGATCCATATACCCTGATGCAATCCTATTCAAACCGTTATGTGCTCCTCCGTGTTATAGAGGCTTTGACTCCCTCGCTTTTATTGAAGCGAACCATTGCTTTATTTAAAAAGATGTCGCCCCGTGCCGATTGTCACTGGAAGCAGGCGAGAATGCAGAATAATCCTATGGCCGGGGCTTCCTTTATAGCTGAATGTAAAGGGATAATCTGAGTCTCTTTCTACATAGAGTACTGTACACAGACAAAACACTCTGAGACACCGTGATAGGATTTATCTCAGCTGTTGTTTCTTTTCGCTTCCCCTGCTCTATGATACACATGAATCCATCTTACATAAGTATATCCAGTGTGAAGTAATATGGCAGCACATATCTTCCCTGAGTTTAGAGGCCGCACGTCTCAAGTCTTCCCCCCACACAGTGGTCTCACCAGCTCAGGAGCAGGAAGTCTCACAGCTGGTCAGATAGTGAGACAGTGGAGAGCCGGATGTCCGTCTGCCTTTCATCACTGAATTCTACAGAAATGTTTGAGTTTACCTAATTATTGATGTTTGGGAAAGGTTTTATGATGTCCCTTTACTTCATTAAGTTTTCCATGTGGTGATGATAGGTCCTCTCTAAGACTCAAAATTCAAAGAAATAGAGAGCAGTTATCAGGACCATCCTCACACTGTATCACCATTGTGCTGCACTCTGCCGCACCCTCGCCTTACACTACCCTCACTCTACAGCACTCTAATGCTGCACTCTGCCCCACCCTCTCTCTACACCACTCTAATGCGGCACTCTGCTCCACCCTCACCTTACACCACCCTCTCTCTACACCACTCTAATGCTGCACTCTGCCCCACCCTCACCTTATACCACCCTCACTCTACACCACTCTAATGCTGCACCCTGCCCCACCCTCACCTTATACCACCCTCACTCTACACCACTCTAATGCTGCACTCTGCCCCACCCTCACCTTACACCACCCTCTCTCTACACCACTCTAATGCTGCACTCTGCCCCACCCTCACCTTATACCACCCTCACTGTACACCACTCTAATGCTTCACCCTGCCCCACCCTCACCTTATACCACCCTCACTCTACACCACTCTAATGCTGCACTCTGCCCACCCTCACCTTATACCACCCTCACTCTACACCACTCTAATGCTGCACTCTGCTCCACCCTCACCTTACACCACCCTCTCTCTACACCACTCTAATGCTGCACTCTGCCCCACCCTCGCCTTACACCACACTCTCTCTACACCACTCTAATGCTGCACTCTGCTCCACCCTCACCTTACACCACCCTCTCTCTACACCACTCTAATGCTGCACTCTGCCCCACCCTCAGCTTACACCACACTCTCTCTACACCACTCTAATGCTGCACTCTGCTCCACCCTCACCTTACACCACCCTCTCTCTACACCACTCTAATGCTGCACTCTGCCCCACCCTCAGCTTACACCACCCTCTCTCTACACCACTCTAATGCTGCCCTCTGCCCCACCCTCACCTTACACCACCCTCTCTCTACACCACTCTAATGCTGCACTCTGCCCACCCTCACCTTATACCACCCTCACTCTACACCACTCTAATGCTGCACCCTGCCCCACCCTCACCTTATACCACCCTCACTCTACACCACTCTAATGCTGCACTCTGCTCCACCCTCACCTTATACCACCCTCACTCTACACCACTTTAATGCTGCACTCTGCTCCACCCTCACCTTACACCACCCTCACTCTACACCACTCTAATGCTGCACTCTGCCCCACCCTCACCTTATACCACCCTCACTCTACACCACTCTAATGCTGCACCCTGCCCCACCCTCACCTTATACCACCCTCACTCTACACCACTCTAATGCTGCACTCTGCCCACCCTCACCTTATACCACCCTCACTCTACACCACACTAATGCTGCACCCTGCCCCACCCTCGCCTTACACCACCCTCACTCTACACCACTCTAATGCTGCACAATGCTCCACCCTCACCTTACACCACCCTCACTCTACACCACTCTAATGCTGCACTCAGCTCCACCCTCACCTTACACCACCCTCTCTCTACTCCACTCTAATGCTGCACTCTGCCCCACCCTCAGCTTACACCACCCTCTCTCTACACCACTCTAATGCTGCACTCTGCCCCACCCTCAGCTTACACCACCCTCACTCTACACCACTCTAATGCTGCACTCTGCCCCACCCTCAGCTTACACCACCCTCACTCTACACCACTCTAATGCTGCACTCTGCCCCACCCTCAGCTTACACCACCCTCACTCTACACCACTCTTAATGCTGCACTCTGCTCCACCCTCACCTTACACCACCCTCTCTCTACACCACTCTAATGCTGCACTCTGCCCCACCCTCAGCTTACACCACCCTCACTCTACACCACTCTAATGCTGCACTCTGCCCCACCCTCGTCTTATACCACCCTCACTCTACACCACTCTAATTCTGCCCTCTGCCCCACCCTCGCCTTACACCACCCTCACTCTACAGCACTCTAATGCTGCCCTCTGCCCCTTCCTCACCTTACACCACCCTCTCTACACCACTCTAATGCTGCCCTCTGCCCCACCCTCAACTTACACCACCCTCACTCTACACCACTCTAATGCTGCACTCTGCCCCTACTTCACCTTACACCACCCTCACTCTACATCACTCTAATGCTGCCCTCTGCCCCACCCTCACCTTATACCACCCTCACTCTACACCACTCTAATGCTGCACTCTGCCCCACCCTCACCTTACACCACCCTCTCTCTACACCACTCTAATGCTGCACTCTGCCCCACCCTCACCTTATACCACCCTCACTCTACACCACTCTAATGCTGCACTCTGCCCCACCCTCGCCTTATACCACCCTCACTCTACACCACTCTAATGCTGCCCTCTGCCCCTACCTCACCTTACACCACCCTCTCTACACCACTCTAATGCTGCCCTCTACCCCACCCTCAACTTACACCACCCTCACTCTACACCACTCTAATGCTGCACTCTGCCCCTACTTCACCTTACACCACCCTCACTCTACACCACTCTAAGGTTGCACTCTGCCCACCCTCACCTTATACCACCATCACTCTACACCACTCTAATGCTGCACCCTGCCCCACCCTCACCTTATACCACCCTCACTCTACACCACTCTAATGCTGCCCTCTGCCCCTACCTCACCTTACACCACCCTCTCTACACCACTCTAATGCTGCCCTCTGCCCCACCCTCAACTTACACCACCCTCACTCTACACCACTCTAATGCTGCACTCTGCCCCTACTTCACCTTACACCACCCTCACTCTACACCACTCTAATGCTGCACTCTGTCACACCCTCACCTTACACCGCCCACACACTACAGCACTCTAATGCTGCCCTCTGACCCACCCTCGTCTTATACCACCCTCACTCTACATCACTCTAATGCTGCCCTCTGCCCCACCCTCACCTTATACCACCCTCACTCTACACCACTCTAATGCTGCACTCTGCCCCACCCTCACCTTACACCACCCTCTCTCTACACCACTCTAATGCTGCACTCTGCCCCACCCTCACCTTATACCACCCTCACTCTACACCACTCTAATGCTGCACTCTGCCCCACCCTCGCCTTATACCACCCTCACTCTACACCACTCTAATGCTGCCCTCTGCCCCTACCTCACCTTACACCACCCTCTCTACACCACTCTAATGCTGCCCTCTACCCCACCCTCAACTTACACCACCCTCACTCTACACCACTCTAATGCTGCACTCTGCCCCTACTTCACCTTACACCACCCTCACTCTACACCACTCTAAGGTTGCACTCTGCCCACCCTCACCTTATACCACCATCACTCTACACCACTCTAATGCTGCACCCTGCCCCACCCTCACCTTATACCACCCTCACTCTACACCACTCTAATGCTGCCCTCTGCCCCTACCTCACCTTACACCACCCTCTCTACACCACTCTAATGCTGCCCTCTGCCCCACCCTCAACTTACACCACCCTCACTCTACACCACTCTAATGCTGCACTCTGCCCCTACTTCACCTTACACCACCCTCACTCTACACCACTCTAATGCTGCACTCTGTCACACCCTCACCTTACACCGCCCACACACTACAGCACTCTAATGCTGCCCTCTGACCCACCCTCGTCTTATACCACCCTCACTCTACAGCACTCTAATGCTGCCCTCTGCCCCTACCTCACCTTACACCACCCTCTCTACACCACTCTAATGCTGCCCTCTGCCCCACCCTCAACTTACACCACCCTCACTCTACACCACTCTAATGCTGCACTCTGCCCCTACTTCACCTTACGCCACCCTCACTCTACAGCACTCTAATGCTGCCCTCTGCCCACCCTCCCCTTACACCACCCTCACTGTACAGCACTCTAATACTGCACTCTGCCCCACCCTCGCCTTACACCACCCTCACTCTACATCACTCTAATTCTGCCCTCTGCCCCACCCTCACCTTATACCACCCTCAGTCTACAGCACTCTAATGCTGCCCTCTGCCCCACCCTCGCCTTACACCACCCTCACTCTACACCACTCTAATGCTGCCCTCTGCCCCACCCTCGCCTTACACCACCCTCACTCTACATGACTCTAATTCTGCCTCTGCCACACCCTCAGCTTACACCACCCTCACTCTACAGCACTCTAATGCTGCTCTCTGTCCCGCCCTCAACTTACATCACCCTCACTCTACATCACTCTAATGCTGCACTCTGCCCCACCCTCACCTTATACCACCATCACTCTACAGCACTCTAATGCTGCACTCTGCCCCACCCTCGCCTTATGCCACCCTCACTCTACAGCACTCTAATGCTGCACTCTGCCCCACCCTCGCCTTACACCACCCTCACTCTACACCACTCTAATGCTGCACTCTGCCCCACCCTCGCCTTACACCACCCTCACTCTGCACCACTCTAATGCTGCACTCTGCCCCACCCTCGCCTTACACCACCCTCTCTCTACACCACTCTAATGCTGCACTCTGCTCCACCATCGCCTTACACTACCCTGACTCTACACCACTCTAATGCTAGTGAGAGACAGAAACTCAGATGCAAACAACACAGTGAAGATAAATCTAATCCCAATGGACCCATGTTATTGCATATAGGACTAATAAAGAGAACGGGCCATCATCTTGTAACAGTAAAGGAAAGGGGGGATTGTTCCTCTGTGAAGCAGAGAAACAAAAAGATGGCCACACAAGTTCAAAATTGTAAAGAAGTAAGAAAATTCCTTTATTAACACATGTAGTAAACACAAATTACAAAGATAAATGCGGACGACAGAGTGGACACAGAGTGCTAGATCCACATGAATAAAACAATGTTAAAAACTGTGACACAGCGCCCGAAAGGTCAGCCTATATAGCAAGTGGAAATATAAGGGGGACAGCGACAGGGTCACATGTATTAATAAATATATACCACCCATCATGAATACCTTTTCCAAATAGTACCCCCAAAACAATAATATCCCATCACAATCAAAATACCCAGAAACAAAAGGGTTAAAACCCTTATACAGATGGAAGTAATACAACCAATTGGTCATAAATAAGCTAAAATAGCTATGTACCTGGGTAAGGCCACCAGACAGGCTCTGCTACCGTCACCCCGACGCACGTTTCGGTAGGAAAACCTTTTTCAAGGGGTGCTGCACTCTGCCCCACCCTCAACTTACACCACCCTCACTCTACACCACTCTAATGCTGCACTCTGCCCCACCCTCAACTTACACCACCCTCACTCTACACCACTCTAATGCTGCACTCTGCCCCACCCTCGCCTTACACCGCCCACACACTACAGCACTCTAATGCTGCCCTCTGACCCACCCTCGTCTTATACCACTCTCACTCTACAGCACTCTAATGCTGCCCTCTGCCCCTACCTCACCTTACACCACCCTCTCTACACCACTCTAATGCTGCCCTCTGCCCCACCCTCAACTTACACCACCCTCACTCTACACCACTCTAATGCTGCACTCTGCCCCTACTTCACCTTACACCACCCTCACTCTACACCACTCTAATGCTGCCCTCTGCCCCACCCTCGCCTTACACCACCCTCACTCTACAGCACTCTAATGCTGCCCTCTGCTGACCCTCCCCTTACACCACCCTCAGTCTACAGCACTCTAATACTGCACTCTGCCCCACCCTCGCCTTACACCACCCTCACTCTACATCACTCTAATTCTGCCCTCTGCCCACCCTCCCCTTACACCACCCTCACTCTACAGCACTCTAATGCTGCACTCTGCCCCACCGTCACCTTACACCACCCTCACTCTACATCACTCTAATGCTGCCCTCTGCCCACCCTCCCTTTACACCACCCTCACTCTACAGCACTCTAATGCTGCACTCTGCCCCACCATCGCCTTACACCACCCTCACTCTACATCACTCTAATTCTGCCCTCTGCCCCACCCTCACCTTATACCACCCTCACTCTACAGCACTCTAATGCTGCCCTCTGCCCCACCCTCACCTTACACCTCCCTCACTCTACATCACTCTAATTCTGCCCTCTGCCCCACCCTCACCTTACACCTCCCTCACTCTACATCACTCTAATTCTGCCCTCTGCCCCACCCTCACCTTACACCACCCTCTCTCTACACCACTCTAATGCTGCCCTCTGCCCCACCCTCACCTTATACCACCCTCACTCTACAGCACTCTAATGCTGCCCTCTGCCCCACCCTCACCTTACACCTCCTTCACTCTACATCACTCTAATTCTGCCCTCTGCCCCACCCTCAGCTTACACCACCCTCACTCTACAGCACTCTAATGCTGCTCTCTGTCCCTCCCTCAACTTACACCACCCTCACTCTACATCACTCTAATTCTGCCCTCTGCCCCACCCTCGCCTTTCACCACATTCTCTCTACAGCACTCTAATGCTGCCCTCTGACCCACCCTCACCTTATACCACTCTCACTCTACACCACTCTAATGCTGCCCTCTGCCCCACCCTCGCCTTACACCACCCTCACTCTACAGCACTCTAATGCTGCATTCTGCCCCACCCTCGCCTTATACCACTCTCACTGTACATCACTCTAATGCTGTACTCTGCCCCACCCTCGCCTTACACCACCCTCACTCTACACCACTCTAATGCTGCCCTCTGCCCCACCCTCGCCTTACACCACCCTCACTCTACACCACTCTAATGCTGCCCTCTGCCCCACCCTCGCCTTATACCACCCTCACTCTACACCACTCTAATGCTGCACTCTGCCCCACCCTCGCCTTACACCACCCTCACTCTACAGCACTCTAATGCTGCACTCTGTCCCACCCTCGCCTTACACCACCCTCACTCTACATCACTATAATACTGCACTCTGTCCCACCCTCGCCTTACACCACCCTCACTCTACACCACTCTAATACTGCCCTCTGCCCCACCCTCGCCTTATACCACCCTCACTCTACACCACTCTAATGCTGCCCTCTGCCCCACCCTCGCCTTACACCACCCTCACTCTACAGCACTCTAATACTGCACTTTGTCCCACCCTCGCCTTACACCACCCTCACTCTACATCACTCTAATGCTGCACTCTGCCCCACCCTCGCATTACACCACCCTCACTCTACAGCACTCTAATACTGCACTCTGTCCCACCCTCGCCTTAAACCACCCTCACTCTACACCACTCTAATGCTGCACTCTGTCCCACCCTCGCCTTACACCACCCTCACTCTACAGCACTCTAATGCTGCACTCTGCCCCACCCTCGCCTTACACCATCCTCACTCTACACCGCTCTAATGCTGCACTCTGCCCCACCTTCACCTTATACCACCCTCACTCTACACCACTCTAATGCAGCACTCTGTCCCACCCTCACTTTGCACCACCCTCACTCTACACCACTCTAATGCTGCACTCTGCCCCACCCTCGCTTTATACCACCCTCACTCTACACCACTCTAATGCTGCACTCTGCCCCACCGTCGTCTTACACCACCCTCACTCTGCACCACTCTAATGCTGCACTCTGCCCCACCCTCACCTTACACCACCCTCACTCTACACCACTCTAATGCTACACTCTGCCCCACCCTCGCCTTTCACCACCCTCTCTCTACAGCACTCTAATGCTGCCCTCTGACCCACCCTCACCTTATACCACTCTCAATCTACACCACTCTAATGCTGCCCTCTGCCCCACCCTCGCCTTACACCACCCTCACTCTACAGCACTCTAATGCTGCCCTCTGCCCCACCCTCGCCTTATACCACCCTCACTCTACACCACTCTAATGCTGCCCTCTGCCCCACCCTCGCCTTACACCACCCTCACTCTACACCACTCTAATGCTGCCCTCTGCCCCACCCTCGCCTTACACCACCCTCACTCTACACCACTCTAATGCTGCCCTCTGCCCCACCCTCGCCTTACACCACCCTCACTCTACAGCACTCTAATGCTGCCCTCTGCCCCACCCCCGCCTTATACCACCCTCACTCTACACCACTCTAATGCTGCACTCTGCCCCACCCTTCCCTTATACCACTCTCACTGTACATCACTCTAATGCTGCACTCTGCCCCACCCTCGCCTTATACCACCCTCACTCTACACCACTCTAATGCTGCACTCTGCCCCACCCTCGCCTTATACCACTCTCACTCTACATCACTCTAATGCTGCCCTCTGTCCCACCCTCGCCTTACACCACCCTCACTCTACAGCACTCTAATGCTGCACTCTGTCCCACTCTCGCCTTACACCACCCTCACTCTACACCACTCTAATGCTGCCCTCTGTCCCACCCTCACCTTAAACCACCCTCAATCTACATCACTCTAATGCTGCCCTCTGCCCCACCCTCGCCTTACACCACCCTCACTCTACACCACTCTAATGCTGCACTCTGCCCCACCCTCGCCTTACACCACCCTCACTCTACATCACTCTAATTCTGCCCTCTGCCCCACCCTCACCTTACACCTCCCTCACTCTACATCACTCTAATTCTGCCCTCTGCCCCACCCTCACCTTACACCACCCTCTCTCTACACCACTCTAATGCTGCCCTCTGCCCCACCCTCACCTTATACCACCCTCACTCTACAGCACTCTAATGCTGCCCTCTGCCCCACCCTCACCTTACACCTCCTTCACTCTACATCACTCTAATTCTGCCCTCTGCCCCACCCTCACCTTATACCACCCTCACTCTACATCACTCTAATACTGCACTTTGTCCCACCCTCGCCTTACACCACCCTCACTCTACACCACTCTAATGCTGCACTCTGCCCCACCCTCGCCTTATACCACCCTCACTCTACACCACTCTAATGCTGCACTCTGCCCCACCGTCGTCTTACACCACCCTCACTCTGCACCACTCTAATGCTGCACTCTGCCCCACCCTCACCTTACAACACCCTCACTCTACACCACTCTAATGCTACACTCTGCCCCACCCTCGCCTTTCACCACCCTCTCTCTACAGCACTCTAATGCTGCCCTCTGACCCACCCTCACCTTATACCACTCTCAATCTACACCACTCTAATGCTGCCCTCTGCCCCACCCTCGCCTTACACCACCCTCACTCTACAGCTCTCTAATGCTGCCCTCTGCCCCACCCTCGCCTTATACCACCCTCACTCTACACCACTCTAATGCTGCACTCTGCCCCACCCTCGCCTTACACCACCCTCACTCTACACCACTCTAATGCTGCCCTCTGCCCCACCCTCGCCTTACACCACCCTCACTCTACACCAGTCTAATGCTGCCCTCTGCCCCACCCTCGCCTTACACCACCCTCACTCTACAGCACTCTAATGCTGCCCTCTGCCCCACCCCCGCCTTATACCACCCTCACTCTACACCACTCTAATGCTGCACTCTGCCCCACCCTTCCCTTATACCACTCTCACTGTACATCACTCTAATGCTGCACTCTGCCCCACCCTCGCCTTATACCACCCTCACTCTACACCACTCTAATGCTGCACTCTGCCCCACCCTCACCTTACACCACCCTCACTCTACAGCACTCTAATGCTGCACTCTGTCCCACCCTCGCCTTACACCACCCTCACTCTACATCACTCTAATACTGCACTCTGTCCCACCCTCGCCTTACACCACCCTCACTCTACACCACTCTAATGCTGCCCTCTGCCCCACCCTCGCCTTACACCACCCTCACTCTACAGCACTCTAATGCTGCCCTCTGCCCCACCCTCGCCTTATACCACTCTCACTCTACACCACTCTAATGCTGCACTCTGCCCCACCCTCGCCTTACACCACCCTCACTCTACACCACTCTAATGCTGCACTCTGCCCCACCCTCGCCTTACACCACCCTCACTCTACATCACTCTAATTCTGCCCTCTGCCCCACCCTCACCTTACACCTCCCTCACTCTACATCACTCTAATTCTGCCCTCTGCCCCACCCTCACCTTACACCACCCTCTCTCTACACCACTCTAATGCTGCCCTCTGCCCCACCCTCACCTTATACCACCCTCACTCTACAGCACTCTAATGCTGCCCTCTGCCCCACCCTCACCTTACACCTCCTTCACTCTACATCACTCTAATTCTGCCCTCTGCCCCACCCTCACCTTATACCACCCTCACTCTACACCACTGTAATACTGCACTCTGCCCCACCCTCGCCTTACACCACCCTCACTCTACATCACTCTAATTCTGCCCTCTGCCCCACCCTCACATTATACCACCCACACTCTACACCACTCTAATACTGCACTCTGCCCCACCCTCACTTTACACCACCCTCACTCTACATCACTCTAATTCTGCCCTCTGCCACACCCTCAGCTTACACCACCCTCACTCTACAGCACTCTAATGCTGCACTCTGTCCCTCCCTCAACTTACACCACCCTCACTCTACATCACTCTAATTCTGCCCTCTGCCCCACCCTCGCCTTTCACCACCCTCTCTCTACAGCACTCTAATGCTGCCCTCTGACCCACCCTCACCTTATACCACTCTCACTCTACACGACTCTAATGCTGCCCTCTGCCCCACCCTCGCCTTACACCACCCTCACTCTACAGCACTCTAATGCTGCATTCTGCCCCACCCTCGCCTTATACCACTCTCACTGTACATCACTCTAATGCTGTACTCTGCCCCACCCTCGCCTTACACCACCCTCACTCTACACCACTCTAATGCTGCCCTCTTTCCCACCCTCACTTTGCACCACCCTCACTCTACACCACTCTAATGCTGCACTCTGCCCCACCCTCGCCTTATACCACCCTCACTCTACACCACTCTACTGCTGCACTCTGCCCCACCGTCGTCTTACACCACCCTCACTCTGCACCACTCTAATGCTGCACTCTGCCCCACCCTCACCTTACACCACCCTCACTCTACACCACTCTAATGCTACACTCTGCCCCACCCTCGCCTTTCACCACCCTCTCTCTACAGCACTCTAATGCTGCCCTCTGACCCACCCTCACCTTATACCACTCTCAATCTACAGCACTCTAATGCTGCCCTCTGCCCCACCCTCGCCTTATACCACCCTCACTTTACACCACTCTAATGCTGCACTCTGCCCCACCCTCGCCTTACACCACCCTCACTCTACACCACTCTAATGCTGCCCTCTGCCCCACCCTCGCCTTACACCACCCTCACTCTACACCACTCTAATGCTGCCCTCTGCCCCACCCTCGCCTTGCACCACCCTCACTCTACAGCACTCTAATGCTGCCCTCTGCCCCACCCCAGCCTTATACCACCCTCACTCTACACCACTCTAATGCTGCACTCTGCCCCACCCTTCCCTTATACCACTCTCATTGTACATCACTCTAATGCTGCACTCTGCCCCACCCTCGCCTTATACCACCCTCACTCTACACCACTCTAATGCTGCACTCTGCCCCACCCTCACCTTACACCACCCTCACTCTACATCACTCTAATTCTGCCCTCTGCCCCACCCTCACATTATACCACCCACACTCTACACCACTCTAATACTGCACTCTGCCCCACCCTCACTTTACACCACCCTCTCTCTACAGCACTCTAATGCTGCCCTCTGACCCACCCTCACCTTATACCACTCTCACTCTACACCACTCTAATGCTGCATTCTGCCCCACCCTCGCCTTATACCACTCTCACTCTACACCACTCTAATGCTGTACTCTGCCCCACCCTCGCCTTACACCACCCTCACTCTACATCACTCTAATACTGCACTCTGTCCCACCCTCGCCTTACACCACCCTCACTCTACACCACTCTAATGCTGCCCTCTGCCCCACCCTCGGCTTACACCACCCTCACTCTACAGCACTCTAATGCTGCCCTCTGCCCCACCCTCGCCTTATACCACTCTCACTCTACACCACTCTAATGCTGCACTCTGCCCCACCCTCGCCTTACACCACCCTCACTCTACACCACTCTAATACTGCACTCTGTCACACCCTCACCTTACACCACCCTCACTCTACATCACTCTAATGCTGCACTCTGCCCCACCCTCACCTTATACCACTCTCACTCTACACCACTCTAATGCTGCACTCTGTCACACCCTCACCTTACACCACCCTCACTCTACATCACTCTAATGCTGCCCTCTGCCCCACCCTCACCTTATACCACCCTCACTCTACACCACTCTAATACTGCACTCTGTCACACCCTCGCCTTATACCATTCTCACTCTACATCACTCTAATGCTGCCCTCTGTCCCACCCTCGCCTTTCACCACCCTCACTCTACAGCACTCTAATGCTGCACTCTGTCCCACTCTCGCCTTACACCACCCTCACTCTACACCACTCTAATGCTGCCCTCTGTCCCACCCTCACCTTAAACCACCCTCACTCTACATCACTCTAATGCTGCCCTCTGCCCCACCCTCGCCTTACACCACCCTCACTCTACACCACTCTAATGCTGCACTCTGCACCACCCTCGCCTTACACCACCCTCACTCTACACCACTCTAATGCTGCCCTCTGCCCCACCCTCGCCTTACACCACCCTCACTCTACACCACTCTAATGCTGCACTCTGCCCCACCCTCGCCTTACACCACCCTCACTCTACACCACTCTAATGCTGCACTCTGCCCCACCGTCGCCTTACACCACCCTCACTCTACACCACTCTAATGCTGCCCTCTGCCCCACCCTCGCCTTACACCACCCTTACTGTACACCACTCTAATGCTGCACTCTGCCCCACCCTCGCCTTACACCACCCTCACTCTACACCACTCTAATGCTGCACTCTGCCCCACCCTCGCCTTACACCACCCTCACTCTACACCACTCTAATGCTGCACTCTGCCCCACCCTCAGCTTACACCACCCTCACTCTACACCACTCTAATGCTGCACTCTGCCCCACCCTCGCCTTACACCACCCTCACTCTACATCACTCTAATGCTGCACTCTGCTCCACCCTCGCTTTACACCACCCTCACTCTACACCACTCTAATGCTGCCCTCTGCCCCACCCTCTCCTTACACCACCCTCACTCTACACCTCTCTAATGCTGCACTCTGCCCCACCGTCGTCTTACACCACCCTCACTCTGCACCACCCTAATGCTGCCCTATGCCCCACCCTCACCTTACACCAACCTCACTCTACACCACTCTAATGCTACACTCTGCCCCACCCTCACCTTACACCACCCTCACTCTACAGCACTCTAATGCTGCACTCTGCCCCACCCTCGCCTTACACCACCCTCTCTCTTCACCACTCTAATGCTGCACTCTGCCCCACCCTCGCCTTACACCACCCTCACTCTACACCACTCTAATGCTGCCCTCTGCCCCACCCTCTCCTTACACCACCCTCACTCTACACCTCTCTAATGCTGCACTCTGCCCCACCGTCGTCTTACACCACCCTCACTCTGCACCACCCTAATGCTGCCCTATGCCCCACCCTCACCTTACACCAACCTCACTCTACACCACTCTAATGCTACACTCTGCCCCACCCTCACCTTACACCACCCTCACTCTACAGCACTCTAATGCTGCACTCTGCCCCACCCTTGCCTTACACCACCCTCTCTCTTCACCACTCTAATGCTGCCCTCTGCCCCACCCTCGCCTTACACAACCCTCACTCTACACCACTCTAATGCTGCCCTCTGCCCCACCCTCGCCTTACACCACCCTCACTCTACACCACTCTAATGCTGCACTCTGCCCCACCCTCGCCTTATACCACTCTCACTCTACACCACTCTAATGCTGCACTCTGTCCCACCCTCACTTTGCACCACCCTGAGCTTACACCACCCTCACTCTACACCACTCTAATGCTGCACTCTGCCCCACCCTCGCCTTACACCACCCTCACTCTACACCACTCTAATGCGGCACTCTGCCCACCCTTCACACTGGACCATCATGTATAGGATGAACATCAAGCCCCTATTGCTGTACTTTACCGCCTGGTAGTCGTCACCATTTTAAACGTATTTCTCATGATGTGTACGTCAGACAAGACTGTACGTTAATCTTTTTTACCTCCAATGTATCCGGTCATCTTTGTATCAGTATTTTTGGAATACTTGTGCATTTTTGGGGTAATTGTGCATCCGAACGACACAAGTGCAAACGTCCTGTAATCTTACAAATGATTTATTATACTATGAAATACTGATAATTGTGTGTGATTAGCTGCAGCTGAAATCTGATCTATCTAATCTCGTTCCCAGATCTTACGGAGTATCTGACCTGTTGGAGGATATAAAGGTGCTGTATAAAACGGCCGGAGCCGACGGAATAGGAATTACATTTATTTTTACAGATAATGATATAAGAGAAGAATCGTTCTTGGAATATATAAATCATATTCTTTCTTCAGGAGAGGTAAATCTCTGACCTTTGCACTTAGCCGCTAAATCTGAGAAGAATGACCCCAATATCGGATGGTTAAAGAGGAGCTACACATCCAGAAAACTATTGATGTCTTTGAGACATATTAGATGTTTTTTCTAAGTGTAGGTAAAATTATAATTTAGCACGTGTCCTTTCTGGATTAATGATAACTTTTAATGACGGAAAGAATGGTAATCAAGTCTCCAGATAATGAGGACATACAGAACACAGTGGCGAGTCTGACGACAGCCGGTTACATCTCAATATAGTTCAAGCCGTGGGACATTATTTTGTACATTTATACTGGAAAATGATTGTTATAGCTGCTCAAAGTCTTCCTGACCATAATGTTCTTGGGTTTTCCTATATAATAATACATGGGTCTTTCCCGGCCTCAACAGCAAGGACGTGTTCATCTCTGACACTAATAGACATTAAAGTTAATCTTTCAAACACTTAGCCCCCCCTCAAATCATTAATATTACTGTGTAGCCCTGTAAAAGATAAGAAGAGAAGACAGCCGATACCTTTATGACTCTGAAGTGCTACATTAGTTGCACTCTAAAGTTTAGTGTGGAAGTGTATTGGGGCACAACGATGCACTTACAGCTCCTCAGCTGCCGCTGTATATACGAGATAGCAGCACCCCCCTTCCCCCCATCCCGGCTGATTGACAGATTGCGTCCTCTAGTACACTGACCTCTGACCTTTTAATCAGTCCTGGGAGGGTGCTGCTAGTTTTGTTATACCTCGGGAGGCTGAGGAGCAGTAAGTGCATCGTATCGCCCTAACTTACACATTGATCTTCAAAATGCGATTATTTTTTTGCACTTTGGGGATCAGCCACCTTATCAGTTAAAAGGCTACACAGTTATATTAGTGGTTTGAGGGGTTAATGTTTCTTACAGGAGTCTCCAGGGTATAATTATGTTTTTTAAACATATTTACATATATTTATTTATTTTTTATATTTATATATTATATTATATATTCTATTTATATAATATATTGTATATTATATTTATATTATTATGTATTATATTATTATTATATATTATTAGTATTTATATATTATATATTATATTTATATTATATATTATATTTATATATTTTGTAGATTTATATATTATATATTATTATTATTTATATATTATATATTATATTTATATTATATATTATATTTATATATTTTGTATATTTATATATTATATATTATATTTATATAATATATTATATATTATATTTATATTATTATTATTATATATTATATTATTATTATATATTATTATTATTTATATATTTTATATTATATATTATATTTATATATTTTGTATATTTATATATTATATTATATTTATATTATTATTATTATATATTATATTATTATTATTATATATTATTATTATTTATATATTATATTTATATTATATTTATATATTTTGTATATTTACATATACATATATTAAACATATAAACATATTTGTTTTTTAAACATGTTTTTTAAAAGATTTGTTGGTTGAATATATTTCTGGCCACTTCCAGCATCTTGAACTGGGACCTGGAAGAAGAAACCAGTAAGGAGCATGTAAAAGTCAGAACACGAACCATGGTGGTGAGGGTGAATATCACCAACCAGTCTGAGCCCTTCTCAAATTCATAAATGGGTAAAATTGCAAAAGTGTTTGTAAGAACAATGCGACTTTACAATTTCCTTATTAAGAATCTTCTCTGTTCTCAAGCACTGAGGGATTTAAATTTTATTTTAAGTGTACCGTCTAATTTACCGCAGTCGAGTTACCTAGGTAAGAATGACGGCAGCAGGCTGTAGGATTTACCGCCTTCTCGCGACGCTTTTAAGATGGCCGGATCGCTGGATTCCACCAGCCTCAGCGTCCCAATGCTGTAGAGACGAAGCTGCCTTTGCCAGTAGCTTGGGTGTGATCACAGTCCGACCAGCGGCACAACTATGCCCGTCACCTCGAACTGCCCAGTCCCTGGCAAAACAGGAAGCCGGGGCCGGGAACGGTGATATCCTGAAGCTACATTATGATACAACTCTTTAAGTCCCTGGAAACTCCTATAAGAAAGCGAGCAGGGATGAGAGTCCATATCATGGCCACCGTCCACAGAGGTACGAGGATTTAAGTTTGGCGCAGTGGAGCTTCAGCAATGAAGTGGACGTAATACAAACCCTAAAATGCAGCAATAATATGTCTGTTATTACATTATTATGAAACTGACATCAATATTTTACTTTCACTCATCACTTTCCTTAAAGATTCCTAGTCTGTTTTCTCGGGAAGAACTGGCAGAGATCACCGAGTCTTTGCTACCAGTAATGAAGAGGGAATTTCCACATGACCCCCCAACCTTTGATCATTTGTATGAGTATTTTATATCCAGGTGTAGGAGAAACCTGCATGTTATACTCTGCTTTTCACCTGTAAGTATGAATGGACTTCATTTAGTGTAATTATGGTACTTTTAGTAATAGAGCAGTTGTACCCTAGAACATACAGTGTATATAAAAAGTCTACACACCCCTAGTAAAATATAAATTTTTTACGGTAAAAAAAAAAAATCCTGCCAAGAAGAATAATTTCAGAACTTTTTTCACCTTTAATGTTCCCCATAATCTCTACAAATCTATTGAGAAATAAGCTGAAATCTTTTCAAGTGGAAAACTGTTGCAGTCCCCTGTGAATTTCTGACAGCGTTCAGTCTTTTTGGGTTGGGGTCTATCAGCATGGCACATCTAGAATTGGCGATCTTTGCCAGCTTCTCCTTGATCGGGAGGGCATCTCCTGCACTCTCTTCAGGTCACTACAGATTGTCCCATGGGTTCAGGTCTTGGGCTCAATCTGTGCCGTTCCTCAACTTCCATCTTCTTCTGGTGAAGCTTTTATTTTCTTGATTTGGAGGTCGCTTAGAGTCGTTGTGCTGAAGGGTGAAATTCATCTACAGCTTTTTAGAAGAGGCCTGAAGGTTTTTATGCAAAATTGTTTGATATTTGGAACGGAATTGGTCATATTACACTCCACCTTGACTAAAGCCCCAGTTCCAGGTGCCGAAAAATAGCCCCAAAGCACAATGCTGCCCCCACCATGCCTCACTGTGGGGATGGTTTTCTTTTGGTGATGCGCAGTGTTGGTTTTGCACCTTTTGGAATTATGGCCACAAAGTTTCCTCTTGTTCTCATCAGACCCGAACACAGTTTCCCACACGCTTCTGGCAGACTTGATGGAAGTCTTGGCAAAACATAGTCAGGCTTGGATGTTTTTATTTGTAATAACAAGAGGCTTCCATTTTGCCCCCAACCCCACAGGCTGGAGATATGAAGCATATAACAGATTGTTGTCACATCCAGTACACAACCAGTACTAGCCAGAACTTCCTGCAGCTCCTTTAATGTTGCTGTTGGCCTCTTGGCAACCTCCCGGATAAATTTTCTTTTATTTGTTATTTTTTGAAGGACGTCCAGTTTTGATACATTAAATGATTATTTCTGCATAGCTCTATTCAATTAATGACGGTATATAAATAAGTAAAGTATATAATAATGAATAAAATTTAAGCCCCTTCTTGCTGAAGTTTTCAGTATCCATGGTGTATCTGATGCCTTGGAAATGTTTTTTTTCACATTCTCCTGACTGATAACTTTCCACAATGACATCCTTTGCTGTGTTGTCAGCTGTTTACGGACCAGAAAATCACAGGAAAATCCTCCTAAAACACCGAAACTTTCTCTGGGGTTAATCAGAATCACTTTAAATAACGGCAGCCGAGCGCTGACTACTATGTAACATGAGGGGAAATGTGATCGGCTGATACTAAACAAAACCACATCCCCAATTATAAGAGGGTGCTCACACTTATCCAACCATATTAGATTAGTTTTATTTTCCCCTAAAAAATGATTTCAGCTTATTTCTCAATAAATATGTAGATATTATAGATGACATTAAAGTTGAAAAAAATTCTGAAATAATTCTTTGCAGGATTTTTTTTTTTATAGCATGGGTGTGTAGAATATTTATATGTATCGTATGTATGTAGCAATGTTAACGACAACTCTTCCCCACATTTGATTGCAAGCCTCGTGGTAAAAGGGGCAGTTCAGTTCACACCTGTAAAATATTGCTAGAGACCATTGCCAAAAGGAAGCTCCCACTTAATTGGGAATAAATTGTGGCAGGTTGTGGTGTGAAATATCAGAAAATGACCTTAAATTAGTGGGGCCGGGGCCTTAAAGCGATTATTTTTTTGTTTCTTAATATGGTCGTTGTTGTTTCAACACACTTGGAATAAATCAATAGCACAAGCGAATATAAACCATGAGTAAAAGCTTATGAGCCATTCCTCCCCATTTCTTGCCTCCTTAATTCCGCATTCATTCAGATTACAGCTGCCTATTAAAGTCTATGAAGAGGCGAGACAGAAGGTGGAGCAGAGTGAGAGACTCAAAAATTGTAGCATAAGTTGGTGCATCTCTCTGCCAAGCTTGATTCACAGCTACTCTGCGCAGTACTGCTCTATAATGGTCTCCATGTTGCTGCTGCTTTTTTCTAAGTGTGTTAGGTCAATCCAGAGTTATAGGTAAAGATTCATTTCTCAAAACTGCAGTATTATGTCCTCCATGCTGCTGCTTTCTAGTAATTGTGTATCTCAGTCCGGAACTGCATTCACAGCTATACTGCTCAGTACTGCTGTATACTGTCCTCCATGCGACTGCTGACCTTAGTAAGAAGAAATATACAATCAATAGCCAGTGCCTGAATTCAGAATCAGGTTTATTATAACCGCAGTGTTCAAAGGGGGTTTGTGACAAGGAGCTGATTATTTCTGGCACAGAAATCATGGCAATACCCCATAATTTACTTGATGGGTGTGACAAAGCATTAAATAAATGTGATAACACAAGCATGGACACATCCGGGTATTCAGGTTCATAGTGTGCCTGCTCTTCTAGTAAGTAACCCTGGTATACTGATAGTGAGGCCTCAGAGTTGCCACCTACAGTAGGGAAAAAAAAGTATTTCATCAGCCACCAATTGTGCAAGTTCTCCCACTTACAAAGATGAGGTCGGCCTGTAATTGACATCATTGGTCGACCTCGACTATGAGAGACAAAATGAGAAAACAAATCCTGAAAATCACATTGTCTGATTTGGAAAGAAATTTTTTTTAAATTTTGATGGAAAATAAGTATTTGGTCAATTACAAACAAGCAAGATTTCTGTCTCTCACAGACCTGTAACTCCTTTCAGAGGCTCCTCTGTCCTCCACTCATTACCTGTAGTACTGGCTCCTCTGTCCTCCACTCATTACCTGTAGTACTGGCTCCTCTGTCCTCCACTCATTACCTGTAGTACTGGCTCCTCTGTCCTCCACTCATTACCTGTAGTACTGGCTCCTCTGTCCTCCACTCATTACCTGTAGTACTGGCTCCTCTGTCCTCCACTCATTACCTGTAGTACTGGCTCCTCTGTCCTCCACTCATTACCTGTAGTACTGGCTCCTCTGTCCTCCACTCATTACCTGTAGTACTGGCGTCTGTTTGAACTTGTTATCAGTATAAAATACACCTGTCCACCACCTCAAATGGTCACACTCCAAACTCCACTATGGTGAAGACAAAAGAGCTGTCGAAGGACACCAGAAACAAAATTGTAACCCTGCACCGGGCTGGGAAGACTGAATCTGCAATAGGCGAGCAGCTTGGTGTGAAGAAATCAACTGCGGGAGCAATAATTAGAAAATGGACGACATACAAGACCACTGATAATCTCCCTCGATCTGGGGCTCCACACAAGATCTCACCCCGTGGGGTCAAAATGATCTCGAGAACGGTGAGTGAAACTCCCACAACCACATGGGAGGACCTAGTGAGTGGCCTGCAGAGAGCTGGGACCAACGTTACACAGAATACCATCAGTAACACACTATGCCGCCAGGGACTCAGATCCTGCAGTGCCAGATGTGTCCACCTGCTTAAGCCATTATATGTCCAGGCCCATCTGAAGTTTGCTAGAGAGCATTTGGATGATCCAGAAGAGTATTGGGAGAATGTCATATGGTCAGATGAAACCAAAGTAGAACGGTTTGGTAGAAACACATCTCGGCGTGTTTGGAGGAGAAAGAATGCTGAGTTGCATCCAAAGAACACCATACCTACTGTGAAGCATGGGGGTGGCAACATCGTGTTTTGTGGCTGTTTCTCTGCCAAGGGACCAAGACGACTGATCCGTGTACATGAAAGAATGAATGGGGTCATGTATCCTAAGATTTTGAGTGCAAACCTCCTTCCATCAGCAAGGGCATTGAAGATGAAACATGTCTGGGTCTTTCAGCATGACAATGATCCCAAGCACACCGCCAGGGCAACGAAGGAGTGGCTTTGTAAGAAGCATTTCAAGGTCCTGGAGTGGCCTAGCCAGTCTCCAGATCTAAACCCTATAGAAAACCTTTGGAGGGAGCTGAAAGTCCGTGTTCTCCAATGACAGCCCCAAAACATCACTGCTCTAGAGGAGATCTGCATGGAGGAATGGGCCGACATACCAGCAACAGTGTGTGCCAACCTTGTGAAGACTTACAGAAAACGTTTCACCTCTGTCATTGCCAACAAAGGATCTATAACAAAGTATTGAGATGAACTTTTGTAATTGACCAAATACTTATTTTCCACCAAAATTTGAAAAAAAAATTCTTTCCAAATCAGACAATGTGATTTTCAGGATTTGTTTTCTCATTTTGTCTCTCATAGTTGAGGTCGACCTATGATGTCAATTACAGGCCGACCTCATCTTTATAAGTGGGAGAACTTGCACAATTGGTGACTGACTAAATACTTTTTTTGACCACTGTATTACAGACAGAGGTGATCAGAGCCGGCTGTATACTGATATAGTGATTGTGGACGCTCATGTCTATAAAGCATCCATACCTGTTTTGGGGAACGTTACTGATATACCTGTATTTATTTGTCCGTCCAGGTTGGTGACAAGTTCCGGATGCGGTGTTTGAAGTTTCCAGCTCTCCTCTCCGGCTGCACAATGGATTGGTTCAGTCAATGGCCGATACAAACTCTACTAGCCGTCTCCAGTCACTCCCTGTCAGGCTTTCACATCGCATGCAGCTCTGAAGTCAAATCCCGCGTGATAGAGACGATGGGTGTAATTCATGACAAGATGTCAGAGATTTGTGAGAGTTACTTTAACCGGTAACTAACAGTTAGTGATTCCTAGTCAGAATATTTTACCTTTGATGTCCGGCACATTGATGATATCATGTCTAATCACAAGGGTCCATCCACTGACCCTCCCTTGCTCCCAGAACAAAGATCGGAAGTCTTACACATCAATACCATAGAGCAGAAGGGCCCCCCCGCCGGAGCCAGAAGGGGCAGCAGAGCGGACCCGCTGATCCGACGTCGATGAGAATCCCGCAGTGATTATTAAAGTACAGCTCAGTGTAGAATAATACGTCCCTTGTCCTGCTACTTCCACCATACATTGATGGCAGGGCCTGTGGGGGGTCGAAGAGGTCCTGTCCATACCATTATAGAATTGGGACAGGTGTATAAGGCATATCATATCTCCTTATATTAGTGTGGGGTCTGAGAAGAGCAAGCATGTAAGAAGCTGGAGATAAGTGGCTGCCAAATATGTCCACCTCTGGACACAGTCACCTCTGGACATGGCCACCTCCAGACACAGTCACCTCTGAATGTGGGCACCTCTGGACATGGGCACCTCCGGACACAGTCACCTCTGGACATGGGCACCTCCGGACACAGTCACCTCTGGACACGGGCACCTCCGGACACAGCCACCTCTGGACATGGGCACCTCCGGACACAGTCACCTCTGGACATGGGCACCTCCGGACACAGTCACCTCTGGACATGGCCACCTCCGGACACAGCCACCTCTGGAAATGGGCACCTCCGGACACAGTCACCTCTGGACATGGGCACCTCCGGACACGGGCACCTCCGGACATGGCCACCTCCAGACACAGTCACCTCTGAACGTGGGCACCTCTGGACATGGCCACCTCCGGACACGGGCACCTCCGGACATGGCCACCTCCAGACACAGTCACCTCTGAGCGTGGGCACCTCTGGACATGGTCACCTCTGGACATGGCCACCTCCGGACACAGTCACCTCTGGACATGGCCACCTCCGGACACAGTCACCTCTGAACGTGGGCACCTCTGGACATGGCCACCTCCGGACACGGGCACCTCCGGACATGGCCACCTCCAGACACAGTCACCTCTGGACATGGCCACCTCCGGACACAGTCACCTCTGAACGTGGGCACCTCTGGACATGATCACCTCCGGACACAGTCACTTCTGAACATGGGCACCTCTGGACATGACCACCTCCGACATAGTCACCTCTAGACATGGGCACCTCCGGACACAGTCACCTCTGGACATGGGCACCTGCAGACACAGTCACCTCTGGACATGGGCACCTCGGACATAGTCACCTCTAGACATGGGCACCTCCGGACACAGTCACCTCTGGACATGACCACCTCCGACATAGTCACCTCTAGACATGGGCACCTCCGGACACAGTCACCTCTGGACATGGGCACCTCCGGACACAGTCACCTCTGGACATGGGCACCTCCGGACACAGTCACCTCTGGACATGGGCACCTCCAGACACCGTCATCTCCGGACATGGGCACCTCCGGACACAGTCATCTCCGGACATGGGCACCTCCAGACACAGTCACCTCTGGACATGGGCACCTCCGGACACAGTCACCTCTGGACATGGGCACCTCCGGACACAGTCATCTCCGGACATGGGCACCTCCGGACACAGTCTCCTCTGGACATGGGCACCTCCGGACACAGTCACCTCTGGACATGGGCACCTCCAGACACCGTCATCTCCGGACATGGGCACCTCCGGACACAGTCATCTCTGGACATGGGCACTTCCGGACACAGTCCTCTCCGGACATGGGCACCTCCGGACACAGTCATCTCCGGACATGGGCACCTCCGGACACAGTCACCTCCGGACATGGGCACCTCCGGACACAGTCACCTCCGGACATGGGCACCTCCGGACACAGTCACCTCTGGACATGGGCACCTCCGGACACAGTCACCTCTGGACATGGGCACCTCCAGACACAGTCACCTCCGGACATGGGCACCTCCGGACACAGTCACCTCTGAACTTGGACACCTCCACAAAATTGTCAATCTATTTCCAATTAATGAATGAGATTTGTCAGTATAAATCTGCTGTTATTGCCGATCTGGCTATTTCTTCTTCTATAACAGCTCGTTATTATTTCCCCTCAGGTTTCGGAGGAGGACCTATGTAACGCCAAAGTCGTATCTATCATTTATCAACGGCTACAAAAGCATCTACGCTGAAAAATGGAAACATATCACAGAGCAGTCCGAGCTGATGAACAAAGGTGAGAGGATTAAACAGGTTTATCTACAGCGCGGCTGATTTATTCCATCTCTCTATGTTTTTATAAAATGTCCCAGATTTCTCACGGCATCCTTACTGCTTGATACTTTTGGAAATCGATTATTTGGCTGACTTCGGTCTGCTATGTTACGCTAATTTTGCCGCACAGTTTTGTGACTTAGTCCACTACCAAATGCTATCCCCCTCCCCTGTAGAGCGTGTTATAAAATGCGTCAGGTGCAGAGTATAGAAGACGGCACAAAGTAACCTCCGCGCGGGCAGATGAGGCCGAGGAAATCCGTCCCAGTGTTTTAGGAAATAATGTCACATTTTTGTTGCCTTTTCTCAGGATCTTTTTTCGTCTTGTTTTTTTTGTAACAGCAAACGCTGCAACAAGATGTAAACTGGCAATCAATAAGGAATTGAGAGACTCAATACAAAACCACATTTTTTGTGTTTCCTTGCATTTTTTTTCAGTAGTTTTTCTTCCTATAAAAAAATAAATAAATCTAAGTTAAAATAAATCTATGAAATTCATGGCAAAACCAAGACTGTGTGAAGGAAGCATCAAAGTAATATTCTGGCAAATAAATTATACAGTTTCCTTCCTGTAGCAATTCATTGCTTGTGGTCGGTAAATGGAAACCTTGATTGTTTGCATGCGATGGACACAAACATGCGGCTCTGATCAGTCCTGCCCGTGGCCCCTGACACTTCACCCTTTAGTTTCCAGGGTGCAGAACAAAAACTAAAGCTCGGGCTTTTTTTTTTTTTTTTAGCAAAGGTGATAACACTTTGTGTGTTTTTCCCTCCACATCTTCCGTCTTCTGCACCTCACCATTATCAATTAGAAAAGTAAAGAACAATATTAAACGCCGCGGTCACGTGAGTCTCGTGACCGTACTACGTGTAATACTGCAGAACGCCTTCATGATCAGTGCAATCATCTTTGCTCATCCTTCCCTTTTCGTCCCTGATCTTGTGGTTGTTATTTGTTTGTACTTTTCATACAATGTTGCGTCCTCCAGTTTCTTGTCCACCACTATGGCTTCAGATAATATTTTCTCTTTTTTTTTTTCTTCTAAGGGCTCTTTAAGTTATCAGAAGCCAATGAATCTGTAGTAATTTTTTTCAAGGAGCTTGTGGTAAAGGAGAAAGAGTTGTCCCTGGCATCTGTGAATGCTGACGAGGTAAGTACTGCCGTAGATGAGTAAAAGGGGGTATTTGAGATTATCCTGGCTAGATATGATTTTTTTTTTCACATGACTTAAAAGGCTTAATGGCTGAGTCAGAATTACTCCATCCAGCTCCGCTCAGAGGTGGGGAAGACACAGGACTCACCTATACATTACTCCATGAGCGACGGCGGATATCGACCACTCTCCGGAGCTGGATGTAGTCATCCCTGTCTCAGACATGAAAGGCAGAGATTAAGCACTAGGGTTTTACATCGAGTCCAGTGTCGTTTTCTTTTTTTTTCTCTCTATTTCTGTCATTCGGTCCCCTTCTGCTGTAAACCTGCAGGTGCTGGTGGAATTAACATTAGCTGCACAGGCAGAAGCGAAAGCGAAGAACGAAGTGCAGCTGGTAAAAGACAAAGCGCAGAAAATTATGGAGGAGATGGAAAGCGGAAAACACACAGCAGAAAGTAAACTAGAGGCTGCGCGGCCGGCTCTGGAGGAGGCAGACGCTGCACTGAATGTGAGACGGATACAGACGCTGCTGAGCTATGCCATTCACGCTGATGTGTCTCTGCCACCTAGTGGCTAAACGGGGTCATATCAATGAGGTTCTAGTAAATATACTTCATGCAACGGGAATCATAAAATAGCTGCTATCCTGCCGCTGGTGGTCTGCTATTCTACAGATCCATCATACCCGTTACCTACTGACAAATGTGTCTGTCTACTGCTTTGGCCTTAATGTCTCTTCACATACTCCCGCAGTTGCATCTTAGTTACTGTTCCATCAGAGATTGCTGACCTCCCCGGATCTTGTGCCCCTTCACAAAGACAGTGAATAAAACACAATAGGACCAACACACCTCTGGTATTAAATTATTGTACAGGTGCAAAAATACGTTACATGGCCAAACTACATACACCTCATCACTCACCGCCATTAATGAATACATGAACTCCAACGCGTATACATGTAGAAATCATGAGGTTGGAAGGTTTATACGCTTTTTGATAAAAAAAAAATGCCGTTTTTTACTTGTATAGCAGTAGTAGAGCTCATGTATTTATTAATCCCTGTGAGCTGACACATTATATGTGTATACGTTTGACAGCGAAAGTCACGGCCAAGGTGACAGGACTTGGGAATCTGTACCTTGTCCTCCGAGACATCAAGCAAGTCAGAATAAGACCTTATTCAGATGTAGAAGACATACCCATTATAGTCTACAAAATACATTATAGTCCACAAAATAAAGAGACTTGTCCGTTTTCTTGATCTGAGTCACGGATCAAGACTACCGATAAAAATCTGAGTCCGCAAAAATCAGACAGCACACGGACGGCATCAGCGTAGAGTTTGTGTACTGTCGGCGGTTAACAGCCTAATATATAGGAGAAGCTTTGTCATTTATCCGTACCTGATGAAATTGATGGTAAAAACTGACAAGTGATCGAACGCTCATGAAAATGGAGTGAAAAACACTGACAACACCCGGACCATGTTTTTTGTGTACATGAAAAATCACTGACGTCTGATTGAGCCTTTAGTGGGTCCACACAGTTTCTTTCTCTCCCAGTCCACAGATTGGTAATTTGCGTATGACACAAGCTGTCTGTAAACCTATGTATTTTTATTAAACTTAAGCATCTATCAGGGTTATTAAGAGCTGCATTAGGAAGTAAGGTGTGGCAGTGAAAGTGGTCAAATTGGCAGGTTTCCTTGCAGTGTGGTAGTGATGGTGGTCTGGGCAGGACACACCTGGCAGGTTTCCTTGCAGTGTGGTAGTGATGGTGGTCTGGGCAGGACACACCTGGCAGGTTTCCTTGCAGTGTGGTAGTAATGGTAGTCTGGGCAGACACACCTGGCAGGTTTACTTGCAGTGTGGTAGTAATGGTGGTCTGGGCAGGACACACCTGGCAGGTTTCCTTGCAGTGTGGTAGTAATGGTGGTCTGGGCAGGACACACCTGGCAGGTTTACTTGCAGTGTGGTAGTAATGGTAGTCTGGGCAGGACACACCTGGCAGGTTTCCTTTCAGTGTGGCAGTAATGGTGGTCTGGGCAGGACACACCTGGCAGGTTACCTTTCAGTGTGGCAGTAATGGTAGTCTGGGCAGGACACACCTGGCAGGTTACCTTGCATTGTGGCGGTGACGGTGGTCTGGGGAGACACACCTGGCAGGTTAACTTGCAGTGTGGTGGTAGTAGTGGTCTGGGCAGACACACCTGGCAGGTTACCTTGCATTGTGGCGGTGACGGTGGTCTGGGCAGACACACCTGGCAGGTTACCTTGCATTGTGGCGGTGACGGTGGTCTGGGCAGACACACCTGGCAGGTTACCTTGCAGTGTTGTGGTCTGGGCGGACACACCTGGCAGGTTACCTTGAAGTGTTGTTGTCTGGGCGGACACACCTGGCAGGTTACCTTGCAGTGTTGTGGTCTGGGCGGACACACCTGGCAGGTTACCTTGAAGTGTTGTTGTCTGGGCGGACACACCTGGCAGGTTACCTTGCAGTGTTGTGGTCTGGGCGGACACACCTGGCAGGTTACCTTGCAGTGTTGTGGTCTGGGCGGATACACCTGGCAGGTTACCTTGAAGTGTTGTGGTCTGGGCGGACACACCTGGCAGGTTACCTTGCAGTGTTGTGGTCTGGGCGGACACACCTGGCAGGTTACCTTGCAGTGTTGTGGTCTGGGCGGACACACCTGGCAGGTTACCTTGCAGTGTTGTGGTCTGGGCGGATACACCTGGCAGGTTACCTTGAAGTGTTGTGGTCTGGGCGGACACACCTGGCAGGTTACCTTGCAGTGTTGTGGTCTGGGCGGACACACCTGGCAGGTTACCTTGCAGTGTTGTGGTCTGGGCGGACACACCTGGCAGGTTACCTTGCAGTGTGGTGGTAGTAGTGGTCTGGGCAGACACACCTGGCAGGTTACCTTGCAGTGTGGCGGTGATGGTAGCCTGGGCACCATCATCCTCTCCTGAATCTTCCAGCTGGGCTCGGTGTTTACTGATCTAAGGTATATAAAGAATAGCTTTATTAACAAGGCCAATATTTAAAAAAAAAATAAATAAATGTTATTTAGGAAAATAAATACATATCATATTAAAAACATAAAATAGTGAGAAAAACCACTGGTGAGGACTTGGGTGGAAAACCAGGAAAAAACTAACAGTGTTCAAATGTGCCAATGACAAGTGTCACGTGCTGTGCTACATGCGCGGTTGTGCACGCCGTGATTTACCCATAGATAGGTGTGTCATGCAGGAATACGCATCTATAGCATGTAGCACAGCACGTGACACTTGTTATTGGCACATTTGAACATTGTTAAGTTTTTTCCTGGTTTTCCACCCAAGTCCCCACCAGTGTTTTTTCTCACTATTTTATGTTTTTAATATGATATGTATTTATTTTCCTAAATAAAATGTATATTTTTTTTTTTTAAATATTGGCCTTGTTAATGAAGTGTCTTATTAGTATACTGATCTAAGCTATAACTTACTTTTATTTTCTGGGGTTTTATTGTTTTTTTATGTTTTTTTTTCCTTTGTAGATAATCAAACCTACAGATATTTCAACACTTCGAAAACTGATAAAACCATCGCACTTGCTCATGAGAATCATGGATTGCTGCCTTCTGCTGTTACAAAAGAGGCTTGATCCAGTAGTCATGGACCTTGACAAGCCCTGCTGTAAGCCATCCTGGGGAGAGTCTCTAAAGGTAAGTGATCGTTGTATGAAATTAGGTGACATCTGCTGCTAATGGTACACGTTTTACTTTATCAAAGTTGCAGAAGACATTAAGCAGTCTGGCAGCTCAGTGCATGGGGCACACACCATGGGGAGCACACAATACAGCCCATCATGGAGCACACACTATGGGGAGCCCACAATGCAGCACATCATGGAGTACACACAATATGGAGCACACAATGCAGCACATCATGGAGCACACACCATGTGGAGCACACAATGCAGCACATCATGGAGCACACACCATGTGGAGCACACAATGCGGCACATCATGGAGCACACACCATGGGGAGCCCACAGTGCAGCACATCATGGAGCACACATCATGGGGAGCATACAATGCAGCCCATCATGGAGCACACACTATGGGGAGCCCACAATGCAGCACATCATGGAGCACACACTATGGGGAGCCCACAATGCAGCACATCATGGAGCACACATCATGGGGAGCACACAATGCAGCCCATCATGGAGCACACACCATGGGGAGCACACAATGCAGCACATCATGGAGCACACACCATGGGGAGCACACAATGTAGCACATCATGGGGAGCCCACAGTGCAGCACATCATGGAGCACACACCATGGGGAGCACAAAATACAGCACATCATGCAGCACACATCATGGGGAGCACACAGTGCAGCCCATCATGGAGCACACACCATGGGGAGCCCACAGTGCAGCCCATCATGGAGCACACGCCATGGGGAGCACACAATGCAGCCCATCATGGAGCACACACCATGGGGAGCACACAATGCAGCCCATCATGGAGCACACACCATGGGGAGCACACAATGTAGCACATCATGGGGAGCCCACAGTGCAGCACATCATGGAGCACACACCATGGGGAGCACAAAATACAGCACATCATGGAGCACACACCATGGGGAGCACACAGTGCAGCCCATCATGGAGCACACACCATGGGGAGCCCACAGTGCAGCCCATCATGGAGCACACGCCATGGGGAGCACACAATGCAGCCCATCATGGAGCACACACCATGGGGAGCACACAATGCAGCCCATCATGGAGCACACACCATGGGGAGCACACAATGCAGCACATAGCGGAGCACACACCATGGGGAGCACACAATGCAGCACATCATGGAGCACACACCATGGGGAGCCCACAGTGCAGCCCATCATGGAGCACACGCCATGGGGAGCACACAATGCAGCCCATCATGGAGCACACACCATGGGGAGCACACAATGCAGCCCATCATGGAGCACACACCATGGGGAGCACACAATGCAGCACATAGCGGAGCACACACCATGGGGAGCACACAATGCAGCACATCATGGAGCACACACCATGGGGAGCCCACAGTGCAGCCCATCATGGAGCACACACCATGGGGAGCACACAATGCAGCACATCATGGAGCACACACCATGGGGAACACACAATGCAGCCCATCATGGAGCACACACCATGGGGAGCCCACAGTGCAGCCCATCATGGAGCACACACCATGGGGAGCCCACAGTGCAGCCCATCATGGAGCACACACCATGGGGAGCACACAATGCAGCACATCATGGAGCACACACCATGGGGAGCACACAGTGCAGCACATCATGGAGCACACACCATGGGGAGCCCACAGTGCAGCCCATCATGGAGCACACACCATGGGGAGCACACAATGCAGCACATCATGGAGCACACACCATGGGGAGCACACAATGTAGCACACACCATGGGGAGCACACAATGCGGCACATCATGAGCACACACCAAGGGGAGCACACAATGTAGCCCATCATGGAGCACACACCATGGGGAGCACACAGTGCAGCATATCATGGAGCACACACCATGGGGAGCACACAATGCAGCACATCATGGAGCACACACCATGGGGAGCCCACAGTGCAGCATATCATGGAGCACACACCATGGGGAGCACACAATGCAGCACATCATGGAGCACACACCATGGGGAGCACACAATACAACCCATCATGGAGCACACACCATGGGGAGCACACAGTGCAGCACATCATGGAGCACACACCATGGGGAGCCCACAATGCAGCACATCATGGAGTTCACACCATGGGGAGCACACAATGCAGCACATCATGGAGCACACACCATGGGGAGCACACAGTGCAGCACATCATGGAGCACACACCATGGGGAGCACACAATGCAGCACATCATGGAGCACACACCATTTGGAGAGCACACAATGCGGCACATCATGGAGCACACACCATGGGGAGCACACAATACAGCCCATCATGGAGCACACACCATGGGGAGCACAGAATGCAGCACATCATGGAGCACACACCATGGGAGCACACAATACAGCCCATCATGGAGCACACACCATGGGGAGCATACAATGCAGCACATCATGGAGCACACACCATGGGAGCACACAATGCAGCACATCATGAAGCACACACCATGGGGAGCACACAGTGCAGCACATCACGGAGCACACACCATGGGGAGCACACAATGCAGCACATCACGGAGCACACACCATGGGGAGCACACAATACAGCCCATCATGGAGCACACACCATGGGGAGCACACAATGCAGCACATCATGGAGCACACACCATGGGGAGCACACAGTGCAGCACATCATGGAGCACACACCATGGGGAGCCCACAGTGCAGCACATCATGGAGCACACACCATGGGGAGCACACAATACAGCCCATCATGGAGCACACACCATGGGGAGCACACAATGCAGCACATCATGGAGCACACACCATGGGGAGCCCACAGTGCAGCACATCATGGAGCACACATCATGGGGAGCATACAATGCAGCCCATCATGGAGCACACACTATGGGGAGCCCACAATGCAGCACATCATGGAGCACACACTATGGGGAGCCCACAATGCAGCACATCATGGAGCACACATCATGGGGAGCACACAATGCAGCCCATCATGGAGCACACACCATGGGGAGCACACAATGCAGCACATCATGGAGCACACACCATGGGGAGCACACAATGTAGCACATCATGGGGAGCCCACAGTGCAGCACATCATGGAGCACACACCATGGGGAGCACAAAATACAGCACATCATGCAGCACACATCATGGGGAGCCCACAGTGCAGCACATCATGGAGCACACACCATGGGGAGCACAAAATACAGCACATCATGGAGCACACACCATGGGGAGCACACAGTGCAGCCCATCATGGAGCACACACCATGGGGAGCCCACAGTGCAGCCCATCATGGAGCACACGCCATGGGGAGCACACAATGCAGCCCATCATGGAGCACACACCATGGGGAGCACACAATGCAGCCCATCATGGAGCACACACCATGGGGAGCACACAATGCAGCACATAGCGGAGCACACACCATGGGGAGCACACAATGCAGCACATCATGGAGCACACACCATGGGGAGCCCACAGTGCAGCCCATCATGGAGCACACGCCATGGGGAGCACACAATGCAGCCCATCATGGAGCACACACCATGGGGAGCACACAATGCAGCCCATCATGGAGCACACACCATGGGGAGCACACAATGCAGCACATAGCGGAGCACACACCATGGGGAGCACACAATGCAGCACATCATGGAGCACACACCATGGGGAGCCCACAGTGCAGCCCATCATGGAGCACACACCATGGGGAGCACACAATGCAGCACATCATGGAGCACACACCATGGGGAACACACAATGCAGCCCATCATGGAGCATACACCATGGGGAGCCCACAGTGCAGCCCATCATGGAGCACACACCATGGGGAGCCCACAGTGCAGCCCATCATGGAGCACACACCATGGGGAGCACACAATGCAGCACATCATGGAACACACACCATGGGGAGCACACAGTGCAGCACATCATGGAGCACACACCATGGGGAGCCCACAGTGCAGCCCATCATGGAGCACACACCATGGGGAGCACACAATGCAGCACATCATGGAGCACACACCATGGGGAGCACACAATGTAGCACACACCATGGGGAGCACACAATGCGGCACATCATGAGCACACACCAAGGGGAGCACACAATGTAGCCCATCATGGAGCACACACCATGGGGAGCACACAGTGCAGCATATCATGGAGCACACACCATGGGGAGCACACAATGCAGCACATCATGGAGCACACACCATGGGGAGCCCACAGTGCAGCATATCATGGAGCACACACCATGGGGAGCACACAATGCAGCACATCATGGAGCACACACCATGGGGAGCACACAATACAACCCATCATGGAGCACACACCATGGGGAGCACACAGTGCAGCACATCATGGAGCACACACCATGGGGAGCCCACAATGCAGCACATCATGGAGCACACACCATGGAGAGCATACAATGCAGCACATCATGGAGCTCACACCATGGAGAGCATACAATGCAGCACATCATGGAGCACACACCATTTGGAGAGCACACAATGCGGCACATCATGGAGCACACACCATGGGGAGCACACAATACAGCCCATCATGGAGCACACACCATGGGAGCACAGAATGCAGCACATCATGGAGCACACACCATGGGAGCACACAATACAGCCCATCATGGAGCACACACCATGGGGAGCATACAATGCAGCACATCATGGAGCACACACCATGGGGAGCACACAGTGCAGCACATCACGGAGCACACACCATGGGGAGCACACAATGCAGCACATCACGGAGCACACACCATGGGGAGCACACAATACAGCCCATCATGGAGCACACACCATGGGGAGCACACAATGCAGCACATCATGGAGCACACACCATGGGGAGCACACAGTGCAGCACATCATGGAGCACACACCATGGGGAGCCCACAGTGCAGCACATCATGGAGCACACACCATGGGGAGCACACAATACAGCCCATCATGGAGCACACACCATGGGGAGCACACAATGCAGCACATCATGAAGCACACACCATGGGGAGCACACAGTGCAGCACATCACGGAGCACACACCATGGGGAGCACACAATGCAGCACATCACGGAGCACACACCATGGGGAGCACACAATACAGCCCATCATGTAGCACACACCATGGGGAGCACACAATGCAGCACATCATGGAGCACACACCATGGGGAGCACACAATGCAGCACATCATGGAGCGCACACCATGGGGAGCACACAGTGCAGCACATCATGGAGCACACACCATGGGGAGCCCACAGTGCAGCACATCATGGAGCACACACCATGGGGAGCACACAATACAGCCCATCATGGAGCACACACCATGGGGAGCACACAATGCAGCACATCATGGAGCACACACCATGGGGAGCACACAGTGCAGCACATCATGGAGCACACACCATGGGGAGCACACAGTGCAGCACATCATGGAGCACACACCATGGGGAGCCCACAGTGCAGCACATCATGGAGCACACACCATGGGGAGCACACAATACAGCCCATCATGGAGCACACACCATGGGGAGCCCACAGTGCAGCCCATCATGGAGCACACACCATGGGGAGCACACAATGTAGCCCATTATGGAGAACACAGCATGGGGAGCCCACAGTGCAGCCCATCATGGAGCACACACCATGGGGAGCACACAATGTAGCCCATTATGGAGTACACAGCATGGGGAGCCCACAGTGCAGCACATCATGAAGCACACACCATGGGGAGCCCACAGTGCAGCACATCATGAAGCACACACCATGGGGAGCACACAATACAGCACATCATGGAGCACACACCATGGGGAGCACACAATGCAGCACATCATGGAGCACACACCATGGGGAGCCCGCAGTGCAGCCCATCATGGAGCGCACACCATGGGGAGCACACAATGCAGCACATCATGGAGCACACACCATTTGGAGAGCACACAATACAGCCCATCATGGAGCACACACCATGGGGAGCCCACAGTGCAACCCATCATGGAGCACACACCATGGGGAGTACACAATGCAGCACATAGCGTAGCACACACCATGGGGAGCCCACAGTGCAGCACATCATGAAGCACACACCATGGGGAGCACACAATGCAGCACATCATGGAGCACACACCATTTGGAGAGCACACAATACAGCCCATCATGGAGCACACACCATGGGGAGCCCACAGTGCAGCCCATCATGGAGCACACACCATGGGGAGCACACAATACAGCCCATCATGGAGCACACACCATGGGGAGAACACAATGCAGCACATCATGGAGCACACACCATGGAGAGCACACAATGCAGCACATCATGGAGCACACACCATGGGGAGCACACAATGCAGCACATAGCGGAGCACACACCATGGGGAGCCCACAGTGCAGCACATCATGAAGCACACACCATGGGGAGCACACAATGCTGCACATCATGGAGCACACACCATGGGGAGCACACAATGCAGCACATCATGGAGCACACACCATGTGGAGCACACAATGCAGCACATAGCGGAGCACACACCATGGGGAGCCCACAGTGCAGCACATCATGAAGCACACACCATGGGGCGCACACAATGCAGCACATCATGGAGCACACACCATGGGGAGCCCGCAGTGCAGCCCATCATGGAGCGCACACCATGGGGAGCACACAATGCAGCACATCATGGAGCACACACCATTTGGAGAGCACACAATACAGCCCATCATGGAGCACACACCATGGGGAGCCCACAGTGCAACCCATCATGGAGCACACACCATGGGGAGTACACAATGCAGCACATAGCGTAGCACACACCATGGGGAGCCCACAGTGCAGCACATCATGAAGCACACACCATGGGGAGCACACAATGCAGCACATCATGGAGCACACACCATTTGGAGAGCACACAATACAGCCCATCATGGAGCACACACCATGGGGAGCCCACAGTGCAGCCCATCATGGAGCACACACCATGGGGAGCACACAATACAGCCCATCATGGAGCACACACCATGGGGAGAACACAATGCAGCACATCATGGAGCACACACCATGGAGAGCACACAATGCAGCACATCATGGAGCACACACCATGGGGAGCACACAATGCAGCACATAGCGGAGCACACACCATGGGGAGCCCACAGTGCAGCACATCATGAAGCACACACCATGGGGAGCACACAATGCTGCACATCATGGAGCACACACCATGGGGAGCACACAATGCAGCACATCATGGAGCACACACCATGGGGAGCACACAATGCAGCACATAGCGGAGCACACACCATGGGGAGCACACAATGCAGCACATCATGGAGCACACACCATGGGGAGCACACAATGCAGCCCATCATGGAGCACACACCATGGGGAGCACACAATGCAGCACATAGCGGAGCACACACCATGGGGAGCACACAATGCAGCACATCATGGAGCACACACCATGGGGAGCCCACAGTGCAACACATCATGAAGCACACACCATGGAGAGCACACAATGCTGCACATCATGGAGCACACACCATGGGGAGCACACAATGCAGCACATCATGGAACACACACCATGGGGAGCACACAATGCAGCACATCATGGAGCACACACCATGGGGAACACACAATGCAGCCCATCATGGAGCACACACCATGGGGAACACACAATGCAGCCCATCATGGAGCACACACCATGGGGAGTACACAATGCAGCACATCATGGAGCACACACCATGGGGAGCACACAATGCTGCACATCATGGAGCACACACCATGGGGAGCACACAATACAGCCCATCATGGAGCACACACCATGGGGAGCACACAGTGCAGCACATCATGGAGCACACACCATGGGGAGCACACAGTGCAGCACATCATGGAGCACACACCATGGGGAGCCCACAGTGCAGCACATCATGGAGCACACACCATGGGGAGCACACAATGCAGCACATCATGGAGCACACACCATTTGGAGAGCACACAATACAGCCCATCATGGAGCACACACCATGGGGAGCCCACAGTGCAGCCCATCATGGAGCACACACCATGGGGAGTACACAATTCAGCACATAGCGGAGCACACACCATGGGGAGCACACAATGCTGCACATCATGGAGCACACACCATGGGGAGCACACAATGCTGCACATCATGGAGCACACACCATGGGGAGTACACAATGCAGCACATAGCGGAGCACACACCATGGGGAGCATACAATGCAGCACATCATGGAGCACACACCATGGGGAGCACACAATGCGGCACATCATGGAGCACACACCATGGGGAGCACACAATGCAGCCCATCATGGAGCACACACCATGGGGAGCACACAGTGCAGCACATCATTTAGCACACACCATGGGGAGCACAAAATGCGGCACATCATGGAGCACACACCATGGGGAGCACACAGTGCAGCACATCATGGAGCACACACCATGGGGAGCACACAGTGCAGCCCATCATGGAGCACACACCATGGGGAGCACACAATGCAGCACATCATGGAGCACACACCATGGGGAGCACACAGTGCAGCACATCATGGAGCACACACCATGGGGAGCCCACAATGCAGCACATCATGGAGCACACACCATGGGGAGCACACAGTGCAGCACATCATGGAGCACACACCATGGGGAGCACACAATACAGCCCACCATGGAGCACACACCATGGGGAGCACACAATGCAGCCCATTATGGAGCACACACCATGGGGAGCCCACAGTGCAGCATATCATGGAGCACACACCATGGGGAGCACACAATGCAGCACATCATGGAGCACACACCATTGGGAGCACACAGTGCAGCACATCATGGAGCACACACCATGGGGAGCACACAATACAACCCATCATGGAGCACACACCATGGGGAGCACACAGTGCAGCACATCATGGAGCACACACCATGGGGAGCCCACAATGCAGCCCATAATGGAGCTCACACCATGGAGAGCATACAATGCAGCACATCATGGAGCACACACCATGGAGAGCATACAATGCAGCACATCATGGAGCACACACCATTTGGAGAGCACACAATGCGGCACATCATGGAGCACACACCATGGGGAGCACACAATACAGCCCATCATGGAGCACACACCATGGGGAGCACACAATGCAGCCCATCATGGAGCACACACCATGGGGAGCACACAATACAGCCCATCATGGAGCACACACCATGGGGAGCACAGAATGCGGCACATCACGGAGCACACACCATGGGGAGCACACAATACAGCCCATCATGGAGCACACACCATGGGGAGCACACAATGCAGCACATCATGGAGCACACACCATGGGGAGCCCACAGTGCAGCACATCATGGAGCACACACCATGGGAGCACACAATGCAGCACATCATGAAGCACACACCATGGGGAGCACACAGTGCAGCACATCACGGAGCACACACCATGGGGAGCACACAATGCAGCACATCATGGAGCACACACCATGGGGAGCACACAATACAGCCCATCATGGAGCACACACCATGGGGAGCACACAATGCAGCACATCATGGAGCACACACCATGGGGAGCACACAATGCAGCACATCATGGAGCACACACCATGGGGAGCACACAGTGCAGCACATCATGGAGCACACACCATGGGGAGCCCACAGTGCAGCACATCATGGAGCACACACCATGGGGAGCACACAATGCAGCCCATCATGGAGCACACACCATGGGGAGCACACAGTGCAGCACATCATAGAGCACACACCATGGGGAGCACACAATGCAGCACATCATGGAGCACACACCATGGGGAGCACACAGTGCAGCACATCATGGAGCACACACCATGGGGAGCACACAGTGCAGCACATCATGAAGCACACACCATAGGGAGCCCACAGTGCAGCACATCATGAAGCACACACCATGGGGAGCACACAATACAGCACATCATGGAGCACACACCATGGGGAGCACACAATGCAGCACATCATGGAGCACACACCATGGGGAGCCCACAGTGCAGCCCATCATGGAGCGCACACCATGGGGAGCACACAATGCAGCTCATCATGGAGCACACACCATTTGGAGAGCACACAATACAGCCCATCATGGAGCACACACCATGGGGAGCCCACAGTGCAGCCCATCATGGAGCACACACCATGGGGAGTACACAATGCAGCACATAGCGGAGCACACACCATGGGGAGCCCACAGTGCAGCACATCATGAAGCACACACCATGGGGAGCACACAATGCTGCACATCATGGAGCACACACCATGGGGAGCACACAATGCAGCACATCATGGAGCACACACCATTTGGAGAGCACACAATACAGCCCATCATGGAGCACACACCATTTGGAGAGCACACAATACAGCCCATCATGAAGCACACACCATGGGGAGCACACAATACAGCACATCATGGAGCACACACCATGGGGAGCACACAATGCAGCACATCATGGAGCACACACCATGGGGAGCCCACAGTGCAGCCCATCATGGAGCGCACACCATGGGGGGCACACAATACAGCACATCATGGAGCACACACCATGGGGAGCACACAATGCAGCACATCATGGAGCACACACCATGAGGAGCCCACAGTGCAGCCCATCATGGAGCACACACCATGGGGAGTACACAATGCAGCACATAGCGGAGCACACACCATGGGGAGCCCACAGTGCAGCACATCATGAAGCACACACCATGGGGAGCACACAATGCTGCACATCATGGAGCACACACCATGGGGAGCACACAATGCAGCACATCATGGAGCACACACCATTTGGAGAGCACACAATACAGCCCATCATGGAGCACACACCATGGGGAGCCCACAGTGCAGCCCATCATGGAGCACACACCATGGGGAGCACACAATGCAGCCCATCATGGAGCACACACCATGGGGAGCACACAATGCAGCACATAGCGGAGCACACACCATGGGGAGCCCACAGTGCAGCACATCATGAAGCACACACCATGGGGAGCACACAATGCTTTGCATCATGGAGCACACACCATGGGGAGCACACAATGCAGCACATAGCGGAGCACACACCATGGGGAGCCCACAGTGCAGCACATCATGAAGCACACACCATGGGGAGCACACAATGCAGCACATTATGAAGCACACGCCATGGGGAGCACACAATGCAGCACATCATGAAGCACACACCATGGGGAGCACACAATGCAGCACATCATGGAGCACACACCATGGGGAGCACACAATGCTGCACATCATGGAGCACACACCATGGGGAGCACACAATACAGCCCATCATGGAGCACACACCATGGGGAGCACACAATGCAGCCCATCATGGAGCACACACCATGGGGAGCACACAATACAGCCCATCATGGAGCACACACCATGGGGAGTACACAATGCAGCACATAGCGGAGCACACAACATGGGGAGCCCACAGTGCAGCACATCATGAAGCACACACCATGGGGAGCACACAATGCTGCACATCATGGAGCACACAATGCAGCACATCATGAAGCACACACCATGGGGAGCACACAATTCAGCACATCATGAAGCACACACCATGGGGAGCACACAATTCAGCACATCATGGAGCACACAATATGGGGAGCCCACAATGCAGCACATCATGAAGCACACACCATGGGGAGCACACAGTGCAGCCCATCATGGAGCACACACCATATTATTTTCCATTACCCAAAAAAATTTTGAAGTTAATCAATTCCCATATTCCCCAGTGTAGTATCAATGAAAATTGTATCTCTGCAAAATCAATCCCTCACTGCTACACAGCTCAGTACTGCTGTATAACGTTTTCCATGCTGCTTTTGTTTTCTACTGATTATTTAATGCCAGTGCTGGATTCACAGCCGCACTGCACAGTACTGTTACAGCAGCTGCTCCTGAGCCAGTGTGTACGGGAGACATGATAGCAGCTAGCTATCAACCAGCTCAGAGACAACTAATGCAATAGAGCCTGCAGGAGGGAAAACTGGTGATTAAATGCAGGATACAAGTCATATAATGGCCAGTAATAGTTATATATTTTCCACACTTTTATAGCCATTAATTCCACAGCGCTGTACAGACATAATCATCACTGTCCCCATTGGGGCTCACAATCCACATTCCCTATCAGTTTTTGGAGTGTGGAAGAACCCAGAGGAAACCCACGCAAACATGAGGAGAACATACAAACTCCTGCAGATGTGGTCCTTGGTGAGATCTGAACCTACGACCCCAGCGCTGCAATAGTGCTAACCACTGAGCCACGGTGCTGCCCTATATATAGTACAGTGCCAACCACTAAGCCACCGTGCTGCCCTATATATAGTACAGTGCTAACCACTGAGCCACCGTGCTGCCATATATATAGCACAGTGCTAACCACTGAGCCACCATGCTGCCTTATACATAGCACAGTGCTAACCACTGAGCCACCGTGCTGCCTTATACATAGCACAGTGCTGACCACTGAGCCACCGTGCTTCCCTGTATATAGCACAGTGCTGACCACTGAGCCACTGTGCTGACCTCTATATAGCACAGTGCTGACTACTGAGCCACCGTGCTGCCCTATACATAGCACAGTGCTGACCACTGAGCCACCATGCTGCCCTGTATATAGCACAGTGCTAACCACTGAGCCACGGTGCTGCCCTATATATAGTACAGTGCCAACCACTAAGCCACCGTGCTGCCCTATATATAGTACAGTGCTGACCACTAAGCCACCGTGCTGCCATATATATAGCACAGTGCTGACCACTGAGCCACTGTGCTACTCTCTATATAGCACAGTGCTGACCACTGAGCCACTGTGCTGCCCTCTATATAGCACAGTGCTAACCACTGAGCCACCGTGCTGCCTTATACATAGCACAGTGCTAACCACTGAGCCACCGTGCTGCCTTATACATAGCACAGTGCTGACCACTGAGCCACCGTGCTGCCCTGTATATAGCACAGTGCTGACCACTGAGCCACTGTGCTGACCTCTATATAGCACAGTGCTGACTACTGAGCCACCGTGCTGCCCTATACATGGCACAGTGCTGACCACTGAGCCACCATGCTGCCCTGTATATAGCACAGTGCTGACCACTGAGCCACCGTGCTGCCCTATATATAGTATAGTGCTAACCACTGAGCCACTGTTCTGCCCTATACATAGCACAGTGCTGACCACTGAGCCACCGTGCTGCTCTATACATGGCACAGTGCTGACCACTGAGCCACCGTGCTGCCCTATATATAGCACAGTGCTAACTACTGAGCCACTGTGCTGACCACTGAGTCACCGTGCTGCTCTTTACATGGCACAGTGCTGACCACTGAGCCACCGTGTTGCCCTATATATAGCACAGTGCTAACCACTGAGCAACCATGCTGCCCTATATATAGAACAGTGCTAACCACTGAGCCACCATGCTGCCCTATACATAGCACAGTGCTGACCACTGAGCCACCGTGCTGCCCTATACATAGCACAGTGCTGACCACTGAGCCACCGTGCTGCCCTATATATAGTACAGTGCTAACTACTGAGCCACCGTGCTGCCCTATACATGGCACAGTGCTGACCACTGAGCCACCGTGCTGCCCTATACATAGCAGTGATAACCACTGAGCCACCGTGCTGCCCTATACATAGCACAGTGCTGAGCACTGAGCCACCGTGCTGCCCTATACATAGCACAGTGCTAACCACTGAGCCACCGTGCTGCCCTATATACAGCACAGTGCTAACCACTGAGCCACGGTGCGGCCCTATATATAGTACAGTGCCAACCACTAAGCCACCGTGCTGCCCTATATATAGTACAGTGCTAACCACTGAGCCACCGTGCTGCCATATATATAGCACAGTGCTGACCACTGAGCCACTATGCTGCTCTCTATATAGCACAGTGCTGACCACTGAGCCACTGTGCTGCCCTCTATATAGCACAGTGCTAACCACTGAGCCACCGTGCTGCCTTATACATAGCACAGTGCTAACCACTGAGCCACCGTGCTGCCTTATACATAGCATAGTGCTGACCACTGAGCCACCGTGCTGCCCTGTATATAGCACAGTGCTGACCACTGAGCCACTGTGCTGACCTCTATATAGCACAGTGCTGACTACTGAGCCACCGTGCTGCCCTATACATAGCACAGTGCTGACCACGGAGCCACCATGCTGCCCTGTATATAGCACAGTGCTGACCACTGAGCCACCGTGCTGCCCTATATACAGCACAGTGCTAACCACTGAGCCACCGTGCTGCCCTATATATAGTACAGTGCCAACCACTAAGCCACCGTGCTGCCCTATATATAGTACAGTGCTGACCACTGAGCCACCGTGCTGCCATATATATAGCACAGTGCTGACCACTGAGCCACTGTGCTGCTCTCTATATAGCACAGTGCTGACCACTTAGCCACTGTGCTGCCCTCTATATAGCACAGTGCTAACCACTGAGCCACCGTGCTGCCTTATACATAGCACAGTGCTAACCACTGAGCCACCGTGCTGCCTTATACATAGCACAGTGCTGACCACTGAGCCACCGTGCTGCCCTGTATATAGTACAGTGCTGACCACTGAGCCACTGTGCTGACCTCTATATAGCACAGTGCTGACTACTGAGCCACCGTGCTGCCCTATACATAGCACAGTGCTGACCACTGAGCCACCATGCTGCCCTGTATATAGCACAGTGCTGACCACTGAGCCACCGTGCTGCCCTATATATAGTATAGTGCTAACCACTGAGCCACTGTTCTGCCCTATACATAGCACAGTGCTGACCACTGAGCCACTGTGCTGACCTCTATATAGCACAGTGCTGACTACTGAGCCACCGTGCTGCCCTATACATAGCACAGTGCTGACCACTGAGCCACCATGCTGCCCTGTATATAGCACAGTGCTGACCACTGAGCCACCGTGCTGCCCTATATATAGTATAGTGCTAACCACTGAGCCACTGTTCTGCCCTATACATAGCACAGTGCTGACCACTGAGCCACCGTGCTCCTCTATACATGGCACAGTGCTGACCACTGAGCCACCGTGCTGCCCTATATATAGCACAGTGCTAACTACTGAGCCACCGTGCTGACCAGTGAGTCACCGTGCTGCTCTATACATGGCACAGTGCTGACCACTGAGCCACAGTGTTGCCCTATATATAGCACAGTGCTAACCACTGAGCAACCATGCTGCCCTATATATAGAACAATGCTAACCACTGAGCCAACGTGCTGCCCTATACATAGCACAGTGCTGACCACTGAGCCACCGTGCTGCCCTATACATAGCACAGTGCTGACCACTGAGCCACCGTGCTGCCCTATATATAGTACAGTGCTAACTACTGAGCAACCGTGCTGCCCTATACATGGCACAGTGCTGACCACTGAGCCACCGTGCTGCCCTATACATAGCAGTGATAACCACTGAGCCACCGTGCTGCCCTATACATAGCACAGTGCTGAGCACTGAGCCACCGTGCTGCCCTATACATAGCACAGTGCTAACCACTGAGCCACCGTGCTGCCCTATATACAGCACAGTGCTAACCACTGAGCCACGGTGCGGCCCTATATATAGTACAGTGCCAACCACTAAGCCACCGTGCTGCCCTATATATAGTACAGTGCTGACCACTGAGCCACCGTGCTGCCATATATATAGCACAGTGCTGACCACTGAGCCACTATTCTGCTCTCTATATAGCACAGTGCTGACCACTGAGCCACTGTGCTGCCCTCTATATAGCACAGTGCTAACCACTGAGCCACCGTGCTGCCTTATACATAGCAGAGTGCTAACCACTGAGCCACCGTGCTGCCTTATACATAGCACAGTGCTGACCACTGAGCCACCGTGCTGCCCTGTATATAGCACAGTGCTGACCACTGAGCCACTGTGCTGACCTCTATATAGCACAGTGCTGACTACTGAGCCACCGTGCTGCCCTATACATAGCACAGTGCTGACCACTGAGCCACCATGCTGCCCTGTATATAGCACAGTGCTGACCACTGAGCTACCGTGCTGCCCTATATACAGCACAGTGCTAACCACTGAGCCACCGTGCTGCCCTATATATAGTACAGTGCCAACCACTAAGCCACCGTGCTGCCCTATATATAGTACAGTGCTGACCACTGAGCCACCGTGCTGCCATATATATAGCACAGTGCTGACCACTGAGCCACTGTGCTGCTCTCTATATAGCACAGTGCTGACCACTGAGCCACTGTGCTGCCCTCTATATAGCACAGTGCTAACCACTGAGCCACCGTGCTGCCTTATACATAGCACAGTGCTAACCACTGAGCCACCGTGCTGACTTATACATAGCACAGTGCTGACCACTGAGCCACCGTGCTGCCCTGTATATATCACAGTGCTGACCACTGAGCCACTGTGCTGACCTCTATATAGCACAGTGCTGACTACTGAGCCACCGTGCTGCCCTATACATAGCACAGTGCTGACCACTGAGCCACCATGCTGCCCTGTATATAGCACAGTGCTGACCACTGAGCCACCGTGCTGCCCTATATATAGTATAGTGCTAACCACTGAGCCACTGTTCTGCCCTATACATAGCACAGTGCTGACCACTGAGCCACCGTGCTGCTCTATACATGGCACAGTGCTGACCACTGAGCCACCGTGCTGCCCTATATATAGCACAGTGCTAACTACTGAGCCACTGTGCTGACCACTGAGTCACCGTGCTGCTCTTTACATGGCACAGTGCTGACCACTGAGCCACCATGTTGCCCTATATATAGCACAGTGCTAACCACTGAGCAACCATGCTGCCCTATATATAGAACAGTGCTAACCACTGAGCCACCATGCTGACCTATACATAGCACAGTGCTGACCACTGAGCCACCGTGCTGCCCTATACATAGCACAGTGCTGACCACTGAGCCACCGTGCTGCCCTATATATAGTACAGTGCTAACTACTGAGCCACCGTGCTGCCCTATACATGGCACAGTGCTGACCACTGAGCCACCGTGCTGCCCTATACATAGCAGTGATAACCACTGAGCCACCGTGCTGCCCTATACATAGTACAGTGCTGACCACTGAGCCACCGTGCTGCCATATATATAGCACAGTGCTGACCACTGAGCCACTGTGCTGCTCTCTATATAGCACAGTGCTGACCACTGAGCCACTGTGCTGCCCTCTATATAGCACAGTGCTAACCACTGAGCCACCGTGCTGCCTTATACATAGCACAGTGCTAACCACTGAGCCACCGTGCTGACTTATACATAGCACAGTGCTGACCACTGAGCCACCGTGCTGCCCTGTATATAGCACAGTGCTGACCACTGAGCCACTGTGCTGACCTCTTTATAGCACAGTGCTGACTACTGAGCCACCGTGCTGCCCTATACATAGCACAGTGCTGACCACTGAGCCACCATGCTGCCCTGTATATAGCACAGTGCTGACCACTGAGCCACCTTGCTGCCCTATATATAGTATAGTGCTAACCACTGAGCCACTGTTCTGCCCTATACATAGCACAGTGCTGACCACTGAGCCACCGTGCTCCTCTATACATGGCACAGTGCTGACCACTGAGCCACCGTGCTGCCCTATATATAGCACAGTGCTAACTACTGAGTCACCGTGCTGACCACTGAGTCACCGTGCTGCTCTATACATGGCACAGTGCTGACCACTGAGCCACCGTGTTGCCCTATATATAGCACAGTGCTAACCACTGAGCAACCATGCTGCCCTATATATAGAACAGTGCTAACCACTGAGCCACCGTGCTGCCCTATACATAGCACAGTGCTGACCACTGAGCCACCGTGCTGCCCTATACATAGCACAGTGCTAACCACTGAGCCACCGTGCTGCCCTATACATAGCACAGTGCTGACCACTGAGCCACTGTGCTGCCCTATATATAGTACAGTGCTAACTACTGAGCCACCGTGCTGCCCTATACATGGCACAGTGCTGACCACTGAGCCACCGTGCTGCCCTATACATAGCAGTGATAACCACTGAGCCACCGTGCTGCCCTATACATAGCACAGTGCTGAGCACTGAGCCACCGTGCTGCCCTATACATAGCACAGTGCTAACCACTGAGCCACCGTGCTGCCCTATATATAGTATAGTGCTAACCACTGAGCCACTGTTCTGCCCTATACATAGCACAGTGCTGACCACTGAGCCACCGTGCTGCTCTATACATGGCACAGTGCTGACCACTGAGCCACCGTGCTGCCCTATATATAGCACAGTGCTAACTACTGAGCCACCGTGCTGACCACTGAGTCACCGTGCTGCTCTATACATGGCACAGTGCTGACCACTGAGCCACCGTGCTGCCCTATATATAGCACAGTGCTACCCACTGAGCAACCATGCTGCCCTATATATAGAACAGTGCTAACCACTGAGCCACCGTGCTGCCCTATACATAGCACAGTGCTGACCACTGAGCCACCGTGCTGCCGTATACATAGCACAGTGCTGACCACTGAGCCACCGTGCTGCCCTATATATAGTGCAGTGCTAACTACTGAGCCACCGTGCTGCCCTATACATGGCACAGTGCTGACCACTGAGCCACCGTGCTGCCCTATACATAGCAGTGATAACCACTGAGCCACCGTGCTGCCCTATACATAGCACAGTGCTGAGCACTGAGCCACCGTGCTGCCCTATACATAGCACAGTGCTAACCACTGAGCCACCTTGCTGCCCTATACATAGCACAGTGCTAGGCACTGAGCCACCGTGCTGCTCTATATGTAGCACAGTGCTGACCACTGAGCCACCGTGCTGCCCTATATGCAGCATAATGCTAACCACTGAGCCACCGTGCTGCCCTATATATAGTACAGTGCTGACCACTGAACCACCGTGCTGCCCTATACATAGCACAGTGCTAACCACTGAGCCACCTTGCTGCCCTATACATAGCACAGTGCTAGGCACTGAGCCACCGTGCTGCTCTATATGTAGCACAGTGCTGACCACTGAGCCACCGTGCTGCCCTATATGCAGCATAATGCTAACCACTGAGCCACCGTGCTGCCCTATATATAGTACAGTGCTGACCACTGAGCCACCGTGCTGCCCTATATATAGCAGTGCTAACCACTGAGCCACCATGCTACCCTATATATAGTACAGTGCTGACCACTGAGCCACTGTGCTTCTTTATACATGGCACAGTGCTGACCACTGAGCCACTGTGCTGCCCTTTATATAGCAGTGCTAACCACTGAGCCACCATGCTGCCCTATACATAGCACAGTGCTGACCACTGAGCCACCGTGCTGCCCTATATATAGTACAGTGCTGACCACTGAGTCACCGTGCTGCCCTATATATAACACAGTGCTGACCACTGAGCCACTGTGCTGCTCTATACATGGCACAGTGCTGACCCCTGAGCCACCGTGCTGCCCTATATAGTACAGTGCTGACCACTGAGCCACCGTGCTGCCCTATACTTAGCACAGTGCTGAGCATTGAGGCACCGTGCTGCTCTATATGTAGCACAGTGCTGACCACTGAGCCACTGTGCTGCCCTATACACAGCATAATGCTAACCACTGAGCCACCGTGCTGCCCTATATATAGTACAGTGCTGACCACTGAGCCACCCTGCTGCCCTATATATAGCACAGTGCTGACCACTGAGCCACCATGCTGCCCTATATATAACAGAGTGCTGACCACTGAGCCACTGTGCTGCTCTATACATGGCACAGTGCTGACCACTGAGCCACCGTGCTGCCCTATACATAGTACAGTGCTAACCACTGAGCCACCGTGCTGCCATATGCATAGCACAGTGCTGACCACTGAGCCACCATGCTGCCCTATATATAACACAGTGCTGACCACTGAGCCACTGTGCTGCTCTATACATGGCACAGTGCTGACCACTGAGCCACCGTGCTGCCCTATATATAGCACAGTGCTAACCACTGAGCCACCATGCTGCCTTATATATAGTACAGTGCTGACCACTGAGCCACCGTGCTGCCTATACTTAGCACAGTGCTGAGCATTGAGCCACCGTGCTGCTCTATATGTAGCACAGTGCTGACCACTGAGCCACCGTGCTGCCCTGTATATAGTACAGTGCTGACCACTGAGCCACCCTGCTGCCCTATATTTAGCACAGTGCTGACCACTGAGCCACCATGCTGCCCTATATATAACAGAGTGCTGACCACTGAGCCACTGTGCTGCTCTATACATGGCACAGTGCTGACCACTGAGCCACCGTGCTGCCCTATACATAGTACAGTGCTAACCACTGAGCCACCGTGCTGCCATATGCATAGCACAGTGCTGACCACTGAGCCACCATGCTGCCCTATATATAACACAGTGCTGACCACTGAGCCACTGTGCTGCTCTATACATGGCACAGTGCTGACCACTGAGCCACCGTGCTGCCCTATATATAGCACAGTGCTAACCACTGAGCCACCATGCTGCCTTATATATAGTACAGTGCTGACCACTGAGCCACCGTGCTGCCTATACTTAGCACAGTGCTGAGCATTGAGCCACCGTGCTGCTCTATATGTAGCACAGTGCTGACCACTGAGCCACCGTGCTGCCCTATATACAGCATAATGCTAACCACTGAACCACCGTGCTGCCGTATATATAGTACAGTGCTGACCACTGAGCCACCTTGCTGCCCTATACATAGCACAGTGCTAACTACTGAACCACCGTGCTGCCCTATATATAGCACAGTGCTGACCACTGAGCCACCGTGCTGCCCTATACTTAGCACAGTGCTGACCACTGAGCCACCGTGCTGCCTTACATATAGTACAGGGCTGACCACTGAGCCACCGTGCTGCCCTATATATAGTACAGTGCTAACCACTGAGCCACCGTGCTGCCCTATACATAGCAGAGTGCTAACCACTGAGCCACCGTGCTGCCCTATATATAGCACAGTGCTGACCACTGAGCCACCGTGCTGCCCTATATATAGTACAGTGCTGACCACTGAGCCACCGTGCTGCCCTATATATAGCACAGTGCTGACCACTGAGCCACCGTGCTGTCCTATATATAGTACAGTGCTGACCACTGAGCCACCGTGCTGCCCTATATATAGTACAGTGCTTACCACTGAGCCACCGTGCTGCCCTATATACAGTACAGTGCTGACCACTGAGCCACTGTGCTGCCCTAGATACAGTACAGTGCTGACCACTGAGCCACCGTGCTGCCCTATACATAGCACAGTGCTAACCATTGAGCCACCGTGCTGCCCTATATATAGCACAGTGCTGACCACTGAGCCACCGTGCTGACCTATATATAGCACAGTGCTGACCACTGAGCCACCGTGCTGTCCTATATATAGTACAGTGCTGACCACTGAGCCACCGTGCTGCCCTATATATAGTACAGTGCTGACCACTGAGCCACCGTGCTGCCCTATATACAGTACAGTGCTGACCACTGAGCCACCGTGTTGCCCTAGATACAGTACAGTGCTGACCACTGAGCCACCGTGCTGCCCTATACATAGCACAGTGCTAACCATTGAGCCACCGTGCTGCCCTATATATAGCACAGTGCTAACCATTGAGCCACCGTGCTGCCCTATATATAGCACAGTGCTAACCATTGAGCCACCGTGCTGCCCTATATATAGCACAGTGCTGACCACTGAGCCACCGTGCTGACCATATTCCTCATGTACACACTCGACAGATTATTCATTCATTATAAATTCCCTATGTTTTAAGGCTGAAACCAACTGAGTCCTTCAGGCGTTAACAGGATCTGCTTATATTTCATCCAGAGCTTCAATGAGGTCACTAAAAAATCTGCCTGAATGTCTGAGGAGCGATGTGACACATTGTACATACATGCGGTACATACATGCGGTACATACATGCGGTACATACATGCGGTACATACATGCGGTAATGCAGACATCTGTGCCCTAAGGAATCACCACAGAGGATTTTTGTCCACAGCTCATGAGCTCTCCTGGATTCCTCCAGTCCCTTCATCAGTACCCAAAGGACTCTGTGAACGAGGAGATGGTGGAATTACTGCAGCCCTATTTCCTTATGGAAGATTACTCCATGGACAATGCTAAGAAGCTGTCTGGTAACGCTGCCTGTCTGCTGTCATGGACGCAGTCAATGGCGACATTTCATGAAATCAACAAGGACATACTGCCACTAAAGGTAAGGGGTCTGCTCTGGCACATGAGAACCCATTTAAAATTGTAGATGTTGAAGTGGTTTCTCATCCATACTTAGGTAACGATTAGTTGCTGATAATCTTATGACAACCAGCAGAATTGTGAAGAATAAGGAACGTTACCTCGTGTTGTAAATTCTGCAGTTTTTTTTTTAACTATTCAAGCAAAGTGGATGTGATTTCATGAAAACCAAAATATATATTTGAATCTACTGTGGCACCAGTCCCAATATTCACCAAGAGATACTTGTGGTCCTTTTACAGAGTAATAGCCATGCTGCACCTGTGTTTGGCGGTGCTTCCACAATAGCACTAATATAGACGTTTGTCAGAAAATCAGGAAAAGATAGCACTCACCACAGGGCATCGGTCTAAAGGGGATGCGGGAGTGAACGAGGACGACCGCTGTTTCACGCTACGGGTCTGTGTGCTGCAAGGATTTGCCGGTTTCTGAGCCGGGGACTTGAGGGCATGTGAGCGTTATACATACTCCCGGCCAGAGCCCGTCCAGTGTGCGCGGCCTCGCTCAATACACTTGTATGGCCGCGTACAAGTGTATGGAGCGATGCCATGCCCACTGGACGGGCTCTGGCCGGGAGTATGTATAACGCATACATACCCTCCGGTCCTGGCCCAGAAACCGGTGAATCCTTGCAGCACACAATGCGTGCACTGGGGAGATTCATAAGTCCGCAATCACACAGTGTGACTGAAGACTTATCGATTTGGACCAGACAACCCCTTTAATCTTTTAACTTTTTTCTTTCAGGCTCAACTTGAGACTAGATTGTGGCTTCTTTGGGGGTACCCTCTTCATCTTGCATTCTCCGCACGCAGTGTTCGCTTCATTTTTCGTCGCCGTTCCCAACCCTTTAGCTTTCCACAGTGCCCTCCGCACTTCTTCCAGTGCTACCCGGCACCTGGGCTCTAAATTCCGTCCCCGGCTTCTTTTGCAGCCCAGCGCCTATCTCTGCTAAGCTCCTTATTTTTATCGGGCTTTCCTTCCATGCTAGGTCTGGGACCACCCCTTCCCGTTAGCTTGGTGCCGCCAATTTTTTTCTGCACACACTACAGTTCCTGCATGCCCTCCTCCCGCGGTGCCAGCTACCTCATCCTTCTGCCTGGTGTCCTGGTCACACAGATCCTCATCCTCCTTCAGAGTTCGGGTAGGTTGTCTTCTTCTGGAAACCCTCAGCTGCACCCCCTCTCACTCCTGGTCTCTATGGGAAATAGCCTTTATGATGCCCGCTGCATTACCTAACATCAGATTAGGTACTGCTGTCCATAGGGTGCTCAACCTTTTCTCTGCCCACTCTCTGAGAGGATGTCTCTGGCCGGATGGTCCATGGCATACCACCCATCGGTGCCTCAGGTCAGAGCATAAGTCTTTTTCCATGTTTTTTTTTTACATGACCTCCGCTCCTGAACTGCCCGGTTCATCCCCCTGGCTCAGGAGCTGCTGGGGTCCTGCCACGAGAGTATGGCCTTCCTTTTCGGACAGCAACTCTAATACCTGTGTCTGACCTGACCCTGGCGTCCAGACCTCTACTACAGCTATGGAGTTTTTATGCCAACAAACGCTTGGTACACTGTCCACTTCCCAGAATCAAACTCACTAAATACAATGAACCAACGTGGCAGATCGCAGCTCCGGTCTTTGACCTTGTGCGATCTGTCCACGTCCAGACTCCATGTCTGTGAATCGGATCCATTCCGTAAACACAACCGGCTGATCGCAGCGGGCGATGCCCTGATTCTCACTGGTCGCAGTTCTTCCTCCCTTGTCCGTTTCTCTTCTAGGAGTTCCAGGCGGAAGAAGCCGTCTCGTTCCGGTCCGTCCCCAATCAACCTGATTGTGGACGTCAATGAAAGATTCCAGTTTGTCCAGACCCGCTCTCCCACGATCCTCCTTTCCACCGGAATACACAGTCTCTCAGGTTACGACGTGGCTGCTGAAGCCGCTGCCTTGTAAGCAACTGTTTTTTCCAACTAGGTTATTCGAAGCATGATAAAATCGAGGAAACCGTCTTATATACCATAACACTTGGTAGGCCTTTTTTGATGGTGTGAGACCAGTCGCGCTAGTGTCTTCTTCTCTTCCCTCTCTCCTGGCCTTCTTACAGTCAGGCCTAGTCTTCGGTCTGTCTCAGATTCCTACAGGTCCCCGTGCCTTCTTTCCTCTTCCACAAGAACGTGGCCTGTCGTCTCCAAATCAAGACTTTCCTACAGTGAGTTGCTCACTCCGTCTCTCCCTTGGCCCATCCCCCGGAGCCGTGGAATTTCAATTTGGTCTTGACCGTTTTTCAGGGTTCACTCCTTGAACCCATTCGGGATATTCCTATCTCCTTCCTGGAAGGTCTCGTTCCTTGTAGTGATCACCTCCATCAGATGTGTCTCTGAACTTGCAGTTCTTTCCTATTGTTTCCGCCTTTCCTGGGGTTCCACGGAGATAAGGTGGGCCTATGTTGGGTTTCATCCCTCCTTCCTAAGGTTGTTTCTCTTTTTCATCTTGATAAAGACATCGCACTTCCTTCCTCTCATCCTAGATATTGTCAAAACTCTGCGCCTCTGCATTTCCAGGACCTCATCCTTCAGACTTTCAGATTCTCTTTCATGGTTCCTGAAGGTCTTCGTAGAGGTCTTCCCTCTTCCAAGACCACCATTGACCAGTGAATTTGTTTTCCAATCTGGGAAGCGTACCAAGTGAAGGTAATGCTGCTCCCGCTTGTGGTCACTTTCACTCCACACATGGTCTTTGGTCCATACCTTCTACAAGTTCTACTGTACATGGTTCTCACTTACGCTTGACTGGCACCAGTCTGGACAGGAAGGTCCTGTGTACAACAGTGGACCAGTCTTAGATCTATGATTAGCTGTTTTTGTTCCCACATTAGGGACGGCTTTAGGACGTCCCATGGTTTCCTGTGTCCCCCAATGAAGTGATAAAGAAAATTTTGGGTACGCACAGTAAAATCTTTCTCCAAGCATCCGCCCTTGTTTGTGCCTATGTTAGGCCAGTTAGGGATATTTCTTCTTGTTGCTTCTTCTGCTTTCTCACTGACTGATTAGCTCCTTGCCGGTCGGTGGGTGTAGACTGCTGGGGAGGAGTCAACCTTTTTTTTCTGCCTAGTGTCAGCCTACTACTTCGCTCTGCAATCTGCAGGCAGAGAGAAGGGCACCTGCGCAGGAGCGTGATTGGGGAACGCTGCGTGGATGACATAGGACGCGTCATCCACATGAAGCGGGGAAGGAGGACGGCGATTGCAGTGAGAAAGGAGGTGTTGAGCAAGACCAGCGATGTCTATTTGATCAGACCACACCATATGGGGGGGATAATAAAAGGTATTTTTATATGCTATGCAGAAGGGATTTATATACAGCTCAGTAGAATACTGCAAAAGAGTCCTTAAAGGTGGTGGCCATAGTTTATATTGGGAAAACCTGGTGACAGGTTTCTTTCAAAGGGAACCTGTTAGGGTGATTCATGCTGCCCAAACTGCTCCGGTGTTTCAGAGAAAATATGCTGTGAAGATCAGGCAGAAGAAGAGGGTAATCCGACTTTTCCCAGCGCTGCTTCAGGTGATTAACAGGTGTCTTCTTCGTGTGTACATAGGGAGAGACCTGTCAATCACCAGTGCTCACTGTTAAAGGGGTTATCTCCATTTCTTAAACGGGTAATATTACAAAATGCTTGTAAAAATGAGCGACTTTGCAATTTACCTCTTATTTAAAAATCTCCATTCTCAAGAACTGAGGGATTTTGTATTCTTTTTTTTTTTTTTACTGTGTCTTTACGGGATACTACCACTGCAGTTTATCATTTATAGTCACATCTCCTGGGCAAAGGCAGTAGCGCTTGCAAGCTTTTTTGCTTTGCAAAGATGCCTCTGCTTGCAGCATCGGAGAGCAAACAGTCCAGGACATCCAGGCAATTATGCTGGTGGCCTGAGCTGTCAATCATCAGAATGGTACCGTCTCCCAGAAAGCAGCAAGCCAAGAGGCCTATGAGCAGTGCTCTCCTGAACATAGGGTCATTAACAACCCCTCTCATATCCTAGTCCCAGAGAACCCCTCTAATATTGTATTAAACAGTTATCATATAGCGCCATTCCAGAATTCTCTGTGCTCTCCTCTGATTGTTGCATATTTCTTTTTACATTTCTTTGTTGCAAGACAAAACTGATGAGGCTCGGTCACCGTTTAGAAGTCGCTACGTCTGACCTGACGAGGATGCAGCCGCAGATAGATGAAAAACAAGCTGATCTGGAAATGGCACGGACCAAACTCGATGGAGCCATGTTAGAAAAAATGGTGAGTGTGGATCAGTTACCTCCAGACCAGACATGAAGATGATCATTATTTTATGCATGTTATCTTAAAGCTACGGACACTTTAAAAAAATTAAAAAAAATTTCTTCCATGTGTTAGTGATTACCTTTTGATACCGAGATACACAGACTGTCTCTAGGGATGTATGAGGCTGTCAAATTCGGGTCTGGAGACCTGCAAATGTCTGAATGTGATTAGCGTATTGTCAAAAGGAGACAGACCTCCCTCTTTTAGTTCCAATTTCACATTAGTTTGTTATTTTTTTGTCTTTTTAATTTATTGGTTTAAAATGGGGTCAACAATGTCCCCCTGCAGCTCCAAAATATGGAGGGCAGATTGTTGACCCTATCTCAATTACCCCCTCATCTAAAATAGCAGAGCGAAGCAGTTCAGCGAGCTCCTGCTGTCCACCAGCCATGGGGTCATCTGTCCCTCCCCATCCGGTGTACTTACACCACAGGGTGACAGGAGCTGAGGCAAGGAGCAGCTTTGGGGGGGCACTATAATTGGGCCTAGGTAAGCATAGTTTGGACCATTACTTGAAATTTTTGCTAAGTAACCTTTAAGGTTAAGTTCACACGATGCGTCTTTGATGCATCATCGCGGCGGTTTTCCCGCCACGTGACCGATCAGCTGATGCTCAACTGACACTCGTTGGCGGTACGTGGACTGCTTCGTTGACGGCGGACAGGTGAGGGATATGGTTGTTTGTTTTACTTTTTTTCACGAGATCGATGGCTTCGTGGACGGAGTGTAATAAAAAAAATTGGAGAACTGTGTGTTTTTTATTTCATTAAATACTTTATTCTGGCTGTGTCTTTTATTGAAAAAGCGGCGACCATTTTTACAACGTGGTTAGTAATGGGGGCGTCTTTTTTTTTCATCTAAATCCTCTTTTTTTTTTCCTCCTTCACACTGTACAAATACCCGTCTTATTAACCTTTTGGTGTGTCGTCCGTCCCCCCCCCCCCCAAAAAAAAAAGAAAAAAAAAAAAAAGTGCGTCTCTTATTTTTCAGACACAAATATATCTGTTGAAAATAGTCTGGTGTAGGCTAGAGAAACAGAAGTGTGGTTTTGAAGTTCCACGGTTCAAACCTCTGTATTATCCACTTTTGGGCCATTTGTATCTAAAAAAAACAGTTTGAGTGTGTCGCTCACTGTTCAGCCGCAAATATATATATTTTAAAAAGTCTGGTATACACCAGTAAATTATAACTGTGGTTTTGCTGTTCCACGGTAAAAAATCTCTATTATCCTGCTTTTGGCATTTTTTGCCGTAAAAAAAAATAATAGTGTCTCCTGATTGTTCAGACACAAATATATCTGTTGAAAATAGTCTGGTGTAGGCCCGAGAAATACAAGTGTGGTTTTGTGGTTCCACGGTTCAAACCTCTGTATTATCCACTTTTGGGCCATTTTTACTTAAAAAAAAAAAAAAACTTTTGAGTGTGTCGCTCACTGTTCAGCCGCAAATATATCTATTTAAAATTTTCTGGTATACCCCAGTAAACAATAACTGTGGTTTTGCCATTCCACGGTAAAAAATCTCTATTATTCAGCTTTTGGTATTTTTTCCGTAAAGAAAAACAGTAATAGTTTCTCCCTGATTGTTCAGATTGTTTAAAAGAGTCGGGTGTAGGCCAGAGAAATAGAACTGTGGTTTTCCTCTTCCACGGTTCTAATCTACTCTTTATTACCCTTTTTCCATTGATAGTGCGAGTGTAAGCTATTTTACTTCATTTACAATGGGCAAGGCGCGTGGCAAGGGACGTGGAACTGGACATTCTGGTGATGGTGCGTGCAGAGGACGGGGCCGTGGCCAAGGTGAAAATGTGCCACAACCAACAGCCACATCTTCTCACTCCCAGTTCTTGACCGAATTACTAGGGAAGCGCAGAACAACACCAGTATTGCGAACTGATCAGTGTGAACAGGTTATTAATTGGATAGCAGATAATACTTCCAGTTACCTGGGCACCACCACCTCCGGTCTGTCTTCCACACGGTCAAATGTTAGTAGCCTTGAGTCTCGACCGCATACTCCTCCTCACCCTGATGCTCTTTCCTCCCACCATGCCGAGTGTAGTCAGACAGCAACTGATCCCACACTTGGACACTCTGAAGAGCTGTTCACTGGTCCATTTCCATATTTGTGCCCCTCGCCTGCTCCACTTGAAGTGGTGGAAGAGGAGATCCCATGTAGCGATGCCCAAATATTTGAACAGCCACGGCCACAGGAAGTCGACGCTGGCAATTTGTCATAAGAGGTGGACGATGACGAGACACAATTGCCAGGAAGTGAGGAGGAGGATCGTGGTGCGCAAGTGGAAGAGGAGGAGGTGGTGGATGATCTAGTAACTGACCCAACGTGGAAGGAGGACATGCAGAGTGAGGCCAGCAGCACACAGGGTGAGGGAGGCAGAGTACCCCAACAGGCAGGAAGAAGCAGTGTGGTGGCCGCACACAGAAGGCAGGCAACAGTTCCCCGTAACAACAACACGAAGGACGTTGGCAGTACAAGTGGTAGGTCTTCCAGAGTCTGGAATTTTTTTAAAGACTCTGCTGATAACCCCTAAAAAGCCATTTGTACCACCTGCCATGCCAGCATCAGCAGGGGTGACAAAACTACCAGCCTGACCATCAGCAGCATGATCAGGCACATGGCAGCAAAGCACCCGACTTTGTGGGGCGAACCCCAGGGTCCACGACCAGTGTCAGCGGGTGTCACCACTGCTTCTTCCGCTGTTGTGCGTGCAATAGAACCCCCTGTTGTGTGTGCAAGGCAATCCCCTGTCCATACTGCATGCAAAGATGCCCCCTCCTCGCAGTTTCTCAAGAAACAGCATCAACGTCCACGTCCCACCGCAGCGTTCAATTGTCCATATCCCAGACCTTTGAATGAAAGCGGAAATTCGCAGCTAACGCCCCACAGGCCACAGTCCTAAATTCGCACATTTCACGACTGCTTGCGTTGGAAATGCTGCCTTTTAGGCTGGTGGAGACGGAACCCTTCCGCAACCTTATGGCTTTGGCCGTCCCTCGGTACTCGGTCCCCAGCCGACACTATTTTGCCCGGTGTGCCATCCCCGCACTACACAAGCACATGTCCCAAAACGATTGCCGTGCCCTCAACAACGCAGTTACTGGGAGAGTCCACCTGACAACGGATACGTGGACAAGTGCTTGTGGCCAGGGATGGTACATCTCCCTGACGGCACACTGGGGAAACATAGTGGAAGCCGGGACCCAGTCAGACCTTGGGATGGAACACATCCTCCCCACACCGAGGATTGCGGGCCCTATGTCAGTCAGAGTTGCCCCCACAGTGTACAGCTCCTGCACATCATCCTCCTCTTCCTCCTCATGTTCAGCCTCCATCTCAGATATCACCACATCAGTTACAAGCTGGAAGCACTGCAGTACTGCCTCCGCCAAGCGGCAACAGGCTGTGCTGAAACTCATAAGCTTAGGTGAGAAACCTCACACTGCTTGTGAGTTGTGGACAGCTGTGAAAGAGCAGGCAGATCTGTGGCTGAGACAAAGGAACCTACATCCAGGCATGGTCGTGTGAGACAATGGCCATAACCTGGTGGCGGCTCTGAGGCGAGGCGAGATCACACACGTACCATGCCTGGCTCATGTGCTTAACCCCGTGGTTCAGCTTTTTCTTAAATCGTACCCCGAGTTTCCAGATCTGCTCGTCAAAGTACGCCGCCTGTCAGCTCATTTTCGGAAGTTGGCTACATCTTCCGTCGCCCTTGCTGTGTTGCAGCAGCGTTTGCAGCTTCCCGCACACCGACTGGTGTGTGATGTCCCCACACGTTGGAACTCTACCCTCCACATGTTGCAAAGAATTTGTGAGCAGAAGAGAGCAGTTGTGGAGTACCAGCTGCAACAAGCCCGTCGATATTCAGGTCAGACTCCACACATAAGACCTCAGGAGTGGACCTGGATGTCTGACATATGTACCATCTTGACAAACTTTGAGGATTCCACCAAGATGGTAAGTGGCGATGACGCCATCATTAGCGTCAGCATTCCACTTGTCTGTCTTTTGCAACTCTCTCTGCAGAGAATTAAAGAGGAGGCATTGCAGCCAGAGTATGATGAGATGGATCAAGAAGCCGTAGCAGTCAATTACACACAGCCTAGCCTCATCTCATCCCAACGTGCATTGGGGGACAATGAGGGAGAGGAGGAGGAGGAAGAACAGGAGCTTGTATGCGCTGTAGACGGTAGTACCTGTACAACTGTCATACCGTCGGTTCAGCGTGGGTGGCCTGAGGACAGGGGGGAGGAGGAGAGCATGGTCAGTCGTCATCTTGGTGAGGACACGGAAGTCTTGCCCGTTACCAGTCTGGCACGCATGGCTGACTTTATGTTACGCTGCCTTAACCGTGACCCTCGCGTTGTCAAAATGTTGGGTGACAGTCATTACTGGTTGGTGACACTTTTAGACCCCCGCTACAAGGAGAACTTTCACTGTCTTATTCCTGAGGTGGAGAGGTCTACAAAAATGGGGCAGTACCAGAAGGCCCTTGCTGCAGAACTGTTAAAAAAATTCCCATCTGAACACGCTAGCGGCAGAGGTCACTGTTCGTTGCCCAACCATGGCGTACATGCGAGAGAGACGCAACTCCAATCCAGCAGAGGCAGTGGAACACTGTCAACGTTCTGGGACGGTTTTCTCAGACCCTCCCTTCGGACAGACCCTGAGGCACTGGGTACTCTCACAAGGAGTGGAAAGTTTCAAAAGATGGTGAGGGAGTACCTTGCCGGCCGTACCAGCGTCCTCCGTGATTCTCTCTGCCTTTTAATTATTGGGTATCCAAACTGGACACTTGGAATGAACTCGCTCTGTACGCCTTGGAGGTCCTGGCCTGCCCTGCCGCTAGCGTGTTATCGGAGCGTGTTTTTAGTGCCGCTGGGAGAATTATAACTGATAAGCGAACTCGCCTGTCAACTGACAATGCTGACAAGCTGACCCTTATCAAAATGAACAAGGGCTGGATTGGGCCAGACTTCTCATCACCACCAAATGACAGCAGAGTAACATAAAGTCAAATTCACTGTGTTATTTCGGGAGGTGTATTCACATGCACCGCTTCACACCCACACATGGGTATACGCTTCCTCATTTCGGCTGTTTTATGTTCTTCTCCTTATCCTCGGCCTCCACCACCACTATACCACCAGGGTGACCGTGGTCCGTTTTGCCATTATTGAAAGTTCCTCCGTCCTTATTTTTGTCAGCTTTTGCTTGGAAGGCACAAGCAAAGACTGTGGGAGACCCACTCCCCAATAATGGGAATAATATTTTTAAGATGCTGTACTGTATGGCTCTTGTAAGGGGCATTAAAAGCGTCTTGTTAAGCTACTGTGACCTCCACCACTTTTCCGAGGGGCATTAAAACCGTCTTGTTAAGCTACTGGGACCTCCACGTCTCTTCCAAGGGGCATTCAAACCGTCTTGTTAAGCTACTGGGACCTCCACGTCTCTTCCGAGGGGCATTCACACCATCTTGTTAAGCTACTGCGACCTCCACCACTTTTCCAAGGGGCATTAAAACCATCTTGTTAAGTTACTGGGACCTCCACGTCTCTTTTGAGGGGCATTAAAACCGTCTTATTAAGCTACTGTGACCTCCACCACTTTTACGAGGGGCATTCAAACCGTCTTGTTAAGCTACTGGGACCTCCACGTCTCTTCCAAGGGGCATTCAAACCGTCTTGTTAAGCTACTGGGACCTCCACGTCTCTTCCAAGGGGCATTCAAACAGTCTTGTTAAGCTACTGCGACCTCCACCACTTTTCCGAGGGGCATTAAAACCGTCTTGTTAAGTTACTGGGACCTCCACGTCTCTTTTGAGGGGCATTAAAACAATCTTGTTAAGCTACTGGGATCTCCACGTCTCTTCTGAGGGGCATTAAAAGCGTCTTGTTAAGCTACTGCGACCTCCACCACTTTTCCGAGGGGCATTAAAACCGTCTTGTTAAGCTACTGGGACCTCCACCTCTCTTCTAAGGGGCATTAAAACCGTCTTGTTAAGCTACTGGGACCTCCATGTCTCTACCAAGGGGCATTCAAACCGTCTTGTTAAGCTACTGCGACCTCCACCACTTTCCCACGGGACATTCAAACCGTCTTGTTAAGCTACTGCGACCTCCACCACTTTTCCAAGGGGCATTAAAACCGTCTTGTTAAGTTACTGGGACCTCCACGTCTCTTTTGAGGGGCATTAAAACCGTCTTATTAAGCTACTGTGACCTCCACCACTTTTACGAGGGGCATTCAAACCGTCTTGTTAAGCTACTGGGACCTCCACGTCTCTTCCAAGGGGCATTCAAACCGTCTTGTTAAGCTACTGGAACCTCCACGTCTCTTCCAAGGGGCATTCAAACAGTCTTGTTAAGCTACTGCGACCTCCACCACTTTTCCGAGGGGCATTAAAACCGTCTTGTTAAGCTACTGCGACCTCCACCACTTTTCCAAGGGACATTCAAACCGTCTTGTTAAGTTACTGGGACCTCCACGTCTCTTTTGAGGGGCATTAAAACAATCTTGTTAAGCTACTGGGATCTCCACGTCTCTTCTGAGGGGCATTAAAAGCGTCTTGTTAAGCTACTGCGACCTCCACCACTTTTCCGAGGGGCATTAAAACCGTCTTGTTAAGCTACTGGGACCTCCACCTCTCTTCTAAGGGGCATTAAAACCGTCTTGTTAAGCTACTGGGACCTCCATGTCTCTACCAAGGGGCATTCAAACCGTCTTGTTAAGCTACTGCGACCTCCACCACTTTTCCAAGGGACATTCAAACCGTCTTGTTAAGCTACTGCGACCTCCACCACTTTTCCAAGGGGCATTAAAACCGTCTTGTTAAGTTACTGGGACCTCCACGTCTCTTTTGAGGGGCATTAAAACAATCTTGTTAAGCTACTGGGATCTCCACGTCTCTTCTGAGGGGCATTAAAAGCGTCTTGTTAAGCTACTGCGACCTCCACCACTTTTCCGAGGGGCATTAAAACCGTCTTGTTAAGCTACTGGGACCTCCACCTCTCTTCTAAGGGGCATTAAAACCGTCTTGTTAAGCTACTGGGACCTCCATGTCTCTACCAAGGGGCATTCAAACCGTCTTGTTAAGCTACTGCGACCTCCACCACTTTCCCACGGGACATTCAAACCGTCTTGTTAAGCTACTGCGACCTCCACCACTTTTCCAAGGGGCATTAAAACCGTCTTGTTAAGTTACTGGGACCTCCACGTCTCTTTTGAGGGGCATTAAAACCGTCTTATTAAGCTACTGTGACCTCCACCACTTTTACGAGGGGCATTCAAACCGTCTTGTTAAGCTACTGGGACCTCCACGTCTCTTCCAAGGGGCATTCAAACCGTCTTGTTAAGCTACTGGAACCTCCACGTCTCTTCCAAGGGGCATTCAAACAGTCTTGTTAAGCTACTGCGACCTCCACCACTTTTCCGAGGGGCATTAAAACCGTCTTGTTAAGCTACTGCGACCTCCACCACTTTTCCAAGGGACATTCAAACCGTCTTGTTAAGCTACTGCGACCTCCACCACTTTTCCAAGGGGCATTAAAACCGTCTTGTTAAGTTACTGGGACCTCCACGTCTCTTTTGAGGGGCATTAAAAGTGTCTTGTTAAGTTACTGGGACCTCCACGTCTCTTCCAAGGGGCATTCAAACAGTCTTGTTAAGCTACTGCGACCTCCACCACTTTTCCAAGGGACATTCAAACCGTCTTGTTAAGCTACTGCGACCTCCACCACTTTTCCAAGGGACATTCAAACCGTCTTGTTAAGCTACTGCGACCTCCACCACTTTTCCGAGGGGCATTAAAACCGTCTTGTTAAGCTACTGGGACCTCCATGTCTCTACCAAGGGGCATTCAAACCGTCTTGTTAAGCTACTGCGACCTCCACCACTTTTCCAAGGAGCATTAAAACCATCTTGTTAAGCTACTGGGACCTCCACATGTCTTCTGAGGGGTATTAAAAGTGTCTTGTTAAACCACTCTGAACTCCACAGCTCTTCCAAGGGGCATTGAAATGTTGTTTTTAATTAACTCTAACCTCCACGACTCTTCAAACGGACATTGCATTTCCTCCTAATTTTTGGCAGCTTTCGCTTGGAAGGCATAAGCAAAGACTATGGGAGACACACTCCCCAATAATGGGAATAATGTTTGTAATATGCTGTACTGCATGGCTCTTGTAAGGGGCATTGCAAGTTCCTCCGTCCTAATTTTTGGCAGCTTTTGCTTGGAAGGCATAAGCAAAGACTATGGGAGACCCACTCCCCAATAATGGGTAGAAGGTTTTTAGTACGCTGTAATCCACGTCTGTTTCAAGGGGCATTGCAGTTCCTCATAATTTTTGGAAAGCCTTCCATTCACTGCTTAGGCCAACAGTGTACAGGAGACCCAGTTGCTATAAATGGAAAAAACGGCTTAGTTAAGGCCCTCTGACCTCCATGGCATTTCCAAGGGGCATTGGAGTGCCTCAAAATTTTTGGTAGGCATTGTACTCACTGTATGCCCTATAACTGTGTAGCAGAACCGCTCCTTTTGGTACAGAAACATATCCTACAAGACATATGTGGTTGACTGGCCTGATGTTGATGTGAATGGTCCCTGTTCCTCCTGCTCTTTCTCCTTTGCCACCACCTCATCCATCATTCATCACCTGAAGCTTTGTTTTAACGGGAGTCATAGAACTGGGATAGTAGCAGGAAAACATCCAGCAATCCTCGGAGGAGGTAGGATATGCGCCAAAACGCTGACCACCTCAGGCCTAGCCGCTACTACATACATGCGCTTGCATTCCAAGAAAACAAAGCAGATGCTAACTTCTATCATCATCATCATGCTCCTCACCTTGGCACTCTCAACTCCCCTGATGGAGAAGCCAGGGCCCAGCGGAGGAGTCGGGTTCTCTGGTGGGCTCGTCCAGTGCTGCCCTAAAGCAGGCCGGGCTAAGAAAAGTGTGTGTGGGGAAGTTGACAGGAGAAATAGGGGCGGCTGGGGACCGAGTATGGACACCCGGCTGCCCCCTGGCGGCTGGGGACCGAGTGTGAACACCCGGCCGCCGGGCGGCTGGGGACCGAGTATGGACACCCGGCCACCCCCTGGCGGCTGGGGACCGAGTGTGGACACCCGGCCGCCGGGCAGCTGGGGACTGAGTATGGATACCAGGCCGCCAACGCAGCCATGACGTGGTGACCAGATTCCGCCTCCACATGCCTAAAAGGCCCAATTTCAAGTGCAAGCAAGCAGTATGGTATTGCAGCCTGGGGGTGGGTGGTTGACTGCATATTTGCGCTTGCATTGCAAGGAATGGGGGAGGTACAATTGAACACTGCCCTGGGACAAGAACTTGCAAGGGGATAGTTGCAAGTCTGCATCTTCTGATGCGGCAAGGATGACTTCTGATGGGCACACTTTTAGGCAGTGACCTGGGTGTCAGAGATGCTTCCAGGGGTCTTCCCCATGCTGTTCTCATGTCTTTTCAGCACTTTATGCATGTGTCACACAGCATATGGCCAGATAAGGTTGTAAAATGTTAAAATGACATTTCCCGGTGAATGAATTTGTCACGGTTGAAAGCAATACAAAAGTGCAAAAACGCATAAAAAATGCTACTTGTGAACATAGCCCAAAGTGTGGAGGAGTATTTTTGTTTTTGGTTATTTATTTTACCTTATACACAAGTCTTTACCCTGGAAAGGAACTTCCTTAACATATTTCACAGGAAAGCAGTTTCAGTTTCGTTTTTGAACTTTTTATTGTGAGCCCTTAAAAGTGGCTTAATTACCTCTGACCACGTTGTTGACAGCAGTGACCTGGGGGTCAGAAATGCTTCCTGGGGCGATCCCCATGCTGTCCCCATGTCATTTGAGCACTGTCACTATCGTTTTGGGCATTTGTTAGGCTTTGAAAAGACTGCCGGGGGTGCCGCAGCAAAAATGCTCGGGTCTCCCATAGACTAACATTGGGCTTGTTGCTCGGGTTGAGCACCCGAGTATCATGGCGAGCTCGGTCCGAGCTTCAAGCACCCGAGCATTTTAGTGCTCGCTCACCACTAGTGATGTTAATAGCCGCAGAGGGGGCTAGTATCCCTGGCCCCTTCCCTGGATATTAATATCAGCCTGCAGCTGTCTAGTTTAGCCTTTGCTGGTTATATTTTATAGGGGGGACCCCACGTCAATTTTTTTCTGGGGTCCCCCCCTTTTTCTGGCTGTAATCTAGCCAGTAAAGGCTAAACAAACAGCTGTGGGCTGATATTAATAGCCAGGGAACATTGTTGGCTAATGCCCCCTTCCTCGGCTACTAATGTCAGCCTCCAGCAGTTGGCTTTCCCTCTGCTGGTTATAAAAATGACGCTGGTGCCCACGCCATTTTTTTTTTATTTTAGACTCTGTGCCCACGATCCAGACATAGCAGCGCTTTGGATGCATATTTTTTGCTGCGTCCAAAACGTTGCATTCTATTGAACGCAGGTAAATCCACATGTGTTCACTGGACCATGTGTATTTACCGCATTCTATATATTTTAGTGCTAAAATTTCTGTTGCGGAGACTAGCGACTCCACAAGAGAATTTGACATGCTGCGGTCCTGAAAGACGCGCCGCATGTCAGTGTCCACGGGTGATTCGCAGCCTCTGATGCACGCATAGGTAACATGGGATTTCTAGAGATCCCATCCACTATGCTGTAACATCTGAACGCTGCGGATTTGACGTCGTATAAACATGCAGCGTCAAACCTGCAGCGGCTCCTAACCGTGGCCACGTACCCAAACTCACCCGCAGCATGTCAATTTCTGCAGCAGACACGCTAGTCTGCGCTGCAGATTTTGACCGATTTGAAGTGTCATTCTATGCGGTGGATTCACATGTACCGACAACAAAAGTGCAGCATTAGAACATCGCATTTTGGACGCAACAAAAATGCATTGCGTCCAAAGCGCTGCTGAGTGCTGATCGGGGGAACGTAGCGGCTAACGAACCAGCTGTGAGATGTTATTTAATGGCCAGGGACCATGTTTGCAAAAGAGCACCTTCCCAGGCTGAAAATTCCAGCTCACAGCAGCCGCTTAAATTACATGAATAGAAATGCTAATAAAGATTGGGTGAATGGGACTAGCTGACACCCAGCTCTTTTGTTTGGTTATGACAAGGTGTCAATCAGACATTTTCATCATCAAAACTAATTAAAGTAAATTAAAGAGTTAAATAAACACACAGATGCGGAGCAAACACTTTATTTGAAATACAACAGACACATTCTTTAATCATTTAAATTAACCAATATACTCACCCCAGTTCTGACGGTAATCCAAGGGTTTAAGCAATGTACCACCAAATAACTTTATTTAGCTCCAAAAAGGATTCATTGATGTACAAAAGCACTTCTAAAACCGCATCAAAAACGCCCAGCGTTTTTTCATGCCAAGGAGATGCAGAAACGCTCAGGAAATTTCTGCTTCAAATCCTGATCGTGCGCACATACCCTAAGGCCAGAAGTTTTGCCCTCTAGGGCGGCTTCTGCCTGGAAGAATGGGAATGTCTCCTACAACAGGGAATCTTGTGTGGGGCCCTTCTAGATGAATTGATGTTTGTAAGCTGGGAGCTTTGCGAAACCTACTAGATGCATGAGAACTTCGAACAAACCACAATGCACGCAGCGTCTACTTTCCACACTCTTGCTCAGCCAATTCATCTTGGTGAGCCCTCACAAGTCAGCCTTCCTCTGGCTTCTGCTTCATTGATTTACATTTGGACATAGTTATTCCTGAGGCCACCGTAGACAAGAACTATCATTTGCCCCAAAACTTGTCTCATGAAGCTCTTCAAAAGATCTGGACATAGGTTTTTGTCCGTTTTCCTATTTCGACTCACCTGGTGAGGTGGATCCTCCAAGCCCAAGGTCCGGGTGGCCACACGGATCCCTGGCGTCGGTTCAGCAGGCAGAGAAGGCACACAGGAGACTCAGGACCGGAAGTACAGGTGCAGTGGCATGAAGCAGAGGTCAATTCACAAATGGCAAAACGAGGGTTAACCTGCTGAGCTATTGGTATGCAGGGTGTGTGTCTTAGTGAGCCTTAGGGTATGTGCACACGGTCAGGAGCCGCTGCGGGTTTGAAGCTGCGTGTTATGCAGCATCAAACCCGCAGCGGCCAGATGTTACAGCATAGTGGATGGGATTTCTAGAAACACACCCGCGGAAACTGACATGTGGTGCGTCTTTCCAGACCGCAGCATCTCAATTTCTCCGGCGGGTCCGCATGCGGGCTTTCCCCATAGACCTAACCTCTATGAGGAAAGTCCGCAGGTGGAAAAAAAATGGCGCCGCTCATTTTCATAAAATGAGCGGAAGCCGCCGGCGGCTATTCCAGTGTGTAGGGGCTGCAGGCGGCTCCGGACAGTGTGCACTTACCCTTAAAAGGCCTAGGGAGATGATGTCACATGCTGAGCAACCTGCAGAGCCCAACGTGGATCACAACAGAGGGCAATGGACTGGGGTGAAGAGAGCAGGGCCCAGACCCGGGACAGGTGTGCAACATTTCCTTTTCTCCAACTCAGTTTTGGTAGGGAAAACTTCCCAGCAAGACTCAAAGTAGAAACTGCAGCCAAGCACTGGCCATTCTGGAGCCCCCACTACCATCCCACCAAATATGGGTCCAATTGAAACTCCTACACCACCATCACTCAAGCCTGCTCGGGATAGGGCAGACTCCTTATCTTTAGGGAGTTTTGGACAACTTGTGTGCCAGATGCTTAGTCTATGATGTGGCATATTAAAATAATTTTGCTATGCAACCAAATTGCTTGTTTTTTTCCCATTTATTTCTCAAATTCACCCGTTCAGAAGTTCGGCCTTCTTTCACACTGTGAATTCCCTGAAGAGCAATCATGTCCATTTCTTACAAGGAATAATTTCCATGTTTTTATTCCACAATGAAGCATGGATCTATCCATCCTATTCTGGACCTCTATCAGAAAGCATGGGCAGCCTCTACACCTGGTACCTTTTTGACTTGGTTGGGTGTATCACAAGCCATGTCTTTCCCCATCAAGCAGACCTCCTTTCTGTCCTCTAAATATTCTGTCATCTCTCCAGGAGAATTACTAAATCCTTCAAAAGGACACCTCTTTCTACCTCAGTATGCGAGTTATAGGCTTCATGGCTTCATCAGTAGGGGGCATACCATATTCTCAGTTTCACACTATCCCATTTCAACAAATGATTTTAGCTTACTGGGACTGGTCATTAACCAACTCGATCCATCAGATTCTGCCGCAGTTCGCTAGGCCATAAGTGGGTACTTCTCTACTACAAACCCAATTATCTAACTACTATTTCATTGAACATTGATCACAACTAACACTAGCCTTCATGGCTGGAGGGATCTTTTTTATTTGCCATCAGTACATGGTGCCTGGTCACCACAAGAATCTGTTCTTCCAATCAACGTCCTTAAACTTTAAGCCAATTACCTGTCCTTCCATTGGTTTAATCTCCTGAGTGGAGACTCTCATGAATCTCACATTTGCTTTTTTATGGCATACATACCAGGAGTGGACAACTGGATAGCTGATTTTTTTCAGCAGCCGTAATAGTGTCACGGATGTGTCAGATGTAACAGACAGTCGCTCTGCTTCTGGCTGCAGAAGGTCACTGCGTTTGGCATTGCAGACGCCTTCTTAATCCTTCTCACTTTTGGACACAGAGGCAACCTCCCTCCTGCTCTGATTGACACCCTGGTCTGGGTGTTTATAAACTTTCAGTCGGCTTCAGGGAGTCACCGGTGATATTCTAATTTTCCCTTGTGAAGACTTGGAACTATAGCAGTCGGCTAGCTTCCTCTCTGGTGCCCCTGGAGGACGTTTGGTGTTAACACTCTGGTGCCTGCTCAAGCTAAGTTTTCCCCCCTTTGTTTGTCTCCCTTGTTGTCTTTAGTTTATAGTGGGGACTGACCAGTGCTCACCCCCCCCCACTAACCTATCAAGGGCCTAGCTCTCAGGATATACAGGGCTTAGGTTTCCTGCTCGAAGATTGGTGTGGAACCAATAAAGGGACTGTAGGGGAGACAGGGTGATATTAGATCAGCCTAGGGGTCACCACTCCCCCTTTCCCTGTTGTCTGGGCTTCGTTCCCTTCATCCCTTCGTGTTGCACTTATTCTTTTCTACACTGTGCATGACAAATAGAGGGTGGATATGAAATCTGTGTATTTCCCAGTAGTACAGACTGGATGATAGCTCTGTGTTCCTTCCTCGGTAATATAGGCTGGATGTGAGCTCTGTGTGTCATTCCCAGTAATATATGATGGATGTGAGCTTTGTGTGTCTCTCCCAGTAATATAGGCTGGATGTGAGGTCTGTGTCTCTCTCCCAGTAATATAGGCTGGATGTGAGGTCTGTGTGTCTCTCCCAGTAATATAGGCTGGATGTGAGGTCTGTGTGTCTCTCCCAGTAATATAGGCTGGATGTGAGATCTGTGTGTCTCTCCCAGTAATATAGGCTGGATGTGAGATGTGTGTGTCTCTCTCCCAGTAATATAGGCTGGATGTGAGGTCTGTGTGTCTCTCCCAGTAATATAGGCTGGATGTGAGGTCTGTGTGTCTCTCCCAGTAATATAGGCTGGATGTGAGGTCTGTGTGTCTCTCCCAGTAATATAGGCTGGATGTGAGGTCTGTGTCTGACCATCAGCCTCTTCCATTGCAAAATATCAGCCATGACAATCTAGTGACATGTAAAACTGGAAAAGGACGGCTCCGCTCGCGATAGACGTTAAGATCCATGGTGGTACCGTGTTAATACAGTGCGACATCTGCAGCTGATTAGTTTTGGATGTAAAGACTTTAATCTTGGTATACAAAAATATACTGGAAAAAAAACTTTACACTTTCTTTATAATGGAGGAAGCTGATGGATCGGCTTGGTCACGTGTCCCTCCTTTAGTGGCCATGTAAAGGAGGCCAGTGCCCTGCCGTGCATGGAAAAACTCTTGATTGACAAGGTGGCTGCCCATTACCATGTAAGAGATTAGGTAAACTTGGAATCAAATTATATTGGTAAATTGTATATATTGTTTGTAACACATTAGTAAAATAAAAAAATAAAGTTGCTGACCCCCATGAAGAAAAATGCGAATGACTATTGTCAAATACGCTTACATTTTATTCTAGAATCTTCTCAGTGAGGTTGAACTTTGCAGAAAGAAAATAGAAAGTGCATCAGCCCTGATGGAAGGACTCGGCGGAGAGAAGATTAAATGGGCCGAACGCGGCAGAGCGCTGAAATGTCAGATGAACAGGTAGATGCTGCATTCTTCTAAGTGTGAGGGGCTGCACACTTTATACCAGCACACGTAGTAATAGAGCCCACTCCCACTTGTGATTAAATCGGACGAATGCAATCCGATTAAAAATCTGATTGCATTCGTACCAATTTAATCCTATACTTGTGTCCTCAATGGCGTTTTTTTTTTTCCCCGCTCCAATCGGATCGCGATCAGACGGAAAAAAAAAAAGGACAACATGCTGCGATTGCATGCTGGATTCGGATCTCACACACCCATATAAGTCTATATGTGCGTATGAAACATCGCACTGCACTCCGATATCACCCGAGTGCAGTGCGATCCCCACGGACGCCGGCAACAGAGGAGATGGAGAAATTCTTTCCTCCGTCTCCTCCGCAGCTTTGCTGCGATTCTCTCATGCGAGAGGATCAGAGCACTGACACTTGGTTTACAAAGCCGTTAAGCAGTGTAAAGAAGTGACCCGACCATTCTTCAGCTATATTAATACATACAATTTTTTTTTAAAAAGTGCAGTGGCAGAACCGCTGCATAACACGTCAGAAAAGACGTCAAAAAGATGTTTAATGAAAAACACTGCCTACTTAAAAACTCACAGCGGGTATACTGAAAGAAACTGGGTGCATGTACCCTTATAGTGCACCTAACACTACAAGAAAATACCCATCCATCCCGGGTGGCTGCAGATGTCTTCGATATATATATATCAACCTAAAATAGTACAATGCTGGCCAAAAGTATTGGCACCCCTGCAATTCAGTCAGATAATACTCAGTTTCTTCCTGAAAATGATTGCAATCACAAATTCTTTGGTATTATTCTCTTCATTTAATTTGTCTTCAATGAAAAAACACAAAAAGAATTGTCCTAAAGCCAAATTGGATATAATTCCACACCAAACCTAAAAAAGGGGGTGGACAAAAGTATTGGCACTGTTTGAAAAATCATGTGATGATTCTCTATTTCGTGTAATTAACAGCACCTGTAACTTAACTGTGGCACCTAACAGGTGTTGGCAATAACTAAATCACACTTGCAGCCAGTTAACATGGATTAAAGTTGACTCAACCTCTGTCCTGTGTCCTTGTGTGACCACATTGAGCATGGAGAAAAGAAAGAAGACCAAAGAACTGTCTGAGCACTTGAGAAACCAAATTGTGAGGAAGCATGAGCAATCTCAAGGCTACAAGTCCATCTCCAAAGACCTGAATGTTCCTGTGTCTTCCGTGCGCAGTGTCATCAAGAAGTGTAAAGCCCATGGCGCTGTGGCTAAACTCCCTAGATGTGGACGGAAAAGAAAAATTGACGAGAGATTTCAACGCAAGATTGTGCGGATGGTGGACAAAGAACCTCGACTAACATCCAAATAAGTTCAAGCTGCCCTGCAGTCCGAGGGTACAACAGTGTCAACCCGTACTATCCGTCGGCGTCTGAATGAAAAGGGACTGTATGGTAGGATACCCGGGAAGACCCTACTTCTTACCCCGAGACATAAAAAAGCCAGGCTGGAGTTTGCCAAAACTTACCTGAGAAAGCCTAAAATGTTTTGGAAGAATGTTCTCTGGTCAGATGAGACAAAAGTAGAGCTTTTTGGCAAAAAGCATCAACATAGAGTATACAGGAAAAAAAAGAGGCATTCAAAGAAAAGAACACGGTCCCTACAGTCAAACATGGCGGAGGTTCCCTGATGTTTTGGGGTTGCTTTGCTGCCTCTGGCACTGGACTGCTTGACCGTGTGCATGGCATTATGAAGTCTGAAGACTACCAACAAATTTTTCAGCATAATGTAGGGCCCAGTGTGAGAAAGCTGGCTCTCCCTCAGAGGTCATGGGTCTTCCAGCAGGACAATGACCCAAAACACACTTCCAAAAGCACTATAAAATGGTTTTAGAGAAAGCACTGGAGACTTCTAAGGTGGCCAGCAATGAGTCCAGACCTGAATCCCATAGAACACCTGTGGAGAGATCTCAAAATGGCAGTTTGGAGAAGGCACCCTTCAAATATCAGGGACCTGGAGCAGTTTGCCAAAGAAGAATGGTCTACAATTCCAGCAGAGCATTGTAAGAAACTCATTGATGGTTACCGGAAGCAGTTGTTCGCAGTTATTTGGGCTAAAGGTTGTGCAACCAAGCATTAGGCTGAGGGTGCCAATACTTTTGTCCGGCCCTTTTTTGGAGTTTTGTGTGAAATGATCAATGATTTGATTTTTACTTCATTCTCTTTTGTGTTTTTTCCTTGCAAGCAAATTAAATGAAGAGAATAAGACCAAAGAATTTGTGATTGCAATCATTTTCAGGAAGAAACTGAGTATTATCTGACAGAATTGCAGGGGTGCCAATACTTTTGGCCAGCACTGTATATGTTGTTTTTATTTATAACTCTCTTAAGTACTTTGGGTCATCTTGATATGAACCTGTGACTCAATCAGCAGCTCTTCTTCCCCTCTCACAGCGACACCGATGTACAGAGAGAAACATAAGAGCCCACTCATCACTCATCCTCTGTGTCCAGCCTTTACTATTACTGATATTAACTGAAATAGAAATAAAGGCTGCGATTTATTGCAGGGTTCAGGACAGAGGCCACCACTTGCTGAAGTCTGGCACGTGGCGGTTTTATTGGATGGGATGGGCGGTAACGACTTTACCACATTGATGCTATTCAGAGAACGCCTCCACATATTTACAGGAATCGGGCACCAGGTTTTTTTGCTATCTAACCTGAAAGCGATATAATGTAGGGACAGTGACCCTGAATCCAGCGATGTGTCACTTACTGGGCTGCTTGCTCTAAGTTTTGATAAAATCACAGTTTTATCAGCAGGAGATTATCATTTAGAGGACTAGTAAACCTGCTGCCAGGTCGCCCTCCATATTCATATGCTCAGTATTTTGCTATCGGTTAGATGTAAAGTGCTGGTCTCTCTATACATCTTTATCTTTCAGTATACTTAGAAAAAAAGTAAAAGTCAGATTTAAGATAACATTACTGGAAAATGAAACACAATGACACGATTCAATTACCGTCAGGATATTTCTGTATTTCACTTTATTTGAGGAGTACGGTAAAGAACATTGGTTTCCCCCGTAACCATGACAAGCCCTATAATTTAGTAAATTCATTATTTTACAATGATCAGTAAATGGTGGAAATGAAAATGTCACAAGTGCATTATATTCTGTGTATAACCTGAATTTAATATACATGAAGCGCTGACCTATGTGTTCGGCTAAATGGTCTCTCATAAAAACTAGTGATATTGACATAAAAATTAAAAAAACGTGGATGTGATGACTGTGAATGTGCTATTATCGTTCTTCTGTCCATCTCGGCAAGTCCAGCATCAACATTTCCTAGGAAATTACAAATGCGGGAGTCTTAGGATATGTATAGATGTGGCCAAAAATTACTGCCTGTCATGGAAAACATTAAAAATCTCTCTCTCCCTCTGAATCCCCTCTTCTATACCATTTACAGAGGACAAGAGCTAGCAATCTAAGGAGCTGTCTCTATGCAAATGGTAGTACACACAAGAAGTGGCAAACTCAATTATCCAAGCTAGTTACCATACCAAATGGAGAGACATGGGTGACGAATAGAGCATATGGGCCAGAGACTGAAAGTGACGGGAAACATCTCGTTACGGCTTCAAAGGGAAACTATCACACTCCGTACAATAGCCGGGTCATTCTCATTTGCACACTCCTTTAATCACCAGACATCAGGCAGACTCGTAGGCACCGACATGAAATATGCATTATCGGAAGTTCTACATTATCGGTTGTGATGGGATACATATTTTTAGCAGCGTGGCTAACTAAGGAACAATATGCACCCTTTTCCGTATCTGTGAACCCCGCGGGTAAGTAACGGACAGCAGTTGTGTCGTGTGTGGTCTCTAAGTAAAGGTAAAATCGCAATAAAAAAGATGGCATCGCTTGCTAACTTCTGCGATCAACCAGCGAGGAGTTATCACAGAAGTTAGAGATCTAATAAAAACATGAACGGTCGAGACCAGCCCACGTGAGGTCATCACAGGGGAGTGTGTGGGCAGGGCCCCCTTCGGTATAAAAGATCAAGCTGAATATGGGTCTTTACTCATGCCGTGAGATACATATTTGTGTAAGCCGGGGTCACGTTCCATAACCGTCTAGTGGAGCTCTTCTCTCCAGCTAAACTGAATTGTCTCTGCGATCGGCCTAGTAAGTTCTTCTATTAATCCCTTTTTATTTTATGTAACTGTATATGCTGTATTGTTTTGTCCCCCTTTGTAAAATCTTTTGTATATTTTTTTCATAAACACTGCCTCCCTTTTGGATTAAATATAAAATTTAATAGTCCTGTTTATTCTGTTCTATAATTGTTCCTCCCCGAAGCCATATACGCTACCAGAAAGCAGGCGTCCTATCAGGCCTGTAGTGGACTTTATATTTTTAAAAAAACGAAACTGGTTGGTGGTGGCAGCGAATAATCTTACTGGGTTATCATGAAGCTGGCAGAGACCTTACGGGGGCATATACACGTATTCCATGCGCTGGAATTCGGAGGTGTGTACGCCATATGCTCACTGCTCGCTTGCCAATATCTGCGTAGTGAATAATCGGGATTGTGCGTGTGCATAATCCCTGACACTGCTGTAGAAAATAGGTGAATGCTATCATATGTACTTAGGAAATATAGAAAAATGGAACTGCAATATTGCTACAAGAAAAATTGCTACAGAAAAAAATGAAGGTACTTAGTGCATAAATTGGCCAATTCATGAGAGCCCAACAGCCATACTAGGCGTACCTTATTATTGGAGACTAACCTGATATGACACCTTTCCTGGGCTTAAAAGCCTACAACTTATAGGACAGGAAAGATCCAGCTAAATAAAAGCGCCTTAGGTGGATGGGTGTAAAACTAAGAAAAAATAACTGCACTCCGAAATGCAATACATTATGGGCGAAGTACTGTAGCAATATTGCATTTTTTCTATATATCATATGTACATATTATAGCGTTCACCTATTTTCTATGGCGGTAATGCAGTTCCAATTTTCTAGATTCAATGTTTTGCATTTCAGAGTGCAGTTATTTTTTCTTAATTTTATTGACTTTGTTGTCCTAGCTTTCACCTGTACACACTAGTTTGGATGTGCCAGTTAGTTTTTTTTCTGTTCTCTATGGTTACAGAATGCAACCAAACTGGCACGCAGGGTGTAGGATAGACTAAGTGCAACACGAAGGGAAGGGGGAAAACGGGGCCCAGACTCTAGGAAAAGGGGGTAGTGGAGATCTCCTAGGCTGACCTATATCACCCTGACTCCCCTAACGTCCCTATGTTGGTTCCGCACCAATCGCCGCACAGGAACCTCGCCCTGTCTTTCCCTGGCTATGGAAGGGAGGGGATGAGCGCTAGTCGATCCCCACTGACAACTAAAGACAACAAGGGGGAACAAACAAGGGAAGATAGTTTAGCTTTAGTCGACTTCAGAGAGATGAACACACGTCCTCTTAGCAGCAGAGAAGAAGTAGTACTGCACTAGCTCCAAGCCTTCACAAGGGGTAATGTGAGTACCGCCGGCACCTCCCTCTAGCAAATAGCAGGTATTTATACACCCAGGCCAGGGTTTTAATTAGCAAGAGTAAAGTAGCCGCTGGGTCCTAGAGAGACAGCTTCTAAGAAGGTGTCTGTAATGTCAAACAAAGAGATCTCTTGCAACCAACTGCTGTGCGACTGTCACCTCTGACACACCCGTGACACAAACCCTGTGTGTAGTGTTATCCTGCAAATATTAAAGGGGTAGTCCACTTTTGAAAATAGAGAAGGTGGGGACTGATACTTACCCTGAAACCGGCCCCTTCTCACCCTGCGTGCTGCTAATCTGACGGGTCTACACCGGGAACAGAAGTGATGAATTCCATGACCACCAGTCAGCTCACAACTGAGGCCACTGATTGGCTGCAGCGTTCGGTGGTCCGGACACCATTACTTCTTGTCCCAGTGTAGACCATCAGAGCTGTGGCACTGGAGGAGGGGGAAGGGAATTTCAGGGGGAAGTTCCGGTTCTTTCTTTTACATAGATTCCCACCCTTGGAAACATTTTCTAATTTAAAGGAGAACCCCTGTAAATATATCTGGTGGTGAGCACACAGATCATCCAGACTTGGTAGTCAGTCTATGGAGATGGAAGAAGGAATAATGACAGAAGAGGAGTAAACAGCAGTAAGGCCACGTGCACACGTTGAGTATTTGGTGAGTTTTTTATAGCCCTGAGTTGGTGATAAATACCGAAGTGGTGACGTGTTTCTAGTCTACGTTTCCTCTGATTGTTCCACTCCTGGTTTTGGCTACAAATACTGATGTAAAAAAAGTCACCAAATACTCAACTTGTGCACGTGTCCATATAGGAGGACACAGAGTATGTAAGGGGTGATATTACTGTCCAGGCCACTGCTGCCAAGTTTTATTGTTGAAAAAAGGAATGGCCAAATATATAACACTGAGCGGACCATAGTACCTAGACCTTGTGTCAGGCACCAAGTCCTTATTGCCTACTCATATAGATACATATAAAATAGGAGGACACTTGAGTAATATGGCAAAAAATGGATGTAATTTTATTTAGGTACAAAATTCCAAAGTATTAAAAACATACAAAAGTCACAGTAGCAAGGGGATAAGGTGCAAGGTGCCAGAGACTGGGGAATACTGAGGGGAAACGGGCATGCCTCTTGAGAAAGATCGGCGAAACGCGCGTCGGGGCACGTCTTTACCCACCGCACAAGCTGGGGACTCCCTGTTGGGGTCGTGGGCTTTCCTGACCTTGTCTTCCCGTGGTGCGTTATCGGTCTTACGCTCTATATGGACCATGTGACACCACTAACACCCCTTCCTTCTTTTTGAACATGGGGGAACTTGTGTATATGCAATGATTAATTTGGATCTCCCTTCATGCCAGTTTATACTGTTTGTGACTTTCACACTATATTACCTGTATAATGCGGGATGGTTACTGTGGTATAGGGGGCCATTTTTTCTTTGGTGTTGCAAATTTTTTCCCATTATCCATATATTTACATTGGCTCACCTGTGTCTATACTTATTGCATAGATATACCCATAGCCTTGTATTGCCCGTTTTCCCTCGGTATTCCCCAGTCTCTGGCACCTTGCACCTTATCCCCTTGCTACTGTGACTTTTGTATGTTTTTAATACTTTGGAATTTTGTACCTAAATAAAATTACATCCATTTTTTGCCATATTACTCAAGTGTCCTCCTATTTTACACGTTTTATTGTTGCCTAATGCCCTTTTTTTTTTTTTTTTAGTAGTTCTAAAACGTTAAAAAAGCAAAATCTTTCCTATCCCTTGTCACCGCAGAGATTATAATCACCAGATGTACATATTCGCTCGCTGAAGGTTTACTGATCTGCATCAGCAGCACATGGATTTCAGCCACCTCCATGCAAATGATTGGGACTCTCTCAGGAATGGCGGCCACAAATCTGCTGCCTGTGGGTATATAATAATCATCCCCTGATGTAGACGGGTGCATTCACCTTGGTGCCGGCGGCCCGACGATGCATCGGGATGAGATCAGGATATTAGGACGTATTAGAAGCCTTTGCTCTTGGTAATTTTTGCTCTGATTGACCTTTTGCGGCGCTCGTCTGTGTTGTCACACAGTGTTCTATAATTGCAACAGTTAATCGTGCCTAACGGAACGGATTCAGCTCTTTTGCGAGGACATTTCTGCCTGGCTTCTTACATCGTGGATGAAAGGTAGTGACCTGACTGGTTATCATTGGCACAGTCTGTATTCTGTCTGCATTCATTTTCATAAATAATGCCTTTACGGTGCAGATAATACATGCACCATGCGATAATCAGTCTATCAGAAGGTACTTGCCGTAGACTGATGGAGCGGTATCCTTCACCGACGCACAACAAACATGAGCATGTTCGGGCCACTAATGATGTCGTCCCCTTCGTCAAACGCCGCTGAGTGCTGGCGGTGAGGCCATCGCTGATCTTGGGTCAGACTACATGGGGTTTGTTGCTTGATAGCATGGAGATGTATTGCCTGCAGAGGAGCTGCAGATGCAAAACCATGAGATTAAGACCTAAATTTGCTGCATTTATATGAAGTTTAGATTTATTAGTACAATCCAAAAAGGTGACTTGGAAGGTGAACACTGGGTATTAACTGCAGGCACTGTGTGTTTTTGCTTCTAGCCTCGTTGGTGATGTCCTCATAGTGGCCGCTTTCCTCTCATACTGTGGACCTTTCAATGAAACATTCAGGAACCTCCTGCTGAAAGACACGTGGGAAACGGAAATACAAAACAGGCACATCCCGTTCTCCGGGAACCTGAATATTGTGTCCATGTTTTTAGAGCAGCCGACGGTAAGGAGACGTCATTATTAGTGATGAGCGAGCACTAAAATGCTCGGGTCGAGCACATTGGAATACTCGGGTGCTCGGTCCGCGTAACGAGCCCAATGTAAGTCTATGGGAAACTCGAGCATTTTTCCGGCGGCCTACACCCGGATTTCTGCAGAGGGCCTAGAAATTGCCCAAATCGAACAGTGCTCAAATGACATGGGAACAGCATGGGGAAGACCCCTGGAAGCATTTTTATGCCATTTTTACGGACAATAAAACATACAAAAACGAAACCAAAATGGATTTTCCTGGGAAATATGTTAAGGAACATCCTTTGCAGGGTAATGACTTGTATATAAGGCAAAATAAATAACCAAAAACAAAAATGATCCTCCACACCTTTGGCTATGTTCACACATTGCGTTTTTGATGCTTTTTTGCACTTTTGCATTGCTTTCAACAGTGAAAAATGAATTCACCGGTAAATGTCATTTTAACATTTTACTACCTTATCTGGCCATGTGCTGTATGACACATGCATACAGTGCTGAAAAGACATGGGAACAGCATGGGGAAGACCCCTGGAAGCATCTCTGACTCCCAGGTCACTGCCTAAAACTGTGGTCAGTAGACGTGATCCTATATTATTGCGGTAATAATATAGACATTTTTGGCAACGTGACAAATATTAAACTCCATTTAAAATGGGCAAGGCGCGTGGCAAGGGACGGGGAAGTGGACGTAATCTGCCTGCTGAGGGAGCACAACAAACACCCACATCATGTCGACCTAGCTTCCTGTCCCAACTTCTAGGGGGCCGCGGAATACCATTATTGAAGCCAGAGCAGTGTGAAAAAGTTGTTGGTTGGGTAGCAGATAATGCTTCCAGTCAGTTTGCCACCACCACCACCCTGTCTTCCACATGGTCCAGTCTCAGTAGCCGTGAGTCTGGACCAAATTATTATTATTACTCTAGCAACATTTATTCTATGGCGCTTTACATGTGAAAAAGGGATTTACATCGCAAAAACAATTACTACAATCTTGAACAAAAATGTGACAGCAACTGGTACAGGAGTGGAGAGGACCTTGCCCGCGAGGGCTCATAGTCTACAAGGGATGGGTGAGGATACAGTAGGTGAGGATAGAGCTGGTCATGCAGCGGTATGGTGGAGCGAGGGTTACTGCAGGTTGTACGCTTGTTGGTGGGTCTTCAGGTTCCTTTTGAAGATTTCTACGGTAGGCGAGAGTCTGATGTGTTGGGGTAGAGACTTCCAGAGTAGGGGGGATGCACGGGACAAATCTTGTATGTGATTGTGGGAAGAGGAGATAAGAGGGGAGTAGAGAAGGAGATCTTGTGAGGATCAGAGGTTGCGTGCAGGTATGTACCAGGAGACTAGTTCACAGATATATGGAGGAGACAGGTTATGGATGGCTTTGTATGCCAAGGTTAGGGTTTTGAACTGGAGTCTCTGGGCAATGGGGAGCCAGTGATTGACAGAGGGGAGAGGCCGGGGAATAGTGGGGGGACAGGTGGATTAGAGGGCAGCAGAGTTTAGGATAGATCGGAGGGGTGCGAGAGTGTTAGAAGGGAGGCCACAGAGCAGGAGGTTGCAGTAGTCGAGGCGGGAGAGGATGAGGGTGTGTACTAGTGTATTTGTAGATTCGTGGTTGAGGAATGTGCAGATCCGTGAGATTTTTTTTTACTTGGAGTCGGCATATTCCTCACCCTGATCCTCCTTCCCCCCACCATTCCGAGTGCCCTGAGACAACTGATCCCACACTTGGACACAAGAGCTGTTTTGTTCATCTTTCCATTTATAGATCCTGGCCTCTCGCTCGGTCCACTCAGAAGTGGAAAGAGCTTGGATATGTGGTTTGAAGGAGAGATTAGAGTCCAGGGTTACCCCAAGAGCTGTTCACTTTTCCATTTATAGATTCGGGCCTCTCGCCCGGCCCACTTCAAGCAGGGCAACAGAAGATCGCATGTAGCGATGCCCAAATATTTGAGCAGCCATGGTCAATCAAGCTTCAACACAATGTTCACAAGGTAGACAGCAGCAGTAGTCAGTCTCCTAGTCAACGAGCAAATTATTCATGATGATAGAGGCCACCATCTCTTTATCTTTGTGGTACTTTTCTGTGGGAATCAGCTTAGCTCCAACCAGCCTGGAATATTTCCAATTAATGATGGCACGCCATGGTATTAGCAGTGCCCCCAGTACCAGTAGCGAAGCCATCCACAATTTCCTTCTCAGGAATTTTATTTGGTAGACTGAGTGGCTGCCCAAATACATTCGTTTTTCAGAAAGGAGCTGAAGACACTGAGTGGCAGTAGATGCAAGTTTTTCCAGCATGTTAGACCGGAGATTACGTAAGGGAATTTATCGGGAGATTAGTTCACAGATGTACGGAGGAGAAAGGTTATGGACGGCTTTGTAGGTCAATGTTAGTAGTTTGAACTGGATACGCTTGCAATTGGGAGGCAGTGAAGGGATCTTATAGATTGCAATTTTATAGATTGCTGGATCCAGTCCAGAGTTAAAAAGCAGCCATAGTGTCCGGGAACCTTCACACAGACTTTTCTTAACCAGGGCTGCTTCTCGGTGAGAGTTGTATTTCATCACAGCCATATTCTTTAGCTCGGTGAAAGGGCTGGCATAGAGGGAAACCGTATCTACTTCGGCTGTCATTTCTCCGTCACCAGGTTCCGCCCATTGCCACACACGACCATGCCTGGCTGTATGTTCAGCGGTGAGAGACACAGATCTGCCTGCTGTGTTACAGCTTTCAACAACTCTGCAGCGCTGGGCGGTTTGTCATCTAAGCATTAAGCATGTTATCTTCAGCACAGCCTGTTGCCGCTTGGCCGAGGCAGTGCTGCAGTGCTTCCAGCTTGTGACTGACGTGGTCATTTCGGAGATGGAGGCCGAACAGGAGGAGGAGGTGCAGGAGCTGAACAATGTGGTTACATTGGCGAGTCTGCTTTTTATACTAAAGATCCTACTGTGTTTTTAATTTATTTTTTTATTTTTTTACACCTCTTCAAATGTGTATTGGAGTGCGTCCTAATTTTTGGCAGCCCTTGAAATTACTGCATATGCAATAGCAGTGTAGGAGACCCACTCCTTAATAAAGGGAAGGACAATTCAAATAGATTCTATATTCTAGAATATTAACTGTCTTATCTGAAATTCGTTTACGGGTGAGGTATCGCAGTATGGATAGCGTATTACACCGATCCAGCCAGGTATTATTGCCTTATACTGCGTGCTTTTGGTGCTGCCCAAAAAAATTTAAAATCTATTTTATTCCCTATCGATTTCGCTGTTAGATGCACTTACAATAGGGATAGGTGCTAGGTGGTATCATCAGCTCCAGATGAGTGTTCATTCTGGTCACATAAATGTCTTCCATAGTCCATAACTTTTTTTTTATTATTATTTCTTTGGCCTTATATACAAGTCATTACTCTGGAATGAATGTTTCTTAACATTTTCTCCATTTTAGAATGTTTATTGTATGCTTTTTTTTATTGTCAGTCCGTAAAAGTGGCGTAATACTCTGACAGCATTGTTCACAGATATGTTATTTGTCAGCGGCCAACTGTGTATAGGTTTGAACACACAACTGCTATACTTTAAATGTTGTGTGATATCTGCCATTTTCCCAAAAATTTTCTGTATTATTACGGCAGTTATATGTCTGATGGCCACGGTTTCAGGCAGTCGCCTAATAGTATGGTATTTATCAGCTACCAATTGGTTCAACATAAACACAGCTGGCTGACGTTAAATTCAATGGAATATTTGGCACGCATCACTAAATGTCTGTATTTTTACAGCAGTAATATGGGATCACGACTGATCATTGAAAAAAGTTTCTCTGCTTCCACAATACAGTAATTCGAATAAAGTCAAAAAAATCATCCTGTATTCTGCTAACAAGCAAATGGAGCAGATAGTATACTCTGGATTGCTTTTTAATCAGGATTAAGAGCAGAAAAAAAAATTAGCCCAGATATGTAGGGCTATATGGATATCTGTAACGGCAGCAGCAGACAGAACGTGCAATGGACCCTCTTGTGCTGTATACAATGCAGTCTGCCATACATACTGCCTGCCTAACTCCTGCTATCACCACTGAATATATGCAGCTGGATTAGTCCTCAGAAGGACTGTTAGTTCAAATGGATATATATCTTGTTGTGGAATACCTCTACTAACTATTACACTGCCAATTCTCTCCCTCACACAGCAGCTGCACCGCTCCCTACACTGTCTGATCCAGAGTGACTGTGACGAGCATGGCGGCGCCAGGTCTGATATACACCTGATGACGCTGTGCGGCCAGCCAATCACTGTAATGCCACAACCAACATGGCTGCAGCATTACAGTGAGTGGCAGGCAATCCCTGCATGCATCCCTGCGCTGGCACCGGCTGCGGCCTCTCCTGGGCCTTCCCCTATACATCCACATCTATCTCTCTGCACCTCCCTGCAGGGGGCAGGAGTGTGCTCTGTGCCTGTGACATGCCGCTGCGCTGGCACCGGCTGCGGCCTCTCCTGGGCCTTCCCCTATACATCCACATCTGTCTCTCTGTACCTCCCTGCAGGGGGCAGGAGTGTGCTCTGTGCCTGTGACATGCCTCTGCGCTGGCACCGGCTGCAGCCTCTCCTGGGCCTTCCCCTATACATCTACATCTGTCTCTCTGCAGCTTCCTGCAGGGGGCAGGAGTGTGCTCTGTGCCTCTGACATGCCGCTGCGCTGGCACCGGCTGCGGCCTCTCCTGGGCCTTCCCCTATACATCCACATCTGTCTCTCTGTACCTCCCTGCAGGGGGCAGGAGTGTGCTCTGTGCCTGTGACATGCCTCTGCGCTGGCACCGGCTGCAGCCTCTCCTGGGTCTTCCCCTATACATCTACATCTGTCTCTCTGCAGCTTCCTGCAGGGGGCAGGAGTGTGCTCTGTGCCTCTGACATGCCGCTGCGCTGGCACCGGCTGCGGCCTCTCCAGGGCCTTCCCCTATACATCCACATCTGTCTCTCTGCACCTTCCTGCAGGGGGCAGGAGTGTGCTCTGTGACATGCCGCTGCGCTGGCACCCGCTGCGGCCTCTCCTGGGCCTTCCCCTATACATCCACATCTGTCTCTCTGCACCTCCCTGCAGGGGGCAGGAGTGTGCTCTGTGCCTGTGACATGCCTCTGCGCTGGCACTGGCTGCAGCCTCTCCTGGGCCTTCCCCTATACATCTACATCTGTCTCTCTGCAGCTTCCTGCAGGGGGCAGGAGTGTGCTCTGTGCCTCTGACATGCCGCTGCGCTGGCACCGGCTGCGGCCTCTCCTGGGCCTTCCCCTATACATCCACATCTGTCTCTCTGCACCTCCCTGCAGGGGGCAGGAGTGTGCTCTGTGCCTGTGACATGCCGCTGCGCTGGCACCCGCTGCGGCCTCTCCTGGGCCTTCCCCTATACATCCACATCTGTCTCTCTGCACCTCTCTGCAGGGGGCAGGAGTGTGCTCTGTGCCTGTGACATGCCGCTGCGCTGGCACCGGCTGCGGCCTCTCCTGGGCCTTCCCCTATACATCCACATCTGTCTCTCTGCACCTTCCTGCAGGGGGCAGGAGTGTGCTCTGTGCCTGTGACATGCCGCTGCGCTGGCACCGGCTGCGGCCTCTCCTGGGCCTTCCCCTATACATCCACATCTGTCTCTCTGCTCCTCCCTGCAGGGGGCAGGAGTGTGCTCTGTGCCTGTGACATGCCGCTGCGCTGGCACCCGCTGCGGCCTCTCCAGGGCCTTCCCCTATACATCCACATCTGTCTCTCTGCACCTTCCTGCAGGGGGCAGGAGTGTGCTCTGTGCCTGTGACATGCCGCTGCGCTGGCACTGGCTGCGGCCTCTCCTGGGCCTTCCCCTATACATCCACATCTGTCTCTCTGCACTTTCCTGCAGGGGGCAGGAGTGTGTTCTGTGCCTGTGACATGCCGCTGCGCTGGCACTGGCTGCGGCCTCTCCTGGGCCTTCCCCTATACATCCACATCTGTCTCTCTGCACCTCCCTGCAGGGGGCAGGAGTGTGCTCTGTGCCTGTGACATGCCGCTGCGCTGGCACTGGCTGCGGCCTCTCCTGGGCCTTCCCCTATACATCCACATCTGTCTCTCTGCACCTCCCTGCAGGGGGCAGGAGTGTGCTCTGTGCCTGTGACATGCCGCTGCGCTGGCACCGGCTGCGGCCTCTCCTGGGCCTTCCCCTATACATCCACATCTGTCTCTCTGCACCTCCCTGCAGGGGGCAGGAGTGTGCTCTGTGCCTGTGACATGCCGCTGCGCTGGCACTGGCTGCGGCCTCTCCTGGGCCTTCCCCTATACATCCACATCTGTCTCTCTGCACTTTCCTGCAGGGGGCAGGAGTGTGCTCTGTGGCTGTGACATGCCGCTGCGCTGGCACCCGCTGCGGCCTCTCCTGGGCCTTCCCCTATACATCCACATCTGTCTCTCTGCACCTCCCTGCAGGGGGCAGGAGTGTGCTCTGTGCCTGTGACATGCCGCTGCGCTGGCACTGGCTGCGGCCTCTCCTGGGCCTTCCCCTATACATCCACATCTGTCTCTCTGCACTTTCCTGCAGGGGGCAGGAGTGTGCTCTGTGCCTGTGACATGCCGCTGCGCTGGCACCCGCTGCGGCCTCTCCAGGGCCTTCCCCTATACATCCACATCTGTCTCTCTGCACCTCCCTGCAGGGGGCAGGAGTGTGCTCTGTGCCTGTGACATGCCGCTGCGCTGGCACCGGCTGCGGCCTCTCCTGGGCCTTCCCCTATACATCTACATCTGTCTCTCTGCAGCTTCCTGCAGGGGGCAGGAGTGTGCTCTGTGCCTGTGACATGCCGCTGTTCTGGCACCGGCTCCGGCCTCTCCTGGGCCTTCCCCTATATATCCACATCTGTCTCTCTGCACCTCCCTGCAGGGGGCAGGAGTGTGCTCTGTGACATGCCGCTGCGCTGGCACCGGCTGCGGCCTCTCCTGGGCCTTCCCCTATACATCCACATCTGTCTCTCTGCAGCTCCCTGCAGGGGGCAGGAGTGTGCTCTGTGCCTGTGACATGCCGCTGCGCTGGCACCAGCTGCGGCCTCTCCTGGGCCTTCCCCTATACATCCACATCTGTCTCTCTGCAGCTCCCTGCAGGGGGCAGGAGTGTGCTCTGTGCCTGTGACATGCCGCTGCGCTGGCACCGGCTGCGGCCTCTCCTGGGCCTTCCCCTATACATCTACATCTATCTCTCTGCACCTCCCTGCAGGGGGCAGGAGCGTGCTCTGTGCCTGTGACATGCCGCTGCGCTGGCACCAGCTGCGGCCTCTCCTGGGCCTTCCCCTATACATCCACATCTATCTCTCTGCACCTCCCTGCAGGGGGCAGGAGTGTGCTCTGTGCCTGTGACATGCCGCTGCGCTGGCACCGGCAGCTGCCTCTCCTGGGCCTTCCCCTATACATCCACATCTGTCTCTCTGCACCTCCCTTCAGGGGGCAGGAGTGTGCTCTGTGCCTGTGACATGCCGCTGTTCTGGCACCGGCTCCGGCCTCTCCTGGGCCTTCCCCTATATATCCACATCTGTCTCTCTGCACCTCCCTGCAGGGGGCAGGAGTGTGCTCTGTGACATGCCGCTGCGCTGGCACCGGCTGCGGCCTCTCCTGGGCCTTCCCCTATACATCCACATCTGTCTCTCTGCAGCTTCCTGCAGGGGGCAGGAGTGTGCTCTGTGCCTGTGACATGCCGCTGCGCTGGCACCAGCTGCGGCCTCTCCTGGGCCTTCCCTTATACATCCACATCTGTCTCTCTGCAGCTTCCTGCAGGGGGCAGGAGCGTGCTCTGTGCCTGTGACATGCCGCTGTGCTGGCACCAGCTGCGGCCTCTCCTGGGCCTTCCCCTATACATCTACATCTATCTCTCTGCACCTCCCTGCAGGGGGCAGGAGTGTGCTCTGTGCCTGTGACATGCCGCTGCGCTGGCACCCGCTGCGGCCTCTCCTGGGCCTTCCCCTATACATCCACATCTGTCTCTCTGCACCTCCCTGCAGGGGGCAGGAGTGTGCTCTGTGCCTGTGACATGCCGCTGCGCTGGCACCGGCTGCGACCTCTCCTGGGCCTTCCCCTATACATCCACATCTGTCTCTCTGCAGCTTCCTGCAGGGGGCAGGAGTGTGCTCTGTGCCTGTGACATGCCGCTGCGCTGGCACCGGCTGCAGCCTCTCCTGGGCCTTCCCCTATACATCCACATCTGTCTCTCTGCAGCTTCCTGCAGGGGGCAGGAGTGTGCTCTGTGCCTGTGACATGCCGCTGCGCTGGCACCAGCTGCGGCCTCTCCTGGGCCTTCCCCTATACATCCACATCTGTCTCTCTGCACCTCCCTGCAGGGGGCAGGAGTGTGCTCTGTGCCTGTGACATGCCGCTGCGCTGGCACTGGCTGCGGCCTCTCCTGGGCCTTCCCCTATACATCCACATCTGTCTCTCTGCAGCTTCCTGCAGGGGGCAGGAGTGTGCTCTGTGCCTGTGACATGCCGCTGCGCTGGCACTGGCTGCGACCTCTCCTGGGCCTTCCCCTATACATCCACATCTGTCTCTCTGCAGCTTCCTGCAGGGGGCAGGAGTGTGCTCTGTGCCTGTGACATGCCGCTGCGCTGGCATCGGCTGCGGCCTCTCCTGGGCCTTCCCCTATACATCCACATCTGTCTCTCTGCACCTCCCTGCAGGGGGCAGGAGTGTGCTCTGTGCCTGTGACATGCCGCTGCGCTGGCACCGGCTGCGGCCTCTCCTGGGCCTTTCTCTATACATCCACATCTGTCTCTCTGCACCTCCCTGCAGGGGGCAGGAGTGTGCTCTGTGCCTGTGACATGCTGCTGCGCTGGCACCGGCTGCGGCCTCTCCTGGGCCTTCCCCTATACATCCACATCTGTCTCTCTGCACCTCCCTGCAGGGGGCAGGAGTGTGCTCTGTGCCTGTGACATGCCGCTGCGCTGGCACCGGCTGCGGCCTCTCCTGGGCCTTCCCCTATACATCCACATCTGTCTCTCTGCACCTCCCTGCAGGGGGCAGGAGTGTGCTCTGTGCCTGTGACATGCCGCTGCGCTGGCACCGGCTGCGGCCTCTCCTGGGCCTTCCCCTATACATCCACATCTGTCTCTCTGCACCTCCCTGCAGGGGGCAGGAGTGTGCTCTGTGCCTGTGACATGCCGCTGCGCTGGCATCGGCTGCGGCCTCTCCTGGGCCTTCCCCTATACATCCACATCTGGCTCTCTGCACCTCCCTGCAGGGGGCAGGAGTGTGCTCTGTGCCTGTGACATGCCGCTGCGCTGGCACCGGCTGCGGCCTCTCCTGGGCCTTCCCCTATACATCCACATCTGGCTCTCTGCACCTCCCTGCAGGGGGCAGGAGTGTGCTCTGTGCCTGTGACATGCCGCTGCGCTGGCACCAGCTGCGGCCTCTCCTGGGCCTTCCCTTATACATCCACATCTGTCTCTCTGCACCTCCCTGCAGGGGGCAGGAGTGTGCTCTGTGCCTGTGACATGCCGCTGTGCTGGCACCGGCTGCGGCCTCTCCTGGGCCTTCCCCTATACATCTACATCTATCTCTCTGCACCTCCCTGCAGGGGGCAGGAGTGTGCTCTGTGCCTGTGACATGCCGCTGCGCTGGCACCGGCTGCGACCTCTCCTGGGCCTTCCCCTATACATCCACATCTGTCTCTCTGCACCTCCCTGCAGGGGGCAGGAGTGTGCTCTGTGCCTGTGACATGCCGCTGCTCTGGCCCCGGCTGCAGCCTCTCCTGGGCCTTCCCCTATACATCCACATCTGTCTCTCTGCAGCTTCCTGCAGGGGGCAGGAGTGTGCTCTGTGCCTGTGACATGCCGCTGCTCTGGCCCCGGCTGCAGCCTCTCCTGGGCCTTCCTCTATACATCCACATCTGTCTCTCTGCACCTCCCTGCAGGGGGCAGGAGTGTGCTCTGTGCCTGTGACATGCCGCTGCGCTGGCACCTGCTGCGGCCTCTCCTGGGCCTTCCCCTATACATCCACATCTGTCTCTCTGCAGCTTCCTGCAGGGGGCAGGAGTGTGCTCTGTGCCTGTGACATGCTGCTGTGCTGGCACCGGCTGCGGCCTCTCCTGGGCCTTCCCCTATACATCCACATCTGTCTCTCTGCACCTCCCTGCAGGGGGCAGGAGTGTGCTCTGTGCCTGTGACATGCCGCTGCGCTGGCACCTGCTGCGGCCTCTCCTGGGCCTTCCCCTATACATCCACATCTGTCTCTCTGCACCTCCCTGCAGGGGGCAGGAGTGTGCTCTGTGCCTGTGACATGCCGCTGCGCTGGCACCTGCTGCGGCCTCTCCTGGGCCTTCCCCTATACATCCACATCTGTCTCTCTGCAGCTTCCTGCAGGGGGCAGGAGTGTGCTCTGTGCCTGTGACATGCCGCTGCGCTGGCACCGGCTGCGGCCTCTCCTGGGCCTTCCCCTATACATCCACATCTGGCTCTCTGCACCTCCCTGCAGGGGGCAGGAGTGTGCTCTGTGCCTGTGACATGCCGCTGTGCTGGCACCGGCTGCGGCCTCTCCTGGGCCTTCCCTTATACATCCACATCTGTCTCTCTGCACCTCCCTGCAGGGGGCAGGAGTGTGCTCTGTGCCTGTGACATGCCGCTGCGCTGGCACCGGCTGCGGCCTCTCCTGGGCCTTCCCCTATACATCCACATCTGGCTCTCTGCACCTCCCTGCAGGGGGCAGGAGTGTGCTCTGTGCCTGTGACATGCCGCTGTGCTGGCACCTGCTGCGGCCTCTCCTGGGCCTTCCCCTATTGTGACATTTTATCTTGTGCTTCTGACATCAGTTACATGTGATCTGGATGCTTCCCCCTATGTGATGGCGGCACAAGCTGCTCCAGTTTTACAATTAGGATGATGGCAAAAGCTGGATAAATCTAAATAGCAAATTATATTTGGCATGAAAGTATCAGGACATTGTTACATTGTAGGCGACGGGATGGAGCCAACATTATTTCTTGTGTCTGCTGGGTCTATGACTCCTGTTTGTATCATGTGGATGCTTTGTGACTGTCATTTTCATTTTATGTATCTTGTAGGTGAACGATTGGATCCTTCAGGGTTTACCCGGAGATGATATTTCTATCCAAAATGGTGTAATCATGACTAAGGCGAACAGATATCCCCTCCTTATTGATCCGCAGGCTCAAGGGAAGGCTTGGATAAAGATCAAGGAGAAAATCAATGATCTCCAGGTGGTCACTATACATTGGGAATCTATTTTTCTATGTGTTTTATTCATTAAAAGGACAGCATAGGGGTCAATGATAAGGCAGAAGAGGGTCCCAATGATGGGGCCGGTATTTATCATAGATTCATTGCATATACAGTACAGACCAAAAGTTTGGACACACCTTCTCATTTAAAGATTTTTCTGTATTTTCATGGCTTTGAAAATTGTACATTCACACTGAAGACATCAAAACTATGAATTAACACATGTGGAATTATATACTTAACAAAAAAGTGTGAAACAACTGAAAATATGTCTTATATTCTAGGTTCTTCAAAGTAGCCACCTTTTGCTTTGATGACTGCTTTGCACACTCTTGGCATTCTCTTGATGAGCTTCAAGAGGTAGTCACCGGAAATGGTCTTCCAACAATCTTGAAGGAGTTCCCAGAGATGCTTAGCACTTGTTGGCCCTTTTGCCTTCACTCTGCGGTCCAGCTCACCCCAAACCATCTCGATTGGGTTCAGGTCTGGTGACTGTGGAGGCCAGGTCATCTGGCGTAGCACCCCATCACTCTCCTTCTTGGTCAAATAGCCCTTACACAGCCTGGAGGTGCTTGGGGTCATTGTCCTATTGAAAAATAAATGATGGTCCAACTAAACGCAAACCGGATGGAATAGCATGCCGCTGCAAGATGCTGTGGTAGCCATGCTGGTTCAGTATGCCTTCAATTTTGAATAAATCCCCAACAGTGTCACCAGCAAAGCCCCCCCACACCATCACACCTCCTCCTCCATGCTTCACTGTGGGAACCAGGCATGTAGAGTCCATCCGTTCACCTTTTCTGCGTCACACAAAGACACGGTGGTTGGAACCAAAGATCTCAAATCAGACCAAAGCACAGATTTCCACTGGTCTAATGTCCATTCCTTGTGTTCTTTAGCCCAAACAAGTCTCTTCTGCTTGTTGCCTGTCCTTAGCAGTGGTTTCCTAGCAGCTATTTTACCATGAAGGCCTGCTGCACAAAGTCTCCTCTTAACAGTTGTTGTAGAGATGTGTCTGCTGCTAGAACTCTGTGTGGCATTGACCTGGTCTCTAATCTGAGCTGCTGTTAACCTGCGATTTCTGAGGCTGGTGACTCGGATAAACTTATCCTCAGAAGCAGAGGTGACTCTTGGTCTTCCTTTCCTGGGGCGGTCCTCATGTGAGCCAGTTTCTTTGTAGCGCTTGATGGTTTTTGCAACTGCACTTGGGGACACTTTCAAAGTTTTCCCAATTTTTCGGACTGACTGACCTTCATTTCTTAAAGTAATGATGGCCACTCGTTTTTCTTTACTTTGCTGCTTTTTTCTTGGCATAATACAAATTCTAACAGTCTACTCAGTAGGACTATCAGCTGTGTATCCACCAGACTTCTGCACAACACAACTGATGGTCCCAAACCCATTTATAAGGCAAGAAATCCCACTTATTAAACCTGACAGGGCACACCTGTGAAGAGAAAACCATTTCCGGTGACGACCTCTTGAAGCTCATCAAGAGAATGCCAAGAGTGTGCAAAGCAGTCATCAAAGCAAAAGGTGGCTACTGTGAAGAACCTAGAATATAAGACATATTTTCAGTTGTTTCACGCTTTTTTGTTAAGTATATAATTCCACATGTGTTAATTCATAGTTTTGATGCCTTCAGTGTGAAGGTACAATTTTCATAGTCATGAAAATACAGAAAAATCTTTAAATGAGAAGGTGTGTCCAAACTTTTGGTCTGTACTGTACATAGATATACTATAGATCATACTTGGCAAACTCTGGCCCGCAGGGTGATTATATTTTGCCCGCGACACCAGAACCACCACCCCTATTGTGGGGCACGTTATTCTGTATGGGGGACTCTGTGGGGTTCATTATACTGTATACTTGTTGGCCTGCAAGTTTTTCATTTTAACCCTCTGTGTGTCTTGAGTTTGTCATTCCTCCTATAGATGTATGAGATGGGGATAGACAGTAAGAGCAGGCAGACGGGATAAATGAGATGTAGCAGGAACACAATACATTTAGCTCTCACCGCAGGATATAATAAACCCTGACAATAATCTATATCGCAGGTGACCTCCGTCAATCACAAATCGTTCTACACCCATTTGGTCGACTGCCTGTCATTAGGAAGGCCTCTTCTCATTGAAGATATTGGAGAAGAACTCGATCCGTCTTTGGATAACATTTTAGAAAAAAACTTTATTGATTCTGGAGCCTCCTTTAAGGTTTGTGCTTTGATGTGACACATAATGTAGTAATTCTTAAAGCGGCCTCATTCATAAGAGTCTGCCATCATTTATTACATCACTTGTCCAGGAGTTTGAGAAAGTCAACGTTTTCGGCCACAAAAAAAAAAGTTAATTTCCCGCCCCTTTAGCACTTAATGGTGTTGAGGTCCCTGTAAGTCTTCCATTATTTTCCTGCATAAAAGACGTGTCTTACACCGAGGACAGTGATGAGCGCCGGTCCTCACCCTGGATGTATGGCACAATAACGCTGCAAGAAAATATACATTAGGGACAATGGGCAGCCGCCGGTGTCAGTCACTGGCTGAGTTACTGCAGACGTGTGTGATACACGCTGATGCGCCGCAGCTGCCGGCCGGGTACTATGTGCCATGGATGCCGGGTCTGCAGCAGCCCCCCGGGGGCTTCTCTGCTCTCCTAGGCTGACGGGTCTCTCCCTATTATTGAGGAGCCATAGCAGCTTGCCTCCCAGATAGCTTTTCACAGCTGGAGATGATTATCCACACCTGACAGAGTGGATGAGCAGCACAGCCCCACTGATCTAAGGCGGTGTTCACATGTCCAGTAGTCATCCATTAGAATGGATCCAGCAGCAATCCGTGCAGATACAACTTTTTTGTCTGTTGTTAAAAAACTGATTTCAGCTGGATCCATTTTTTTTTTTAACATTGAAGTCTATGGAAAATGATCTGTTAATCAACCATCAGTTTTCTGATACTTGAAACTGATCCATTGAGTTAAAGCAAATCCTTTTCAAATGAAAAAAAACTGATGGCTATTTAACGGAGGCGTATTACATAGACTTCAATGTTAAAAAAAAATGGATCCAGTTGAAATCCGTTTGTTTTTAAGCTGGACAAAAATGCTGCGTCTCTTGCACAACTTTTTTGTTAACAGATTGCTGCTGGATCCGTTTAGCTGATGATTACTGGACATGTGAACATAGCCTAAAAGTGATGACCTTATTATAGGATTGCCCAGATAACCCCATTGAGATCAATGGACAGCACACTGGAAACGTGGTACTTGTTTTCTTTACTATCTATCTATATAATTGTCTTATCCCGTCTGTCTGTCTGTCTTTCTTTCTGTCTGTCTGTCCTGGAAATCCTGGGTCGCTGATTGGTCCGGCCGCGGCCAATAAGCGACGCCACATTTCAGAAAAACATGGCGGCCATTAGCGGCTCATGTGCGGCACGGAGGTGAGCGGCGATGCAGCCGGGAGATGCAGCCGGCTGCTCGCAGCATACGTCCCCCGACCGCAGCCGCCGCTGACCTACATGCGGCTATCGTCTGAAGATCAGCGGCTACGGCCGCTTATCTTCTGAGGACAAGTGTGACGCCCCTCCCCTCCCCTCCCTTCCTTTCCCCTCCTCTCCCCTCCCCTCCTCTCCCCTCTCCTCTCCTCCCGTCCCTCTCCCTGCTCGATCAGGACCCCGGCACCCGGCGTCATACTTACCCCTCCCCTCCTCTTCCCTCCCCTCTCCTCTCCTCCCGTCCCTCTCCCTGCTCGATCAGTACCCCGGCACCCGGCGTCATACTTACCCCTCCCCTCCTCTCCCCTCCCCTCTCCTCTCCTCCCGTCCCTCCCCCCGCTCGATCAGGACCCCGGCACCCAGCGTCATACTTACCCCTCCTCTCACCTCCCCTCCTCTCCCCTCCCCTCTCCTCTCCTCCCCTCTCCTCTCCTCCCGTCCCTCTCCCTGCTCGATCAGTAGCCCGGCACCCGGCGTCATACTTACCCCTCCCCTCCCCTCCTCTCACCTCCCCTCCTCTCCCCTCCCCTCTCCTCTCCTCCCGTCCCTCCCCCCGCTCGATCAGTACCCCGGCACCCGGCGTCATACTTACCCCTCCCCTCCCCTCCTCTCACCTCCCCTCCTCTCCCCTCCCCTCCTCTCCCCTCCCCTCTCCTCTCCTCTCCTCCCGTCCCTCCCCCCGCTCGATCAGGACCCCGGCACCCAGCGTCATACTTACCCCTCCCCCTCCCCTCCTCTCACCTCCCCTCCTCTCCCCTCCCCTCTCCTCTCCTCCCGTCTCTCCCCCCGCTCGATCAGGACCCCGGCACCCAGCGTCATACTTACCCCTCCCCGTGCCTCCGCAGCAGCTCCTGTGTCTTCCGCTGATGCTCTGTGACGTCTCAGGTCAGAGGGCGCGGTGACGTCTTTACACCGCGCTCTCTCCTGATCAGTCACAGCGCACAGCGTCAACATGCCGGCTACGCTGGAGTCCAGAGAAGCAGTGAGTTGAGTATTGGATTATTTTTATTTTTTGTATGGGGCCATAGGGGACCTGCATGGGGCACTATGGGGGGATGGGACATCCTGCATGGGGTATTATATAGGGGGGATGTGACAGCCTGCATGGGGCATTATATGGGGGGAGAGGTGACATCCTACATGGGGCATTATATGGGGGAGAGGTGACATCCTGCATGGGGTATTATATAGGGGGGATGTGACATCCTGCATGAGGCATTATATGGGGGGAGAGGTGACATCCTACATGGGGCATTATATGGGGGAGAGGTGACATCCTGCATGGGGCATTATATGGGGGGGGAGGTGACATCCTACATGGGGCATTATATGGGGGCAGAGGTCACATCCTACATGGGGCATTATATGGGGGAGAGGTGACATCCTGCATGGGGTATTATATAGGGGGGATGTGACATCCTGCATCGGGCATTATATGGGGGGAGAGGTGACATCCTGCATGAGGCATTATATGGGGGGAGAGGTGACATCCTACATGGGGCATTATATGGGGGAGAGGTGACATCCTGCATGGGGTATTATATATGGGGGATGTGACATCCTGCATGGGGTATTATATGCATGGGGTATTATATAGGGGGGATGTGACTTCCTGCATGGGGCATTATAAAGGAGGGTCAGGAGACATAAGCTAGAATATTCGATGCGTTAGAATCGGGCCACCATCTAGTATTGGATAAGGAGAGAGGATGCTAAGCCATATGAATCTTTGCATTTCTTTCTTCACCAGCCTTGTTTGTAGAAAAAACGTTTTCAAGTGTTAAAAAAAAGTTTTGAATTATTAAACTTATTACCTCGTCATGTCGCTGTTCAGCTTGAGTATCGATTGGACCATTTTTTTGCCTTTGATGCAGGTGAAAGTTGGGGATAAAGTATTGGACGTAGAGGACAAGTTCAGACTCTACATGACGAGTAAGCTGCCAAATCCTGTCTTCACTGCGGAAATCAATGCGAAGACCTCAATAATAGACTTCACTGTCACTAAGACGGGACTGGAGAAGCTGCTGCTGGGAAGAGTAGTCCTGGCTGAGAAGCAGGTAACCGTGTCCCCAGCGATACCCGCTAATCATCTAATAAATGATGTACTCTGTGAATGGTAGCAGCTTCCCGAGACCTTATTCGTGAATCTACAGAGCAAGAGCAGTGTAAAGACAAGTCAGTGACTGACAGCACAGAGATAAATAGATAATACACACAGTGATGTCACAGTACAGGGATAATACACACAGTGATGTCACAGTACAGGATAATACACACAGTGATGTCACAGTACAGGAATAATACACACAGTGATGTCACAGAACAGGGATAATATACACAGTGATGTCACAGTACAGGATAATACACACAGTGATGTCACAGTACAGGGATAATGCACACAGTGATGTCACAGTACAGAGATAATACACACAGTGATGTCACAGTACAGGGATAATACACACAGAGATGTCACAGTACAGGGATAATACACACAGTGATGTCACAGTACAGGGATAATACACACAGTGATGTCACAGTGCAGGATAATACACACAGTGATGTCACAGTACAGGGATAATACACACAGTGATGTCACATTACAGAGATAATACACACAGTGATGTCACAGTACAGGATAATACACACAGTGATGTCACAGTACAGGATAATACACACAGTGATGTCACAGTACAGGGATAATACACATAGTGATGTCACAGTACAGAGATAATTCACACAGTGATGTCACAGTACAGGGATAATACACACAGTGATGTCACAGTACAGGGATAATACACACAGAGATGTCACAGTACAGGGATAATACACACAGTGATGTCACAGTACAGGGATAATACACATAGAGTTTTCACAGTACAGGGATAACACACACAGTGATGTCACATTACGGGGATAATACACACAGTGATGTCACAGTACGGGGATAATATGTTATGCACACGCCCGGGCTAAGCGGCGTGTGCGTGTGATTGGTAGTGATTCCACTGGACCGTGCCGGAGAGTGAATGCCTGGAGGGGCGTGACTAGGTATTCACCCGATCCGACCAGGGTCGCACGACGGCATACGACGCCAGTGCACCAAGGAGGAACCGAGCAGAGGGACCAGGTGCTACTCCAGGACAGACCCCGGACACGGCTGTTGACCCACACAGGGGAATACAGGAACAGGCTGGTAGGCTGGCACACAGACTGGTGGGTATAGGCAGGCACGACTGGTATGCAGGCAGGCGGGTATGCAGGCAGGGGGGTAAAGGCAAGCACAGCTAGAGTGCAGACAGGGAGGCACTAGCAGGTAGGAACACAGGCGGGATAGGACCCAGTACACACCGGGACTCAGGAACAATACAGGCAGAAGGGTACAGGCAGGGCAGGACAGGACTGCCGGAGCAGCGGGCAGAAGCAGGGCAGGACAGGACTCTGTTCACATGGAACAGACAGGAAGGGAAAGACAGAGCCAGACACCCACAGGGTACTTGCAGTGAAGTAGCGAGTGGACCACAAACTCACAAACGGGAGTACAGAGACAACAGGCAGGAGTTAGGTACGAGTTCAGACTCTGCAGAAAAAGGAAGGGAACGGACATAGAGGAAAAACAGGTAAAGGATAGGAGAGAGTTCAGACTGGAACTGAGTGTACGGAGGAGACCGACACTGCAGCGGGATACAGGAGCGGGTCTGGGAATACTGCCCCCAGAGAGGCGGGAAGAACAGGCAAGGAGCGTGTTCAGACAGGACAGACAAGATACACAGAAAGGACTCAGTTCAGACACGGGAACTAATACCGCAAAGCAGGAGACATACAGGACTTAGTTCAGACACGGGAACTAATACCGCAAAGCAGGAGACATACAGGACACAGTTCAGACAGGCCTGGAAATACAGCCTCCAGGAAAGGCAGACAAGGAAACAAAGACGGGACCTGGCACCTTCAGAGTGCAAACACACACTGAAGGAAAACACTATGCTCAGGCAGGGATAGAAGGGAGCTGCTGAGCTATATACCAAGTGTCAGACAGCAATAGGCTGAGGACGCACAAGGGGCGTGACCCACAGCAGGTACAAAAAGCAGGAAGTGATCGGGCGCCGCCCTTAAGCAGCAGAGACAGACACAAACAGACAGCATGGAGGGAAGCCAGAGAGACATTCTGGACAGGAGATCAAGTGCGCTCTCTTGCACAGTGGGAGATGGACCACCATGCAAGGACGCCGCCAGGTATGTTACATAATACACACAGTGATGTCACAGTACAGGGATAATACACATAGAGATGTCACAGTACGGGGATAATACACACAATGATGTCACAGTACGGGGATAATACACACAGTGATGTCACAGTACAGGGATAATACACACAGTGATATCACAGTACAGGGATAATACACACAGTGATGTCACAGTACAGGGATAAAACACAGTGATGTCACAGTACAGGGATAGTACACACAGCGATGACAGGGATAATACACACAGTAATGTCACAGTACAGGGATAATACACAGTGATGTCACAGTACAGGGATAATGCACACAGTGATGTCACAGTCCGGGGATAATACACACAGTGATGTCACAGTACGGGGATAATACACACAATGATGATGTCACAGTACAGAGATAATACGCACAGTGATGTCACAGAACAGGGATAATACACACAGTGATGTCACAGAACAGGGATAATACACACAGTGATGTCACAGAACAGGGATAATACACACAGTGATGTCATAGTACAGGGATAATACACACAGTGATGTCACAGTATAGGGATAATACACAGTGATGTCACAGTACAGGATAATGCATACACGCAGCGATGTCACAGTACAGGGATAATACATGCAGTGATGTCACAGTACGGGGATAATACACACTGTGATGTAACAGTACAGGGATAATTCACACAGCGATGTCACAGTACAGGGATAATACACACAGCGATGTCACAGTACAGGATAATACACACAGTGATGTCACAGTACAGGGATAATACGCACAGTGATGTCACAGTCCGAGGATAATACACACAGTGATGTCACAGTACAGAGATAATACACACAGTGATGTCACAATACTGGGATAATACACACAGTGATGTCACAGTACAGGGATAGTACACACAGCGATGACAGGGATAATACACACAGTAATGTCACAGTACAGGGATAATTCACACAGCGATGTCACAGTCTGGGGATAATGCACACAGCGATGTCACAGTACAGGGATAATTCACACAGCGATGTCACAGTACAGGGATAATACACACAGCGATGTCACAGTACAGGATAATACACACAGTGATGTCACAGTACAGGGATAATACACACAGTGATGTCACAGTACAGGGATAAAACACACAGTGATGTCACAGTACAGGGATAAAACACAGTGATGTCACAGTACTGGGATAATACGCACAGTGATGTCACAGTCCGGGGATAATACACACAGTGATGTCACAGTACAGAGATAATACACACAGTGATGTCACAATACTGGGATAATACACACAGTGATGTCACAGTACAGGGATAGTACACACAGCGATGACAGGGATAATACACACAGTAATGTCACAGTACAGGGATAATACACAGTGATGTCACAGTACAGGAATTATACACACAGTGATGTCACAGTACAGGGATAATACACACAGTGATTTCACAGTACAGGGATAATACACACAGTGATGTCACATAACGGATAATACACACAGTGATGTCACAGTACAGGATAATACACACAGTGATGTCACAGTACAGGGATAATGCACACAGTGATGTCACAGTACAGAGATAATACACACAGTGATGTCACAGTACAGGATAATACACACAGTGATGTCACATTACAGGGATATTACACACAGTGATGTCACAGAACAGGGATAATACACACAGTGATGTCACAGTGCAGGATAATACACACAGTGATGTCACAGTACAGGGATAATACACACAGTGATGTCACATTACAGAGATAATACACACAGTGATGTCACAGTACAGGATAATACACACAGTGATGTCACAGTACAGGATAATACACACAGTGATGTCACAGTACAGGGATAATACACATAGTGATGTCACAGTACAGAGATAATTCACACAGTGATGTCACAGTACAGGGATAATACACACAGTGATGTCACAGTACAGGGATAATACACACAGAGATGTCACAGTACAGGGATAATACACACAGTGATGTCACAGTACAGGGATAATACACATAGAGATGTCACAGTACAGGGATAAGACACACAGTGATGTCACATTACGGGGATAATACACACAGTGATGTCACAGTACGGGGATAATACACACAGTGATGTCACAGTACAGGGATAATACACATAGAGATGTCACAGTACGGGGATAATACACACAATGATGTCACAGTACGTGGATAATACACACAGTGATGTCACAGTACAGGGATAATACACACAGTGATATCACAGTACAGGGATAATACACATAGTGATGTCACAGTACAGGGATAAAACACAGTGATGTCACAGTACAGGGATAATACGCACAGTGATGTCACAGTCCGAGGATAATACACACAGTGATGTCACAGTACAGGGATAATACACACAGTGATGTCACAATACTGGGATAATACACACAGTGATGTCACAGTACAGGGATAGTACACACAGCGATGACAGGGATAATACACACAGTAATGTCACAGTACAGGGATAATACACAGTGATGTCACAGTACAAGGATAATACACACAGTGATGTCACAGTCCGGGGATAATACACACAGTGATGTCACAGTACGGGGATAATACACACAATGATGTCACAGTACAGAGATAATACACACAGTGATGTCACAGAACAGGGATAATACACACAGTGATGTCACAGAACAGGGATAATACACACAGTGATGTCACAGAACAGGGATAATACACACAGTGATGTCATAGTACAGGGATAATACACACAGTGATGTCACAGTATAGGGATAATACACACAGTGATGTCACAGTACAGGATAATACACGCAGCGATGTCACAGTACAGGGATAATACACGCAGTGATGTCACAGTACAGGGATAATACACGCAGTGATGTCACAGTACGGGGATAATACACAATGATGTCACAGGCTGGGGATAATGCACACAGCGATGTCACAGTACAGGGATATTTCACACAGCGATGTCACAGTACAGGGAAAATACACAGTGATGTCACAGTACGGGGATAATACACACAGTGATGTCACAGTACAGAGATAATACACACAGTGATGTCACAATACTGGGATAATACACACAGTGATGTCACAGTACAGGGATAGTACACACAGCGATGACAGGGATAATACACACAGTAATGTCACAGTACAGGGATAATACACAGTGATGTCACAGTACAGGATAATACACACAGTGATGTCACAGTACAGGATAATACACACAGTGATGTCACAGTCCGTGGATAATACACACAATGATGTCACAGTACAGGGATAATACACACAATGATGTCACAGTACAGGGATAATACACAGTGATGTCACAGTACAGGATAATACACACAGTGATGTCACAGTACAGGGATAATACACAGTGATGTCACAGTCCGGGGATAATACACACAGTGATGTCACAGTACGGGGATAATACACACAGTGATGTCACAGTACGGGGATAATACACACAATGATGTCACATTACAGAGATAATACACACAGTGATGTCACAGAACAGGATAATACACACAGTGATGTTACAGAACAGGGATAATACACATAGTGATGTCACAGTACAGGGATAATACACACAGTGATGTCACAGTACAGGGATAATACACACAGTGATGTCACAGTACAGGGATATAACACACAGTGATGTCACAGTACAGGGATAATACACACAGTGATGTCACAGTCCGTTGATCTTACACACAGTGATGTCACAGTACAGGGATAATACACACAGTAATGTCACAGTACAGAGCTAATACACACAGTGATGTCGCAGTACTGGGATAATACACACAGTGATGTCACAGTACGAGGATAATACACAGTGATGTCACAGTACAGGGATAATACACACAGTGATGTCACAGTACAGAGATAATACACACAGTGATGTCGCAGTACTGGGATAATACACACAGTGATGTCACAGTACGGGGATAATACACAGTGATGTCACAGTACAGGGATAATACACACAGTGATGTCACAGTCCGGGGATAATACACACAGTGATGTCACAGTACGGGGATAATACACACAATGATGTCACAGTACAGAGATAATACACACAGTGATGTCACAGAACAGGGATAATACACACAGTGATGTCACAGAACAGGGATAATACACACAGTGATGTCACAGAACAGGGATAATACACACAGTGATGTCATAGTACAGGGATAATACACACAGTGATGTCACAGTATAGGGACAATACACACAGTGATGTCACAGTACAGGATAATACACGCAGCGATGTCACAGTACAGGGATAATACACGCAGGGATGTCACAGTACAGGGATAATACACACAATGATGTCACAGTCCGGGGATAATGCACACAGCGATGTCACAGTACAGGAATAATTCACACAGCGATGTCACAGTACAGGGAAAATACACACAGCGATGTCACAGTACAGGATAATACACACAGTGATGTCACAGTACAGGGATAATACACACAGTGATGTCACAGTCCAGGGATAATACACACAATGATGTCACAGTACAGAGATAATACACACAGTGATGTCACAGTACTGGGATAATACACACAGTGATGTCACAGAACAGGGATAATACACACAGTGATGTCACAGAACAGGGATAATACACACAGTGATGTCACAATACAGGGATAATACACACAGTGATGTCACAGTACAGAGATAATACACAGTGTTGTCACAGTACAGGATAATACACACAGTGATGTCACAGTACAGGGATAATACACACAGTGATGTCACAGTACAGGAATAATACACAGTAATGTCACAGTACAGGGATAATACACACAGTGATGTCACAGTACAGGATAATACACACAGTGATGTCACAGGACAGAGATAATGCACACAGTGATGTCACAGTACAGAGATAATGCACACAGTGATGTCACAGTACAGAGATAATACACACAGATGTCAGTACAGGGATAATACACACAGTGATGTCACAGTACAGGGATAATACACACAGTGATGTCACAGAACAGGGATAATACACACAGTGATGTCACAGTACAGGGATAATACACACAGTGATGTCACAGTACAGGGATAATACACACAGTGATGTCACAGTGCAGGGATAATACACACAGTGATGTCACAGTACAGGGATAATACACACAGTGATGTCACAGTACAGGGATAATACACACAGTGATGTCACAGTACAGGGATAATACACACAGTGATGTCACAGTACAAGGATAATACACAAAGTGATGTCACAGTAAAGGGATAATACACACAGTGATGTCACAGTGCAGGGATAATACACACAGTGATGTCACAGTACAGGGATAATACACACAGTGATGTCACAGTACAGGGATAATACACACAGTGATGTCACAGTACAGGGATAATACACACAGTGATGTCACAGTACAAGGATAATACACAAAGTGATGTCACAGTAAAGGGATAATACACACAGTGATGTCACAGTAATGGGATAATACACACGGTGATGTCACAGTACAGAGATAATACACAGTGATGGCAGAGTACAGGGATAATACACACAGTGATGTTACAGTCCGGGGATAATACACACAGTGATGTCACAGTACAGAGATAATACACAGTGATGGCAGAGTACAGGGATAATACACACAGTGATGTTACAGTCCGGGGATAATACACACAATGATGTCACAGTACAGAGATAATACACAGTGATGTCACAGAACAGGGATAATACACTCAGTGATGTCACAGAGCAGGGATAATACACACAGTGATGTCACAGAACAGGGATAATACACACAGTGATGTCATAGTACAGGGATAATACACACAGTGATGTCACAGTGCAGGGAAAATACACACAGTAATGTCACAGTACAGGGATAATACACACAGCGATGACAGGGATAATACACACAGTGATGTCACAGTACAGGGATAATACACAGTAATGTCACAGTACAGGGATCATACACACAGTGATGTCACAGTCCGGGGATAATACACACAGTAATGTCACAGTTCGGGGATAATACACACAATGATGTCACAGTACAGAGATAATACACAGTGATGTCACAGAACAGGATAATACACACCGTGATGTCACAGAACAGGAATAATACACACAGTGGTGTCACAGTACAGGGATAATACACACAGTGATGTCACAGTACAGGGATAATACACAGTGATGTTACAGTACAGGGATAATACACACAGTGATGTCACAGTCCCTGGATAATACACACAGTGATGTCACAGTACAGAGATAATACACACAGTGATGTCACAGTACAGAGATAATACACACAGTGATGTCACAGTACTGGGATAATACACACAGTGATGGCACAGTACAGGGATAATACACAGTGATGGCACAGTACAGGGATAATACACACAGTGATGTCACAGTACAGGGATAATGCACACAGCGATAGCACAGTACAGGGATAATACACACAGTGATGTCACAGAGCAGGGATAATACACACAGTGATGTCACAGAACAGGGATAATACACTCAGTGATGTCACAGAGCAGGGATAATACACACAGTGATGTCACAGAACAGGGATAATACACACAGTGATGTCATAGTACAGGGATAATACACACAGTGATGTCACAGTACAGGGATAATACACAGTGATGTTACAGTACAGGGATAATACACACAGTGATGTCACAGTCCGTGGATAATACACACAGTGATGTCACAGTACAGAGATAATACACACAGTGATGTCACAGTACAGAGATAATACACACAGTGATGTCACAGTACTGGGATAATACACACAGTGATGGCACAGTACAGGGATATTACACAGTGATGGCACAGTACAGGGATAATACACACAGTGATGTCACAGTCCGGGGATAATACACACAGTGATGTCACAGTACAGAGATAATACACACAGTGATGTCACAGTACAGAGATAATACACACAGTGATGTCACAGTACGGGGATAATACACACAATGATGTCACAGTACAGAGATAATACACAGTGATGTCACAGAACAGGGATAATACACTCAGTGATGTCACAGAGCAGGGATAATACACACAGTGATGTCATAGTACAGGGATAATACACACAGTGATGTCACAGTACAGGGATAATACACACAGCGATGACAGGGATAATACACACAGTGATGTCACAGAACAGGGATAATACACACAGTGATGTCATAGTACAGGGATAATACACACAGTGATGTCACAGTACAGGAATAATACACACTGCGATGACAGGGATAATACACACAGTGATGTCACAGTACAGGGATAATACACAGTGACGTCACAGTACAGGGATAATACACACAGTGATGTCACAGTCCGGGGATAATGCACACAGTAATGTCACAGTACGGGGATAATACACACAATGATTTCACAGTACAGAGATAATACACAGTGATGTCACAGAACAGGATAATACACACAGTGATGTCACAGAACAGGGATAATACACACAGTGGTGTCACAGCACAGGGATAATACACACATTAATGGCACAGTACAGGATAATGCACACAGTGATGTCACAATACACACAGTGATGTCACAGTACAGGGATAATACACAGTGATGTTACAGTACAGGGATAATACACACAGTGATGTTACAGTACAGGGATAATACACAGTGATGTCACAGTACAGGGATAATACACACAGTGATGTCACAGTACAGGGATAATACACACAGTGATATCACAGTGCAGGGATAATGCACACAGTGATGTCACAGTACAGGGATAATACACACAGTGATATCACAGTACAGGGATAATACACACAGTGATATCACAGTACAGGGATAATACACACAGTGATGTCATAGTACAGGGATAATACACTCAGTGATGTCAGAGTACAGGGATAATACACACAGTGATGTCACAGTACAGTGATAATACACATAGTGATGTCACAGTACAGTGATAATACACATAGTGATGTCACAGTACAGGGATAATACACATAGTGATGTCACAGTACAGGGATAATACACATAGTGATGTCACAGTACAGGGATAATACACATAGTGATGTCACAGTACAGGGATAAAACACACAGTGATGTCACAGTACAGGGATAATACACACAATGATATCACAGTACAGGGATAATACACACAGTGATGTCACAGTACAGGGATAATACACACAGTGATATCACAGTACAGGGATAATACACACAGTGATATCACAGTACAGGGATAATACACACAGTGATGTCATAGTACAGGGATAATACACTCAGTGATGTCAGAGTACAGGGATAATACACACAGTGATGTCACAGTACAGTGATAATACACATAGTGATGTCACAGTACAGTGATAATACACATAGTGATGTCACAGTACAGGGATAATACACATAGTGATGTCACAGTACAGGGATAATACACATAGTGATGTCACAGTACAGGGATAATACACATAGTGATGTCACAGTACAGGGATAAAACACACAGTGATGTCACAGTAATGGGATAATACACACGGTGATGTCACAGTACAGAGATAATACACAGTGATGTCAGAGTACAGGGATAATACACACAGTGATGTTACAGTCCGGGGATAATACACACAGTGATGTCACAGTACAGAGATAATACACAGTGATGGCAGAGTACAGGGATAATACACACAGTGATGTTACAGTCCGGGGATAATACACACAATGATGTCACAGTACAGAGATAATACACAGTGATGTCACAGAACAGGGATAATACACTCAGTGATGTCACAGAGCAGGGATAATACACACAGTGATGTCACAGAACAGGGATATTACACACAGTGATGTCATAGTACAGGGATAATACACACAGTGATGTCACAGTGCAGGGAAAATACACACAGTAATGTCACAGTACAGGGATAATACACACAGCGATGACAGGGATAATACACACAGTGATGTCACAGTACAGGGATAATACACAGTGATGTCACAGTACAGGGATCATACACACAGTGATGTCACAGTCCGGGGATAATACACACAGTAATGTCACAGTTCGGGGATAATACACACAATGATGTCACAGTACAGAGATAATACACAGTGATGTCACAGAACAGGATAATACACACCGTGATGTCACAGAACAGGAATAATACACACAGTGGTGTCACAGTACAGGGATAATACACACAGTGATGTCACAGTACAGGGATAATACACAGTGATGTTACAGTACAGGGATAATACACACAGTGATGTCACAGTCCCTGGATAATACACACAGTGATGTCACAGTACAGAGATAATACACACAGTGATGTCACAGTACAGAGATAATACACACAGTGATGTCACAGTACTGGGATAATACACACAGTGATGGCACAGTACAGGGATAATACACAGTGATGGCACAGTACAGGGATAATACACACAGTGATGTCACAGTACAGGGATAATGCACACAGCGATAGCACAGTACAGGGATAATACACACAGTGATGTCACAGAGCAGGGATAATACACACAGTGATGTCACAGAACAGGGATAATACACTCAGTGATGTCACAGAGCAGGGATAATACACACAGTGATGTCACAGAACAGGGATAATACACACAGTGATGTCATAGTACAGGGATAATACACACAGTGATGTCACAGTACAGGGATAATACACAGTGATGTTACAGTACAGGGATAATACACACAGTGATGTCACAGTCCGTGGATAATACACACAGTGATGTCACAGTACAGAGATAATACACACAGTGATGTCACAGTACAGAGATAATACACACAGTGATGTCACAGTACTGGGATAATACACACAGTGATGGCACAGTACAGGGATATTACACAGTGATGGCACAGTACAGGGATAATACACACAGTGATGTCACAGTCCGGGGATAATACACACAGTGATGTCACAGTACAGAGATAATACACACAGTGATGTCACAGTACAGAGATAATACACACAGTGATGTCACAGTACGGGGATAATACACACAATGATGTCACAGTGTGGGGGTCGTGATGACATTCCACTCGTCCTCCAGTCACTCCAAATTCAAACTATGAGCATGGGTCAACCATTCAAAGAATGAGTCAGACAACAAGCTGGTTCAAGCTCAGAGCATGCTCAGAAGACTACTACAGTCAACGTCCTCAGCATTGTTCTGCCTTTATTTTTACATGCACAAATCTAAATACACTACATAATGGGAGGGGAAAGGGGTTGTCCGGGGCGGGGTAAGCCATGAAAGTCCAATGTCTGGCCACTCCTGATTGGTCCACATCTCCTTATCTCAGTCTCTGGGCAGATATTGCAGCCGTCAGCTTATAATCTTGTTTCGTTTCTCTGAAATAAGTCTTGGCAACGCTGGAAATGTCTTAGTTTAAGTTTCGATTTGAGTATTACGTAGCAAGGAAAGCTTATTGTTATATGATACAAAATGGTGGTTAGTACATTAGCAAAAAAGCGTATAAAAGTTACAAAAGTATAAAAGTTACAAATATATATTCTCTTTTTCCCCGACATTCCCCCCTAAACACTAAGCTTTCCTTTGCTTCGGGGCCTTTGAGACTGTCCATGTGTGGGGAGAGGGGAGGTGGATTTCTTCACCCAATCATCTTAGAAGCTGCCCCCTTATGGGACGCCCCCAAACAATTGAGTCCTACCCTAAATGACACATGGAGTTCTCCCAACTGATCCTAAACTAGATCTTTCAATTGGACTCTATCATGGGGGGGTCTGGTCAGGCTTGTTCAAAGGAGTGTATTTCTCCATATCTTCCTTACTGGTATCATCATGTAACAGAGATGTGGTTTCTTGATTCAGAAAGGTCCCGGAGGTTGGGACAGCATTGGTTATAGCTTTCCTGTATAAGGGGACTATGCAGCACAGGACCACCAGGCCCAATACTAGTAGACCTCCTATCACTAAACAAGCTTGTTGGAAGAATCCCTTGAGCCCTCCCAACCATCCTGAGAAGAAGGAGGTATCTACCCCTGTGTGGTAGCTGTCCACCCTGGGACAGACAGTAAGCATATGGAAAGGATATAGAAGAAGGTAGTCATCTTTTATAGACTCGTTCTGTCTCTCTTGCAGTGGGAGGCGTGAATCCAGGTGCTCTTGCCCTCAAGCTTCAGAGCCGTCGGGGTGGTGAGAAGCACAGTGTACGGTCCCTCGAACCGCCGCTGGAGACAGTCTCTCCGGACAAACTTCTTCACATACACTAGATCGCCTGGGATGAAATCATGTACTGCATCACCTGTAGATTCTGGGAGAGAAGCAGATACTGGAGAGCGGGTGTTAGTCAATTCTCTAGACAAGGCAATCACAAATTTTACCACTCTATCATGTGTTTCAGACAACTCTTGGGGCCTAATCTCTCCTATCTTGGGTGGGGTCCCAAACAAAATTCTATAGGGAGTCAGCCCATGTTTGGCCTGAGAAGTGTGTGTGATATGATACAATACTATGGGGAGTAGGTCGGGCCAGGGGAGGGGATGATCTTGGGTCATTTTCAAGAGCTGGGTCTTGAGTGTGGAATTCATTCTCTCCACTTTGCCTGAACTGGCAGGATGGTATGGAGTGTGGAGGCCCAAATCTGTTCCCAACATGTTCCAGAGTTCTTCGTAGATATTTGTTGTGAAAGCTGGTCCTTGATCCGATTCTATGATTTGGGGAACTCCAAATCTGCAGGCAATTTCGGTGATCAGTTTCTTGGCTGTGACTTTAGCAGTCATGTTGACAACCGGGTAGGCCTCGGGCCAGGCTGAGAACATATCCACGGCTACCAAAACGTACTCCTATTTTCTTGCTTTAGACATTTGGATATGGTCGACTTGTATTCTCTGCCAAGGGTAGTCTGGTTTAGCCAGGTGTTGGAGAGGGACCCGTGCCGTACACGTTGGGTTGCAGGTAGCGCAGACAGAGCAGGATTTTGAGTACGCAGTCACAGTGGAAGAGATTCCAGGTGCAAAGTACAGTTTCTTGATCCATGCCAAAGCTTGATTCTTTCCTCTGTGTGTAGGCCCGTGAGCCCATGCTGCCACAGCTGAGTACATGCGTCTAGGCAAGCAAGGCTTCCCATCCACTTGGTAAAGAGTCGAGTTGACCTTTGAATCTTTGCGACCTGCCAGCACGGCTCCTGCCGCTTTCCATTGCTTGACTTCTTCAGTGGGGGGTCTTCCTTTGTTCCTCACACAATTTTTCTTTAGGCATCCTGACTTCCCTGGATTCCACTTGTGTTTCCGCTGGACTTGTATGGTCTTCCGCCGGCTGTTCTTTGGCTCTTGCTCTAGTGAGCGTCACAGCTACGGTTTGCAGGGTCTCTCCCATCTCTTCTTCCTTTTCCTGCCACTTTGATGACACATTCTCCACTGCTGCAGTCTTGGCTGCTTGGTCAGCTAGGTGGTTGCCCCTGGCTTCTCTGGATTCTAGTCTTCCATGAACCTTGACCTTCATAACAGCAACCTGAATGGGTAGTTCCAGGGCCTTCATTAGGGCCTTAATCCATGAGACATGTTTCACTGGTGTACCTGCAGCTGTGATGAATCCTCTAGACTTCCACAAGAGTCCAGAATCATTGCAAATTCCATGTCCATACCTGGAATCGGTATATATATATATACGCCTTTGTTCCTGCTGCCAGGTGGCAGGCCTCTGTGAGAGCCACAAGTTCAGCTTCTTGTGCAGACATGTATGGTGGTAGAGCTTCAGCCTTCAGAACTGTTAGATCTATTGTGACAGCATATCCCGTGTGGAACTTCCCTTGAGGGTCTGCGGAACGGGATCCATCAGTCCATAGGTGCAAGGCAGGGTCTGCGAGCGGATGTGCCACCATATTCTCTGGAGCAGAAGTCTCTTCCTGCAAAATTTTTATACAATCATGAGGTTCCACCAATGGACCTTCACCCTCTTCACCTTCCCCCCTAGAAGGTGGAAACAAAGTGGCAGGATTGATAGTCAGACATCTGGTAAATGTTATATTGGAGGGCAACAATAGGGAACACTGCAGCCGCAGGTGTCTTTGGTTGGTTAGATGTTTCGGAGATGTTTGTTGCAGAACAGCTGAGAGATCATGGCCAGCCTGTATAACTAGATCATGTCCAAGGACGATATCAGCTGACTTGTCAAAGAGGATGTGAGAAGCGTGAACCGCCTTAAGGCACGTGGGGGCAGTTCGGGCGACAGGGTCCAGGCGGGCTGAGTAGTAGCCCAAAGGCCGATACTTATGATCATAGCGTTATGCTAGAACTCCAGAGGCATGACCTTCCGATTCCGAGACAAAAAGGTGAAATGGCTGAGTATAGTCTGGGGCAAATTTTCTTCAGTGCCGCATAGTAAAAGATCATCCACATACTGTAGAAGGGTGACCTGAGGGTTCTCTTGAACCCATGGCTCCAGAATAGACTTCATAGAATGAGTGAATTGGTTAGGAGAGTTCTGGGCTCTGCGGAGTCCTGGTCCATGTAAACTGTGCTCCTTGAAAGGTGAAGGCAAAAAGAAACCACGAATCTTCGTGTAAGGGTATACTGAAGAAGGCGTTGGCCAGATCTAACACCGTAAACAAGGTGGCCGTTGGAGGCAGCTGAGACAAGAGGGTGTTTGGGTTAGGTACCACTGGAGTTTCTAAAATGGTAGCTGCATTGACGGCTCTGAGATCCTGAACCAACCGGTATCTTGGAGACTCTCCCGGAGCGGTTTTCTTTTTTACAGGAAAGAGGGGTGTATTGCATGGAGATACACATCTGACAAGGACTCCTGATTCCAGGAGGGAAGCGATTTGGGTACCCAAGCTTTGTTCTTGTGCAGCCTTGAGGGGGTATTGTGGTAACCGTGGGTACCTGTGTCCAGGCTTGAGGTGTACTCGGACCGGGGGAACCTGCAGGAGGCCAACGTCCTCTGGCCCGCTGGACCACAGAGAGTGAGGGAACTGTGAGGTTGTATGGTCATCATCATGAGAGGGAAGGCTTTAAGAACACAGCGGTCTTCAGTCCCTTGTTCGGAATGAGGGTCCCGCAAAAGAAGCTCCATACCATGGTTTCCGAAGGTAATTGTTGCCTTCATTCGCTCTAAGAGATCGGCTCCCAACAGATTGACAGGGCAAGTTTCAGAGACCAAGAATCTTGTGAGTACTCCGGTGAACGGTCCTGCAGACACAGGGACTGTGAGTGGAGAGGAAATATGTTGGCCTTCCACCCCAACACAGGTGAGGGTATTCGGTGATAGGGATACAGAAGGAGGGAGCTGTGCAGAGGAAATGACAGATGTGGCCGCCCCAGTGTCCACCAGGAACTCCAGTGGTTGATGGTCCACCTGTAAAGTGACAGTCTCTGAGGATGTGGTCAAGGCTACCACACTCCCAACACAACATTCGTCCTTCAGAATCACGAGATTGTCTCCTGTTTCTAGATGATCCCTTGTCATCTCTTCTGTCTTGTCTTCTATATGTGGGAGGAGTATCATCACCTGTGCCTTTAACCATTACCCACTTGATTCCATGTTGGTTGCCAGGGGGTGGGTAGCTTTCTTGAGCTTGATATAGCATGGCAGAAGCGGCTTTCTTCTTTGGCTTAGTATCCTTTTCCATTTTTAGCATTGATTTTTGGAAAGCTTTAACGATATCCACCGCGTCGTTGAAAGAAGAAGAACGAATCTCGGGCCGTACTCTCAGGACTTCATCTCTGAGAGCGTCTTGTAGGCCATCTACTAGGGCCTGAACCAACAGAGCGGCCTGCGTCTTGACGTGAAAACTGTATCCGAGATCCTCAAAATGCATGCTGAGTTTTGCAGCATATCTTTCCACAGATTTAACAGGGTCTTGTTGAACATCTTGTACAGACCCAGCTTGATCTGACAAGCGATTCTGAGCCCAGGCTTTTAACTGTTTCATGTATTCTAGGCCGGATTCATACGTACTAAGGGGTCCTGCTTTTGTGGAATCCATGGCCTTTTGAAAGCTCTCCGTTTTCGGCTAAGTGAGCCTGGCATTCTGCAGCCAGAGTAGAACCAGCAGCAAGGGCAATTTTACGAGCCAATCCTCCAGCATGGCTCATACAGGTGTTTGCAGGGTTGACTATGGCCCCCACCCGATGTGTAAGGATGTCACCATAGCCTATTGACAGAGTGACAGGGCGTCCTGATGGGTCTACTAGGTTCCGGGAGCGGCAGGGGTCCTAGACTTCTGAGGGGCTGGAGGGGGGGTGGTGCTCTTTCAGCAGTTGCTTGGAGCAAGGGCCGGAGTACGGGTAATGGATGTGGGGTGAAGGATGCCATAGGAGACGTATGGGGTAAAGGGGGGGGGGGCTGGAGTATCTTGAGCCCATCCCTCATCTGGCTCCGTATCGTCTTGAGTAACAGTATGTTGGCGGAAGGAGAGCAGTCTGGCCTGAAATTCTGGGGAGTTGAGGAGGATATCCCCAGGGTTGTGGGTGACTCCCATAGGAAACAGGGGAAGCGTCTCAGCATCGTGGACTGGAGCAGAGGGTGTCACATTAGTTTCAGATGGGTACTCTGGGACTACGGGCTTTTCCACCTGTGCTGGTGGCTGGTAATATGCACCGGACGGAGCTAGTAGTGGATATAGGCTGGATTGGGGCTTTCCGGGCCTCCCACAACAAGTAAGAGGTGTAGTAAGATGGCCGTGGGAGGGAGGAGGTGGGAGTGGGATTATTCTTGGAGGCAGGAAAAGGTGTAGTAAGATGGCCGTTGGAGGGAGGAGGTGGGAGTGGGGGTGGGATTGTTCTTGGGGGCAGGGAAAGGTGTAGTAACAGGCATCAACGGGGTTACGGCCAATTTAGGGTCACATAACAAATCACATTCTGTAGCTTTCATGTATCCGAACAAAGGCTCGGCATTCTCTGTCCCCCCCCTGCACCATCTACTCTAAGATGTGCTTGCAGAAATCCTCACCCAACTTTCCCAACTTCTGTGTAACACATTCATAAGCTTATCATGTTCTACAAATTCCTAACATTCTTCTTGCCTTCTTGCCTTCCCGTAACTCCACTAATTGGCTTAACTCCCACAGCAGCATTCCGCAACTTACGAAATCTTTCAAATTTGAATATACACAACATTTTCTTATAGAATGCAATGATCTGTCGCGACTCAGATCACTGGTGCAGCCGACAGGTCACCACTCATCAGTGTAGAGTACCCCTCAATACACTAAGACAGAGAGTACGCCTCAATCTGTCCCTTCCCTAACCTTGAATGGCGACTTTACAGTACGACTCACCACGGCACCCTGACAGCAGAACCCCTCCTTATGAGGTTTCTCTGTATAAGACGAAGAGTACACCTCAATTCGTCACAAACCCTTACAGCAGAACCCCTCCTTATGAGGTTTCTCTGTATAAGACGAAGAGTACACCTCAATTCGTCACAAACCCTTACAGCAGAACCCCTCCTTATGAGGTTTCTCTGTATAAGACGAAGAGTACGCCTCAATTCGTCACAGATTCTTTCTCCCTTACACTACAATTCAGGAATGCTTTGTAACCTTGACTATCAGTTACGGGAGGCAGCTATCTAAGAAAAGTACAGTGACCGGGGGAGGAGGAGGTGGTGTGCACACGAGCACGCGCAGGCATGCGACGTCACTCGTTTTAACACTTGCTGGTTCAGGACGTGGTGCGGGACGCCCAATGTCTCACCACTCGACCGGTCACCCACCCAGATCCAACCTGACAATCCCACAGGAACCGCTGCGGCTGACACACAGGCAAGTGAGACATATAAAATACATCTCAACTTACCGTGTTCGATGGAGGTTGATCAGGCCTCAAATTCAGCCACCGCGGTCACCACCAGGGAAATCAGCAATATGGGTCCGGGAGGGCGGCGTACCGCTAGCCAAGCCCCACGTTGGGCGCCATTTGTGGGGGTCGTGATGACATTCCACTCGTCCTCCAGTCACTCCAAATTCAAACTATGAGCATGGGTCAACCATTCAAAGAATGAGTCAGACAACAAGCTGGTTCAAGCTCAGAGCATGCTCAGAAGACTACTACAGTCAACGTCCTCAGCATTGTTCTGCCTTTATTTTTACATGCACAAATCTAAATACACTACATAATGGGAGGGGAAAGGGGTTGTCCGGGGCGGGGTAAGCCATGAAAGTCCAATGTCTGGCCACTCCTGATTGGTCCACATCTCCTTATCTCAGTCTCTGGGCAGATATTGCAGCCGTCAGCTTATAATCTTGTTTCGTTTCTCTGAAATAAGTCTTGGCAACGCTGGAAATGTCTTAGTTTAAGTTTCGATTTGAGTATTACGTAGCAAGGAAAGCTTATTGTTATATGATACAAAATGGTGGTTAGTACATTAGCAAAAAAGCGTATAAAAGTTACAAAAGTATAAAAGTTACAAATATATATTCTCTTTTTCCCCGACAACAGTACAGAGATAATACACAGTGATGTCACAGAACAGGGATAATACACTCAGTGATGTCACAGAGCAGGGATAATACACACAGTGATGTCATAGTACAGGGATAATACACACAGTGATGTCACAGTACAGGGATAATACACACAGCGATGACAGGGATAATACACACAGTGATGTCACAGAACAGGGATAATACACACAGTGATGTCATAGTACAGGGATAATACACACAGTGATGTCACAGTACAGGAATAATACACACTGCGATGACAGGGATAATACACACAGTGATGTCACAGTACAGGGATAATACACAGTGACGTCACAGTACAGGGATAATACACACAGTGATGTCACAGTCCGGGGATAATGCACACAGTAATGTCACAGTACGGGGATAATACACACAATGATTTCACAGTACAGAGATAATACACAGTGATGTCACAGAACAGGATAATACACACAGTGATGTCACAGAACAGGGATAATACACACAGTGGTGTCACAGCACAGGGATAATACACACATTAATGGCACAGTACAGGATAATGCACACAGTGATGTCACAATACACACAGTGATGTCACAGTACAGGGATAATACACAGTGATGTTACAGTACAGGGATAATACACACAGTGATGTTACAGTACAGGGATAATACACACAGTGATGTCACAGTACAGGGATAATACACACAGTGATGTCACAGTACAGGGATAATACACACAGTGATATCACAGTGCAGGGATAATGCACACAGTGATGTCACAGTACAGGGATAATACACACAGTGATATCACAGTACAGGGATAATACACACAGTGATATCACAGTACAGGGATAATACACACAGTGATGTCATAGTACAGGGATAATACACTCAGTGATGTCAGAGTACAGGGATAATACACACAGTGATGTCACAGTACAGTGATAATACACATAGTGATGTCACAGTACAGTGATAATACACATAGTGATGTCACAGTACAGGGATAATACACATAGTGATGTCACAGTACAGGGATAATACACATAGTGATGTCACAGTACAGGGATAATACACATAGTGATGTCACAGTACAGGGATAAAACACACAGTGATGTCACAGTACAGGGATAATACACACAATGATATCACAGTACAGGGATAATACACACAGTGATGTCACAGTACAGGGATAATACACACAGTGATATCACAGTACAGGGATAATACACACAGTGATATCACAGTACAGGGATAATACACACAGTGATGTCATAGTACAGGGATAATACACTCAGTGATGTCAGAGTACAGGGATAATACACACAGTGATGTCACAGTACAGTGATAATACACATAGTGATGTCACAGTACAGTGATAATACACATAGTGATGTCACAGTACAGGGATAATACACATAGTGATGTCACAGTACAGGGATAATACACATAGTGATGTCACAGTACAGGGATAATACACACAGTGATGTCACAGTACAGTGATAATACACACAGTGATGTCACAGTACAGGGATAATACACACAGTGATGTCACAGTACAGAAATAATACACACAGTGATGTCACAGTACAGGAATAATACACACAGTGATGTCACAATACAGGATAATACACACAGTGATGTCACAGTACAAAGATCAAACACACAGTGATGTCACAGTACATGGATAATACACACAGTGATGTCATAGTACAGAGATAATACACACAGTGATGTCACAGTACAGGATAATACACATAGTGATGTCACAGTACAGGATAATACACATAGTGATTTCACAGTACAGGATAATACACACAGTGATGTCTCAGTACTGGGATAATACATACTGTGATGTCACAGTACAGGGATAATACACACAGTGATGTCACAGTACGGGGATAATACACACAATGATGTCACAGTACAGAGATAGTACACAGTGATGTCACAGAACAGGATAATACACACAGTGATGTCACAGAACAGGGATAATACACACAGTGGTGTCACAGTACAGGGATAATACACACAGTGATGTCACAGTACAGGGATAATACACACAGTGATGTCACAGTACAAGGATAATACACGCAATGATGTCACAGTCCGGGGATAATACACGCAGCGATGTCATAGTACAGGGATAATTCACACAGTGATGTCACAGTACAGGGATATTGCACACAATGATGTCACAGTACAGGGATAATACACGCAGTGATGTCACAGTGCAGGGATAATACACACAGTGATGTCACAGTACAGGATAATACACGCAGTGATGTCACAGTACAAAGATAATACACACAGCGATGTCACAGTACAGGATAATGCACACAGCGATGTCACAGAACAGGGATAATACACACAGTGATGTCACAGAACAGGGATAATACACACAGTTATGTGACAGTACAGGGATAATACACACAGTGATGTCACAGTACAGGATAATACACACAGTGATGTGACAGTACAGGGATAATACACACGGTGATGTCACAGTACAGGATAATACACACGGTGATGTCCCAGTGCAGGGATAATACACACAGTGATGTCACAGTACAGGGATAATACACACAGTGATGTCACAGTACAGGATAATACACGCAGTGATATCACAGTACAGGAATAATACACGCAGTGATATCACAGTACAGGATAATACATACGGTGATGTCACTGTACAGGGATAATACACACAGTGATGTCACAGAACAGGGATAATACACACAGTGATGTCACAGTGCGGGGTTAATACACACAGTGATGTCACAGTGCGGGGATAATACACACAGTGATGTCACAGTGCGGGGATAATACACACAGTGATGTCACAGTACGGGGATAATACACACAGTGATGTCACAGTACGGGGATAATACACATAGTGATGTCACAGAACAGGGATAATACTCACAGTGATGTCACAGTACAGGGATAATACACACAGTGATATCACAGTACAGAGATAATACACACAGTGATGTCACAGTACAGGATAATACACACAGTGATGTGACAGTACAGGGATAATACACACAGTGATGCGACAGTACAGGGATAATACACATAGCGATGTCACAGTGCAGGGATAATACACACGGTGATGTCACAGTACAGGATAATACACACGTTGATGTCACAGTACAGGGATAATACACACAGTGATGTCACAGTACAGGGATAATACACACAGTGATGTCACAGTACAGGGATAATACACAGAGCGATGTCACAGTACAGGGATAATACACACAGTGATGTCACAGTACAGGGATAATACACACAGTGATGTCACAGTACAGGGATAATACACAGAGCGATGTCACAGTTCAGGGATAATACACACAGTGATGTCACAGTACAGGGATAATACACACAGTGATGTCACAGTACAGGGATAATACACACAGCGATGTCACAGTACAGGGATAATACACAGTGTTGTCACAGTACAGGGATAAAACATACAGTGATGTCACACTGCGGGGATAATACACACAGTGATGTCACAGTATAGGGATAATACACACAGTGATGTCACAGTACAGGGATAATACGCACAGTGATGTCACAGTACAGGGATAATACACAGTGTTGTCACAGTACAGGGATAATACATACAGTGATGTCACAGTGCGGGGATAATACACACAGTGATGTCACAGTACGGGGATAATACACACAGTGATGTCACAGTACAAGGATAATACACATATTGATGTCACAGAACAGGGATAATACTAACAGTGATGTCACAGTACAGGGATAATACACACAGTGATGTCACAGTACAGGGATAATACACACAGTGATATCACAGTACAGGGATAATACACACAGTGATGTCACAGTACAGGATAATACACACGGTGATGTCACAGTACAGGGATAATACACACGGTGATTTCACAGTACAGGATAATACACACGGTGATGTCACAGTACAGGGATAATACACACAGTGATGTCACAGTACAGGGATAATACACACAGTGATGTCACAGTACAGGATAATACACACAGTGATGTCACAGTACAGGAATAATACACACAGTGATGTCACAGTACAGGGATAATACACACAGTGATGTCACAGAACAGGGATAATATACACAGTGATGTCACAGTACAGGATAATACACACAGTGATGTCACAGTACAGGGATAATGCACACAGTGATGTCACAGTACAGAGATAATACACACAGTGATGTCACAGTACAGGATAATACACACAGTGATGTCACAGTACAGGGATATTACACACAGTGATGTCACAAAACAGGGATAATACACACAGTGATGTCACAGTGCAGGATAATACACACAGTGATGTCACAGTACAGGGATAATACACACAGTGATGTCACATTACAGAGATAATACACACAGTGATGTCACAGTACAGGATAATACACACAGTGATGTCACAGTACAGGATAATACACACAGTGATGTCACAGTACAGGGATAATACACATAGTGATGTCACAGTACAGAGATAATTCACACAGTGATGTCACAGTACAGGGATAATACACACAGTGATGTCACAGTACAGGGATAATACACACAGAGATGTCACAGTACAGGGATAATACACACAGTGATGTCACAGTACAGGGATAATACACATAGAGATTTCACAGTACAGGGATAACACACACAGTGATGTCACATTACGGGGATAATACACACAGTGATGTCACAGTACGGGGATAATACACACAGTGATGTCACAGTACAGGGATAATACACATAGAGATGTCACAGTACGGGGATAATACACACAATGATGTCACAGTACGGGGATAATACACACAGTGATGTCACAGTACAGGGATAATACACACAGTGATATCACAGTACAGGGATAATACACACAGTGATGTCACAGTACAGGGATAAAACACACAGTGATGTCACAGTACAGGGATAAAACACAGTGATGTCACAGTACAGGGATAGTACACACAGCGATGACAGGGATAATACACACAGTAATGTCACAGTACAGGGATAATACACAATGATGTCACAGTACAGGGATAATGCACACAGTGATGTCACAGTCCGGGGATAATACACACAGTGATGTCACAGTACGGGGATAATACACACAATGATGTCACAGTACAGAGATAATACGCACAGTGATGTCACAGAACAGGGATAATACACACAGTGATGTCACAGAACAGGGATAATACACACAGTGATGTCACAGAACAGGGATAATACACACAGTGATGTCATAGTACAGGGATAATACACACAGTGATGTCACAGTATAGGGATAATACACACAGTGATGTCACAGTACAGGATAATACATACACGCAGCGATGTCACAGTACAGGGATAATACATGCAGTGATGTCACAGTACGGGGATAATACACAATGATGTCACAGTCTGGGGATAATGCACACAGCGATGTCACAGTACAGGGATAATTCACACAGCGATGTCACAGTACAGGGATAATACACACAGCGATGTCACAGTACAGGATAATACACACAGTGATGTCACAGTACAGGGATAATACACACAGTGATGTCACAGTACAGGGATAAAACACACAGTGATGTCACAGTACAGGGATAAAACACAGTGATGTCACAGTACTGGGATAATACGCACAGTGATGTCACAGTCCGGGGATAATACACACAGTGATGTCACAGTACAGAGATAATACACACAGTGATGTCACAATACTGGGATAATACACACAGTGATGTCACAGTACAGGGATAGTACACACAGCGATGACAGGGATAATACACACAGTAATGTCACAGTACAGGGATAATACACAGTGATGTCACAGTACAGGAATTATACACACAGTGATGTCACAGTACAGGGATAATACACACAGTGATTTCACAGTACAGGGATAATACAGACAGTGATGTCACATAACAGGGATAATACACACAGTGATGTCACAGTACAGGATAATACACACAGTGATGTCACAGTATAGGGATAATGCACACAGTGATGTCACAGTACAGAGATAATACACACAGTGATGTCACAGTACAGGATAATACACACAGTGATGTCACATTACAGGGATATTACACACAGTGATGTCACAGAACAGGGATAATACACACAGTGATGTCACAGTGCAGGATAATACACACAGTGATGTCACAGTACAGGGATAATACACACAGTGATGTCACATTACAGAGATAATACACACAGTGATGTCACAGTACAGGATAATACACACAGTGATGTCACAGTACAGGATAATACACACAGTGATGTCACAGTACAGGGATAATACACATAGTGATGTCACAGTACAGAGATAATTCACACAGTGATGTCACAGTACAGGGATAATACACACAGTGATGTCACAGTACAGGGATAATACACACAGAGATGTCACAGTACAGGGATAATACACACAGTGATGTCACAGTACAGGGATAATACACATAGAGATGTCACAGTACAGGGATAAGACACACAGTGATGTCACATTACGGGGATAATACACACAGTGATGTCACAGTACGGGGATAATACACACAGTGATGTCACAGTACAGGGATAATACACATAGAGATGTCACAGTACGGGGATAATACACACAATGATGTCACAGTACGTGGATAATACACACAGTGATGTCACAGTACAGGGAAAATACACACAGCGATGTCACAGTACAGGATAATACACACAGTGATGTCACAGTACAGGGATAATACACACAGTGATGTCACAGTCCAGGGATAATACACACAATGATGTCACAGTACAGAGATAATACACACAGTGATGTCACAGTACTGGGATAATACACACAGTGATGTCACAGAACAGGGATAATACACACAGTGATGTCACAGAACAGGGATAATACACACAGGGATGTCACAATACAGGGATAATACACACAGTGATGTCACAGTACAGAGATAATACACAGTGTTGTCACAGTACAGGATAATACACACAGTGATGTCACAGTACAGGGATAATACACACAGTGATGTCACAGTACAGGAATAATACACAGTAATGTCACAGTACAGGGATAATACACACAGTGATGTCACAGTACAGGATAATACACACAGTGATATCACAGGACAGAGATAATGCACACAGTGATGTCACAGTACAGAGATAATGCACACAGTGATGTCACAGTACAGAGATAATACACACAGATGTCACAGTACAGGGATAATACACACAGTGATGTCACAGTACAGGGATAATACACACAGTGATGTCACAGAACAGGGATAATACACACAGTGATGTCACAGTACAGGGATAATACACACAGTGATGTCACAGTACAGGGATAATACACACAGTGATGTCACAGTGCAGGGATAATACACACAGTGATGTCACAGTACAGGGATAATACACACAGTGATGTCACAGTACAGGGATAATACACACAGTGATGTCACAGTACAGGGATAATACACACAGTGATGTCACAGTACAAGGATAATACACAAAGTGATGTCACAGTAAAGGGATAATACACACAGTGATGTCACAGTGCAGGGATAATACACACAGTGATGTCACAGTACAGGGATAATACACACAGTGATGTCACAGTACAGGGATAATACACACAGTGATGTCACAGTACAAGGATAATACACAAAGTGATGTCACAGTAAAGGGATAATACACACAGTGATGTCACAGTAATGGGATAATACACACGGTGATGTCACAGTACAGAGATAATGCACAGTGATGGCAGAGTACAGGGATAATACACACAGTGATGTTACAGTCCGGGGATAATACACACAGTGATGTCACAGTACAGAGATAATACACAGTGATGGCAGAGTACAGGGATAATACACACAGTGATGTTACAGTCCGGGGATAATACACACAATGATGTCACAGTACAGAGATAATACACAGTGATGTCACAGAACAGGGATAATACACTCAGTGATGTCACAGAGCAGGGATAATACACACAGTGATGTCACAGAACAGGGATAATACACACAGTGATGTCATAGTACAGGGATAATACACACAGTGATGTCACAGTGCAGGGAAAATACACACAGTAATGTCACAGTACAGGGATAATACACACAGCGATGACAGGGATAATACACACAGTGATGTCACAGTACAGGGATAATACACAGTGATGTCACAGTACAGGGATCATACACACAGTGATGTCACAGTCCGGGGATAATACACACAGTAATGTCACAGTTCGGGGATAATACACACAATGATGTCACAGTACAGAGATAATACACAGTGATGTCACAGAACAGGATAATACACACCGTGATGTCACAGAACAGGAATAATACACACAGTGGTGTCACAGTACAGGGATAATACACACAGTGATGTCATAGTACAGGGATAATACACAGTGATGTTACAGTACAGGGATAATACACACAGTGATGTCACAGTCCCTGGATAATACACACAGTGATGTCACAGTACAGAGATAATACACACAGTGATGTCACAGTACAGAGATAATACACACAGTGATGTCACAGTACTGGGATAATACACACAGTGATGGCACAGTACAGGGATAATACACAGTGATGGCACAGTACAGGGATAATACACACAGTGATGTCACAGTACAGGGATAATGCACACAGCGATAGCACAGTACAGGGATAATACACACAGTGATGTCACAGAACAGGGATAATACACTCAGTGATGTCACAGAGCAGGGATAATACACACAGTGATGTCACAGAACAGGGATAATACACACAGTGATGTCATAGTACAGGGATAATACACACAGTGATGTCACAGTACAGGGATAATACACAGTGATGTTACAGTACAGGGATAATACACACAGTGATGTCACAGTCCGTGGATAATACACACAGTGATGTCACAGTACAGAGATAATACACACAGTGATGTCACAGTACAGAGATAATACACACAGTGATGTCACAGTACTGGGATAATACACACAGTGATGGCACAGTACAGGGATAATACACAGTGATGGCACAGTACAGGGATAATACACACAGTGATGTCACAGTCCGGGGATAATACACACAGTGATGTCACAGTACAGAGATAATACACACAGTGATGTCACAGTACAGAGATAATACACACAGTGATGTCACAGTACGGGGATAATAAAACAATGATGTCACAGTACAGAGATAATACACAGTGATGTCACAGAACAGGGATAATACACTCAGTGATGTCACAGAGCAGGGATAATACACACAGTGATGTCATAGTACAGGGATAATACACACAGTGATGTCACAGTACAGGGATAATACACACAGCGATGACAGGGATAATACACACAGTGATGTCACAGAACAGGGATAATACACACAGTGATGTCATAGTACAGGGATAATACACACAGTGATGTCACAGTACAGGAATAATACACACTGTGATGACAGGGATAATACACACAGTGATGTCACAGTACAGGGATAATACACAGTGACGTCACAGTACAGGGATAATACACACAGTGATGTCACAGTCCGGGGATAATGCACACAGTAATGTCACAGTACGGGGATAATACACACAATGATTTCACAGTACAGAGATAATACACAGTGATGTCACAGAACAGGATAATACACACAGTGATGTCACAGAACAGGGATAATACACACAGTGGTGTCACAGCACAGGGATAATACACACATTAATGGCACAGTACAGGATAATGCACACAGTGATGTCACAATACACACAGTGATGTCACAGTACAGGGATAATACACAGTGATGTTACAGTACAGGGATAATACACACAGTGATGTCACAGTACAGGGATAATACACACAGTGATGTCACAGTACAGGGATAATACACACAGTGATATCACAGTGCAGGGATAATGCACACAGTGATGTCACAGTACAGGGATAATACACACAGTGATATCACAGTACAGGGATAATACACACAGTGATGTCATAGTACAGGGATAATACACTCAGTGATGTCAGAGTACAGGGATAATACACACAGTGATGTCACAGTACAGTGATAATACACATAGTGATGTCACAGTACAGTGATAATACACATAGTGATGTCACAGTACAGGGATAATACACATAGTGATGTCACAGTACAGGGATAATACACATAGTGATGTCACAGTACAGGGATAATACACATAGTGATGTCACAGTACAGGGATAAAACACACAGTGATGTCACAGTACAGTGATAATACACACAGTGATGTCACAGTACAGGGATAATACACACAGTGATGTCACAGTACAGAAATAATACACACAGTGATGTCACAGTACAGGAATAATACACACAGTGATGTCACAATACAGGATAATACACACAGTGATGTCACAGTACAAAGATCAAACACACAGTGATGTCACAGTACATGGATAATACACACAGTGATGTCATAGTACAGAGATAATACACACAGTGATGTCACAGTACAGGATAATACACATAGTGATGTCACAGTACAGGATAATACACATAGTGATTTCACAGTACAGGATAATACACACAGTGATGTCTCAGTACTGGGATAATACATACTGTGATGTCACAGTACAGGGATAATACACACAGTGATGTCACAGTACGGGGATAATACACACAATGATGTCACAGTACAGAGATAGTACACAGTGATGTCACAGAACAGGATAATACACACAGTGATGTCACAGAACAGGGATAATACACACAGTGGTGTCACAGTACAGGGATAATACACACAGTGATGTCACAGTACAGGGATAATACACACAGTGATGTCACAGTACAGGGATAATACACGCAATGATGTCACAGTCCGGGGATAATACACGCAGCGATGTCATAGTACAGGGATAATTCACACAGTGATGTCACAGTACAGGGATATTGCACACAATGATGTCACAGTACAGGGATAATACACGCAGTGATGTCACAGTGCAGGGATAATACACACAGTGATGTCACAGTACAGGATAATACACGCAGTGATGTCACAGTACAAAGATAATACACACAGCGATGTCACAGTACAGGATAATGCACACAGCGATGTCACAGAACAGGGATAATACACACAGTGATGTCACAGAACAGGGATAATACACACAGTTATGTGACAGTACAGGGATAATACACACAGTGATGTCACAGTACAGGATAATACACACAGTGATGTGACAGTACAGGGATAATACACACGGTGATGTCACAGTACAGGATAATACACACGGTCATGTCCCAGTGCAGGGATAATACACACAGTGATGTCACAGTACAGGGATAATACACACAGTGATGTCACAGTACAGGATAATACACGCAGTGATATCACAGTACAGGAATAATACACGCAGTGATATCACAGTACAGGATAATACATACGGTGATGTCACTGTACAGGGATAATACACACAGTGATGTCACAGAACAGGGATAATACACACAGTGATGTCACAGTGCGGGGTTAATACACACAGTGATGTCACAGTGCGGGGATAATACACACAGTGATGTCACAGTGCGGGGATAATACACACAGTGATGTCACAGTACGGGGATAATACACACAGTGATGTCACAGTACGGGGATAATACACATAGTGATGTCACAGAACAGGGATAATACTCACAGTGATGTCACAGTACAGGGATAATACACACAGTGATATCACAGTACAGAGATAATACACACAGTGATGTCACAGTACAGGATAATACACACAGTGATGTGACAGTACAGGGATAATACACACAGTGATGCGACAGTACAGGGATAATACACATAGCGATGTCACAGTGCAGGGATAATACACACGGTGATGTCACAGTACAGGATAATACACACGTTGATGTCACAGTACAGGGATAATACACACAGTGATGTCACAGTACAGGGATAATACACACAGTGATGTCACAGTACAGGGATAATACACAGAGCGATGTCACAGTACAGGGATAATACACACAGTGATGTCACAGTACAGGGATAATACACACAGTGATGTCACAGTACAGGGATAATACACAGAGCGATGTCACAGTTCAGGGATAATACACACAGTGATGTCACAGTACAGGGATAATACACACAGTGATGTCACAGTACAGGGATAATACACACAGCGATGTCACAGTACAGGGATAATACACAGTGTTGTCACAGTACAGGGATAAAACATACAGTGATGTCACACTGCGGGGATAATACACACAGTGATGTCACAGTATAGGGATAATACACACAGTGATGTCACAGTACAGGGATAATACGCACAGTGATGTCACAGTACAGGGATAATACACAGTGTTGTCACAGTACAGGGATAATACATACAGTGATGTCACAGTGCGGGGATAATACACACAGTGATGTCACAGTACGGGGATAATACACACAGTGATGTCACAGTACAAGGATAATACACATATTGATGTCACAGAACACGGATAATACTAACAGTGATGTCACAGTACAGGGATAATACACACAGTGATGTCACAGTACAGGGATAATACACACAGTGATATCACAGTACAGGGATAATACACACAGTGATGTCACAGTACAGGATAATACACACGGTGATGTCACAGTACAGGGATAATACACACGGTGATTTCACAGTACAGGATAATACACACGGTGATGTCACAGTACAGGGATAATACACACAGTGATGTCACAGTACAGGGATAATACACACAGTGATGTCACAGTACAGGATAATACACACAGTGATGTCACAGTACAGGAATAATACACACAGTGATGTCACAGTACAGGGATAATACACACAGTGATGTCACAGAACAGGGATAATATACACAGTGATGTCACAGTACAGGATAATACACACAGTGATGTCACAGTACAGGGATAATGCACACAGTGATGTCACAGTACAGAGATAATACACACAGTGATGTCACAGTACAGGATAATACACACAGTGATGTCACAGTACAGGGATATTACACACAGTGATGTCACAAAACAGGGATAATACACACAGTGATGTCACAGAACAGGGATAATACACACAGTTATGTGACAGTACAGGGATAATACACACAGTGATGTCACAGTACAGGATAATACACACAGTGATGTGACAGTACAGGGATAATACACACGGTGATGTCACAGTACAGGATAATACACACGGTCATGTCCCAGTGCAGGGATAATACACACAGTGATGTCACAGTACAGGGATAATACACACAGTGATGTCACAGTACAGGATAATACACGCAGTGATATCACAGTACAGGAATAATACACGCAGTGATATCACAGTACAGGATAATACATACGGTGATGTCACTGTACAGGGATAATACACACAGTGATGTCACAGAACAGGGATAATACACACAGTGATGTCACAGTGCGGGGTTAATACACACAGTGATGTCACAGTGCGGGGATAATACACACAGTGATGTCACAGTGCGGGGATAATACACACAGTGATGTCACAGTACGGGGATAATACACACAGTGATGTCACAGTACGGGGATAATACACATAGTGATGTCACAGAACAGGGATAATACTCACAGTGATGTCACAGTACAGGGATAATACACACAGTGATATCACAGTACAGAGATAATACACACAGTGATGTCACAGTACAGGATAATACACACAGTGATGTGACAGTACAGGGATAATACACACAGTGATGCGACAGTACAGGGATAATACACATAGCGATGTCACAGTGCAGGGATAATACACACGGTGATGTCACAGTACAGGATAATACACACGTTGATGTCACAGTACAGGGATAATACACACAGTGATGTCACAGTACAGGGATAATACACACAGTGATGTCACAGTACAGGGATAATACACAGAGCGATGTCACAGTACAGGGATAATACACACAGTGATGTCACAGTACAGGGATAATACACACAGTGATGTCACAGTACAGGGATAATACACAGAGCGATGTCACAGTTCAGGGATAATACACACAGTGATGTCACAGTACAGGGATAATACACACAGTGATGTCACAGTACAGGGATAATACACACAGCGATGTCACAGTACAGGGATAATACACAGTGTTGTCACAGTACAGGGATAAAACATACAGTGATGTCACACTGCGGGGATAATACACACAGTGATGTCACAGTATAGGGATAATACACACAGTGATGTCACAGTACAGGGATAATACGCACAGTGATGTCACAGTACAGGGATAATACACAGTGTTGTCACAGTACAGGGATAATACATACAGTGATGTCACAGTGCGGGGATAATACACACAGTGATGTCACAGTACGGGGATAATACACACAGTGATGTCACAGTACAAGGATAATACACATATTGATGTCACAGAACACGGATAATACTAACAGTGATGTCACAGTACAGGGATAATACACACAGTGATGTCACAGTACAGGGATAATACACACAGTGATATCACAGTACAGGGATAATACACACAGTGATGTCACAGTACAGGATAATACACACGGTGATGTCACAGTACAGGGATAATACACACGGTGATTTCACAGTACAGGATAATACACACGGTGATGTCACAGTACAGGGATAATACACACAGTGATGTCACAGTACAGGGATAATACACACAGTGATGTCACAGTACAGGATAATACACACAGTGATGTCACAGTACAGGAATAATACACACAGTGATGTCACAGTACAGGGATAATACACACAGTGATGTCACAGAACAGGGATAATATACACAGTGATGTCACAGTACAGGATAATACACACAGTGATGTCACAGTACAGGGATAATGCACACAGTGATGTCACAGTACAGAGATAATACACACAGTGATGTCACAGTACAGGATAATACACACAGTGATGTCACAGTACAGGGATATTACACACAGTGATGTCACAAAACAGGGATAATACACACAGTGATGTCACAGTGCAGGATAATACACACAGTGATGTCACAGTACAGGGATAATACACACAGTGATGTCACATTACAGAGATAATACACACAGTGATGTCACAGTACAGGATAATACACACAGTGATGTCACAGTACAGGATAATACACACAGTGATGTCACAGTACAGGGATAATACACATAGTGATGTCACAGTACAGAGATAATTCACACAGTGATGTCACAGTACAGGGATAATACACACAGTGATGTCACAGTACAGGGATAATACACACAGAGATGTCACAGTACAGGGATAATACACACAGTGATGTCACAGTACAGGGATAATACACATAGAGATTTCACAGTACAGGGATAACACACACAGTGATGTCACATTACGGGGATAATACACACAGTGATGTCACAGTACAGGGATAATACACATAGAGATGTCACAGTACGGGGATAATACACACAATGATGTCACAGTACGGGGATAATACACACAGTGATGTCACAGTACAGGGATAATACACACAGTGATATCACAGTACAGGGATAATACACACAGTGATGTCACAGTACAGGGATAAAACACACAGTGATGTCACAGTACAGGGATAAAACACAGTGATGTCACAGTACAGGGATAGTACACACAGCGATGACAGGGATAATACACACAGTAATGTCACAGTACAGGGATAATACACAATGATGTCACAGTACAGGGATAATGCACACAGTGATGTCACAGTCCGGGGATAATACACACAGTGATGTCACAGTACGGGGATAATACACACAATGATGTCACAGTACAGAGATAATACGCACAGTGATGTCACAGAACAGGGATAATACACACAGTGATGTCACAGAACAGGGATAATACACACAGTGATGTCACAGAACAGGGATAATACACACAGTGATGTCATAGTACAGGGATAATACACACAGTGATGTCACAGTATAGGGATAATACACACAGTGATGTCACAGTACAGGATAATACATACACGCAGCGATGTCACAGTACAGGGATAATACATGCAGTGATGTCACAGTACGGGGATAATACACAATGATGTCACAGTCTGGGGATAATGCACACAGCGATGTCACAGTACAGGGATAATTCACACAGCGATGTCACAGTACAGGGATAATACACACAGCGATGTCACAGTACAGGATAATACACACAGTGATGTCACAGTACAGGGATAATACACACAGTGATGTCACAGTACAGGGATAAAACACACAGTGATGTCACAGTACAGGGATAAAACACAGTGATGTCACAGTACTGGGATAATACGCACAGTGATGTCACAGTCCGGGGATAATACACACAGTGATGTCACAGTACAGAGATAATACACACAGTGATGCCACAATACTGGGATAATACACACAGTGATGTCACAGTACAGGGATAGTACACACAGCGATGACAGGGATAATACACACAGTAATGTCACAGTACAGGGATAATACACAGTGATGTCACAGTACAGGAATTATACACACAGTGATGTCACAGTACAGGGATAATACACACAGTGATTTCACAGTACAGGGATAATACACACAGTGATGTCACATAACAGGGATAATACACACAGTGATGTCACAGTACAGGATAATACACACAGTGATGTCACAGTACAGGGATAATGCACACAGTGATGTCACAGTACAGAGATAATACACACAGTGATGTCACAGTACAGGATAATACACACAGTGATGTCACATTACAGGGATATTACACACAGTGATGTCACAGAACAGGGATAATACACACAGTGATGTCACAGTGCAGGATAATACACACAGTGATGTCACAGTACAGGGATAATACACACAGTGATGTCACATTACAGAGATAATACACACAGTGATGTCACAGTACAGGATAATACACACAGTGATGTCACAGTACAGGATAATACACACAGTGATGTCACAGTACAGGGATAATACACATAGTGATGTCACAGTACAGAGATAATTCACACAGTGATGTCACAGTACAGGGATAATACACACAGTGATGTCACAGTACAGGGATAATACACACAGAGATGTCACAGTACAGGGATAATACACACAGTGATGTCACAGTACAGGGATAATACACATAGAGATGTCACAGTACAGGGATAAGACACACAGTGATGTCACATTACGGGGATAATACACACAGTGATGTCACAGTACGGGGATAATACACACAGTGATGTCACAGTACAGGGATAATACACACAGTGATGTCACAGTACAGGGATAAAACACAGTGATGTCACAGTACAGGGATAATACGCACAGTGATGTCACAGTCCGAGGATAATACACACAGTGATGTCACAGTACAGGGATAATACACACAGTGATGTCACAATACTGGGATAATACACACAGTGATGTCACAGTACAGGGATAGTACACACAGCGATGACAGGGATAATACACACAGTAATGTCACAGTACAGGGATAATACACAGTGATGTCACAGTACAAGGATAATACACACAGTGATGTCACAGTCCGGGGATAATACACTCAGTGATGTCACAGTACGGGGATAATACACACAATGATGTCACAGTACAGAGATAATACACACAGTGATGTCACAGAACAGGGATAATACACACAGTGATGTCACAGAACAGGGATAATACACACAGTGATGTCACAGAACAGGGATAATACACACAGTGATGTCATAGTACAGGGATAATACACACAGTGATGTCACAGTATAGGGATAATACACACAGTGATGTCACAGTACAGGATAATACACGCAGCGATGTCACAGTACAGTGATAATACACGCAGTGATGTCACAGTACAGGGATAATACACGCAGTGATGTCACAGTGCGGGGATAATACACAATGATGTCACAGGCTGGGGATAATGCACACAGCGATGTCACAGTACAGGGATATTTCACACAGCGATGTCACAGTACAGGGAAAATACACAGTGATGTCACAGTACGGGGATAATACACACAGTGATGTCACAGTACAGAGATAATACACACAGTGATGTCACAATACTGGGATAATACACACAGTGATGTCACAGTACAGGGATAGTACACACAGCGATGACAGGGATAATACACACAGTAATGTCACAGTACAGGGATAATACACAGTGATGTCACAGTACAGGATAATACACACAGTGATGTCACAGTCCGTGGATAATACACACAATGATGTCACAGTACAGGGATAATACACACAATGATGTCACAGTACAGGGATAATACACAGTGATGTCACAGTACAGGATAATACACACAGTGATGTCACAGTACAGGGATAATACACAGTGATGTCACAGTCCGGGGATAATACACACAGTGATGTCACAGTACGGGGATAATACACACAGTGATGTCACAGTACGGGGATAATACACACAATGATGTCACATTACAGAGATAATACACACAGTGATGTCACAGAACAGGATAATACACACAGTGATGTTACAGAACAGGGATAATACACATAGTGATGTCACAGTACAGGGATAATACACACAGTGATGTCACAGTACAGGGATAATACACACAGTGATGTCACAGTACAGGGATAAAACACACAGTGATGTCACAGTACAGGGATAATACACACAGTGATGTCACAGTCCGTTGATCTTACACACAGTGATGTCACAGTACAGGGATAATACACACAGTAATGTCACAGTACAGAGCTAATACACACAGTGATGTCGCAGTACTGGGATAATACACACAGTGATGTCACAGTACGAGGATAATACACAGTGATGTCACAGTACAGGGATAATACACACAGTGATGTCACAGTACAGAGATAATACACACAGTGATGTCGCAGTACTGGGATAATACACACAGTGATGTCACAGTACGGGGATAATACACAGTGATGTCACAGTACAGGGATAATACACACAGTGATGTCACAGTCCGGGGATAATACACACAGTGATGTCACAGAACAGGGATAATACACACAGTGATGTCACAGAACAGGGATAATACACACAGTGATGTCACAGAACAGGGATAATACACACAGTGATGTCATAATACAGGGATAATACACACAGTGATGTCACAGTATAGGGACAATACACACAGTGATGTCACAGTACAGGATAATACACGCAGCGATGTCACAGTACAGGGATAATACACGCAGTGATGTCACAGTACAGGGATAATACACACAATGATGTCACAGTCCGGGGATAATGCACACAGCGATGTCACAGTACAGGGATAATTCACACAGCGATGTCACAGTACAGGGAAAATACACACAGCGATGTCACAGTACAGGATAATACACACAGTGATGTCACAGTACAGGGATAATACACACAGTGATGTCACAGTCCAGGGATAATACACACAATGATGTCACAGTACAGAGATAATACACACAGTGATGTCACAGTACTGGGATAATACACACAGTGATGTCACAGAACAGGGATAATACACACAGTGATGTCACAGAACAGGGATAATACACACAGTGATGTCACAATACAGGGATAATACACACAGTGATGTCACAGTACAGAGATAATACACAGTGTTGTCACAGTACAGGATAATACACACAGTGATGTCACAGTACAGGGATAATACACACAGTGATGTCACAGTACAGGAATAATACACAGTGATGTCACAGTACAGGGATAATACACACAGTGATGTCACAGTACAGGATAATACACACAGTGATGTCACAGGACAGAGATAATGCACACAGTGATGTCACAGTACAGAGATAATGCACACAGTGATGTCACAGTACAGAGATAATACACACAGATGTCACAGTACAGGGATAATACACACAGTGATGTCACAGTACAGGGATAATACACACTGTGATGTCACAGAACAGGGATAATACACACAGTGATGTCACAGTACAGGGATAATACACACAGTGATGTCACAGTACAGGGATAATACACACAGTGATGTCACAGTGCAGGGATAATTCACACAGTGATGTCACAGTACAGGGATAATACACACAGTGATGTCACAGTACAGGGATAATACACACAGTGATGTCACAGTACAGGGATAATACACACAGTGATGTCACAGTACAAGGATAATACACAAAGTGATGTCACAGTAAAGGGATAATACACACAGTGATGTCACAGTAGTCACAGTACAGAGATAATGCACACAGTGATGTCACAGTACAGAGATAATACACACAGATGTCACAGTACAGGGATAATACACACAGTGATGTCACAGTACAGGGATAATACACACAGTGATGTCACAGTACAGGGATAATACACACAGTGATGTCACAGTGCAGGGATAATACACACAGTGATGTCACAGTGCAGGGATAATACACACAGTGATGTCACAGTACAGAGATAATACACACAGTGATGTCACAGTACAGGGATAATACACATAGTGATGTCACAGTGCAGGGATAATACACACAGTGATGTCACAGTACAGGGATAATACACACAGTGATGTCACAGTACAGGGATAATACACACAGTGATATCACAAAACAGGATAATACACACAGTGATGTCACAGTGCAGGGATAATACACACAGTGATGTCACAGTACAGGGATAATACACACAGTGATGTCACAGTACAGAGATAATACACACAGTGATGTCACAGTACAGGGATAATACACACAGTGATGTCACAGTACAGGGATAATACACACAATGATGTCACAGTGCAGGGATAATACACACAGTGATGTCACAGTACAGGGATAATACACACAGTGATGTCACAGTACAGGGATAATACACACAGTGATGTCACAGTACAGGGATAATACACACAGTGATGTCACAGTACAGGGATAATACACACAGTGATGTCACAGTACAGGGATAATACACACAGTGATGTCACAGTGCAGGGATAATACACACAGTGATGTCACAGTGCAGGGATAATACACACAGTGATGTCACAGTACAGGGATAATACACACAGTGATGTCACAGTACAGGGATAATACACACAGTGATGTCACAGTACAAGGATAATACACACAGTGATGTCACAGTACAGGGATAATACACACAGTGATGTCACAGTACAAGGATAATACACAAAGTGATGTCACAGTACAGGGATAATACACACAGTGATGTCACAGTATGGGGTTTATAAATAAATGTCTTTATACATAAAATGACATCACACTAGTCGTATACTGGTCCAGTATGAAAGCAATGAGTTCAGCCGGGGTATTTATGTTTTCTGCCTCCTGAGCCGGTATTGCAGGCTGCACAGTGGAGCATAATGTTAGTACAATGCAGACTTAGACCACACAGTCCTAAACTGCTCCACGTTTGTCACAGTGGTTCATGCTGTGTAATAACTGTGTCTGGTGTTAATCCTGTGTATTGTCACAGCTCTCACGCTATTAGTTGTCTTACTTTCTGCCCGGAATCTGTCTCTCCGTTTTGGGCATGGTGATACAAGTTAAGCGACACCTTTATCCCAATAAGCCACACACAACACATATGGTTCAAGTCATGAAACAGGTTATTTTTTGTTCAGTCTTCTTAAGCTTTATAAATACGCTGCAATGTGTAAGATCCATTTGTCCATCTATTCGGAATGTAGTGAAGCCGATCAGTGGGTTACACTACAAGCCCTCTGAGGCCAATGATTGGCTGCAGCGGTCTTGTGGGGAGCTGGTCATTGTGACAGCCTTGTAATCACAGACTGGTGACAGGGACCTGGAGCTGCAATGCTGGACTGGGGAAGAGGATTTGACAGGTAAGTAGTTGTTTTTATTTAATTTTATGCCCATTTAACTCACTCCAATGTAATCCGACTACACAAGCGCAGTTTCTTGTCACATGTGAGGTTTTCACTCAATCTCGATGTCTATCCCGCGCGGGTACTCAACCTTCCCTGATATTTTCCTAGGAGCTGGAAGCAGAGAGAATTAAACTGATGCAGGAGGTTAATGTGAACACGCGCAGAATGAAGGAGCTGGAGGACAGTCTGCTGCTGCGGCTGAGTGCATCTACAGGTATCTGCAGTCTCGTGGACAGGCCGGATCAATCCACAGAGATTCACGTACACTTTCTATTTCCATCTGGGTTTTTACATGCACTGCGGATTTTAATGTTACATGTTTTTACGTGGTTCTCACCACAGCTTCCACTCCTTTTAATGTATAGAAGGGAAATTTGTGGTGAATCTCCAGCACATTCAGATTTTGCATCAGAGTCGCTGCACATTTGTGGCCATGTATACTGCTGAATTATTCAGCCGGTTTTGGACTATTCCTTAGGGAAACTTGTGTCAGGTGTTACTCCGATTTCTTTTCTCTAATACCACATTGTGTTTAAAGATCCAGTACAATTCTATGGGGCGCCTGAAGACACGGGGTCTTCCATTGGCGTAACGCTACTCAGACAACACAGGGTGAGGGTAAAACAGTGTGGCAATACTTTACTGAACCACAAAGTGGACAATAAACACATAGAACAGTCCCAGCTAATACCCAAGATGGTGCAACATTACACAGTCTCACCCTTCCTTCTCCGCCTGCCTGGGATAGAACAGCTGCGACTTTGGAGACTTCCAGGGCCGACTACCTTAACTAGTGGTGGACCCCCACAGAGAGGAGATAGCAGCAAGCTTAGGAAGATAGCAGTCCATCGAGGTTCAAGGCAATGGAGACCCAAGGGTCCCACCCTGGCCTCTCCGCGAGTTTCCATTGGGCCAGATGACCGGCGGATCACAATCTGGCTTCTCCGAATATCTCCATGGGTTCCAGGCGACCGGAGGGTCCCTCCTGACAACCCCAAACAACATATCCATGGGGCCAGGTGACTTCCTCATCCCAACCTGGTCTCCCCAAAATGTATCCATGGTCTCTCTGATGGTCAATGGAGCAGATCCGTATCTTTCCAGTCAGGGCCGGTACCCATAGCCCTGAATCATGTAGAATCCAAATCTGTGTCTCTTTGGGTAAAATCCATGCTTCCAAGCTGATGGATGCTTCTCCTTGATTCTCAGTCCCAAGTCTCACTCCTACAGAAGCATATCTCCTTTTTAAGTACACATCCACAGGTCAAGGGGTTAGGGAGGGTGGCCTCATGTCTCATTGTTTGAGCATTTAATGAATTAACAGTATATTCCTCATTGTCAGGATCTCTTGTAGAAGATAAATCTCTAGCAGACGTTCTGAGAATTACTCAGCAGATAGTCAGTGACGTGAGCGAGAAGCTGCACATCGCCGCCGACACAGAGGTGCAAATCAGCAACGACCAGGCGGAGTATCGCCCCATTGCCACCCGGGGAAGCCTCCTGTACTTCCTGGCCTCAGGGATGAGCGCTGTCAATGCCATGTACTCGACGTCACTCAGACAGTTCCTCAAGCTGTTTGATAGATCTATCGCCAGGTAGTTGCACGTTATTCCCTTCCTTCACATGATAAATCAGTGCCATGATCCTGCCCTTGTGTTATCTCACAGATCAGACAGAAGTCCTCACCTCCACAAACGGAAAAGCAACATCAATGAATATCTAACATATGAAGCGTATAGATACTACGCCAGAGGTTTGTATGAGAAGCATAGGTTCCTGTTCACACTGCTTCTGGCACTGAGGGTCGACCTCCAGCAGGGGAACATCAAACACGAGGAACTCCAAACTTTTCTTAAAGGTAAATTAATTTCATGTTTTATTGCCTAAACCGCCTATTACAGTCAGCCCTGCTCCACCCATTAAACCATTAACACCCCCGCCGAGAATTATATCTGCCAAGTAAGCAATCTCAAGAACAATCAGATATGCAAATTAGGTCACAGGTGCTCTGTAGGAGGTCCCAAACCCTGGCACTCGGTACGCCCCGTCCTTCGTCACACCTTCCATCTTGATTTATGGATTAAAATCTATTGCCATACAACACTACCTTGTGCACAGAAATGTGGAGCATGCAGCGTGCGCTCCCAGGAAGGCTGCACACTCCCTGCAGCACACAAGACAATAAGTCTGGAGCCATCAATCAAGACCAAAGGGGCGGAGTTTAGTAAGCAGAGCCTTCCTGTTTACCGGGCTCAGGATTGCCCACTGGCAACATACAACCTTTTTTTAGCCTAATTTGGTAAAAGTTTGTTTTCTTGGCAATTAGACTGTCTCCACCACAACATCAGATCTTTATCAACCATAATGTTTTGACATCTTTTATAGTCCAGTATACGGCACCATTACTGGCTTTATGGGCAAAAAGATGGTATTTAAAAGAGAAATGCCTGTAGGGAGTAATGAGAGTGAAGGTCTGTGGGGGGGTCTGTAGACCCTCCTTTCTACCCGTTATTAGGAGTCTCAGTGTTTTGAGTCCCCACTGACCTAAATCAATAACTTATCCAATGGATAAGCGATGGCCATTATTATCAGCTGCAGTACTCCTTTATAGTGATATAATGATACAACATAGGATGACTGCCATTACTTATGGCTGATTTTACACCAGAAATGTATTAAAAGGTCTTCATAAAGTTGGGCCAAAGTTATTAAGTCTTTTAACCCCGGACCCTGTCATCATAAGCAGACACAAATGTGTGGCATAACTCTCTGCACACACCACCTGGTAAATGATTTTAAGACTTTTTTTTTTTAAGGCTTTTTTCATGACTTTATATATGTTGAATAATGGAAAAAGTCACGAAAAAACAATCAATGTGTCTTTTTTTTTTTTTGTATTAAAACAGGTAAAGGTAGGAAGTTTCATAGTCACCAATTGTTCAAATTCTACTTCATGTGATCTTAAAATCCAACAACTTATAAGGAAAATGTCTGATGGTGCAACGTGCTAACAAATCAAATGGGCAACAGTGTAGAAATTAAAAAGCAGCACTCACCATTTCCTTTGTGGCTAAAAGTCCTTTATTTCACACAAAATGGACATTTCAGCAGTAATCATAAAAGCAGGGGAGAGAAAGGTGGACGACGGCCGCTTCGCTTCTGTATGACGCTTCTTGGGTCCAATCTATAAGTGACGTGTACTGTATTGTTCTCTAAATCGTATGAAGAGTGGACGTATCATTTTACCTATGTAAAAGGAATTGAAAGGGCAAAATAAAACATAAACTACATGTTTGGTACGACATGAAATTAATTATTTTACTTCGTGTAATATTGAGCCTACACATACAGTGGGTACGGAAAGTATTCAGACCCCTTTAAATTTTTCACTCTTTGTTTCATTGCAGCCATTTGGTAAATTCTAAAAAGTTCATTTTTTTTCTCATTACAGTCCACTCTGCACCCCATCTGGACTGAAAAAAACTGAAATGTAGAAATTTTTGCAAATTTATTAAAAAAGAAAAACTGAAATCTCACATGGTCATAAGTATTCAGACCCTTTGCTCAGTATTGAGGAGAAGCCCCCTTTTGAGATAGTACAGCCATGAGTCTTCTTGGGAATGATGCAACAAGTTTTTCACACCTGGATTTGGGGGTCCTCTGCCATTCTTCCTTGCAGATCCTCTCCAGTTCCGTCAGGTTGGATGGTGAACGTTGGTGTCAGGTCAGGTCTCTCCAGAGATGCTCAATTGGGTTTCGGTCAGGGCTCTGGCTGGGCCAGTCAAGAATGGTCACAAAGTTGTTTTGAAGCCACTACTTTGTTATTTTAGCTGTGTGCTTAGGGTCATTGTCTTGTTGGAAGGTGAACCTTCGGCCAAGTCTGAGGTCCTGAGCACTCTGGAAGAGGTTTTCATCAATGATATCTCTGTACTTGGCCGCATTCATGTTTCCTTCAATTGCAACCAGTCATCCTGTCCCTGCAGCTGAAAAACACCCCCATAGCATGATGCTACCACCACCATGTTTCACTGTTGGGATTGTATTGGGCAAGTGATGAGCAGTGCCTGGTTTTCTCCACACATACTGCTTAGAATTATCACCAAAAAGTACTATCTTCGTGTCATCAGACCAGAGAATCTTATTTCTCATAGTCTGGGAGTCCTTCATGTGTTTTTGAGCAAACTCTATGCAGGCTTTCATATGTCTTGCATTGAGGAGAGGCTTCCGTCGGGTCACTCTGCCATAATGGCCCGACTGGTGGAGGACTGCAGTGATAGTTGACTTTGTGGAACTTTCTTCCATCTCCCTACTGCATCTCTGGAGCTCAGCTACAGTGATCTTGATGTTCTTCTTTACCTCTCCCACCAAGACTCTTCTCCCACATTTGCTCAGTTTGGCTGGATTGCCAGGTCTAGGAAGACTTCTGGTGGTCCTAAACTTCTTCCATTTAAGGATTATGGAGGCCACTGTGCTCTTAGGAACTTTGAGCAATGCAGAAATTCTTTTGTAACCTTGGCCAGATCTGTGCCTTGCCACAATTCTGTCTCTGAGCTCCTTGGGCAGTTCCTTTGAGCTCATGATTCTCATTTGGTCTGACATGCACTGTGAGCTGTGAGGTCTTATATAGACAGGTGTGTGCCTTTCCAAATCAAGTCCTATCAGTTTAATTAAACACAGCTGGACTCCAATGAAGGAGTAGAACCATCTTAAAGAGGATCACAAGGAAATGGACACATGTGACTTAAATATGAGTGTCTGAGCAAAGGGTCTGAATACTTATGACCATGTGATATTTCAGTTTTTCTTTTTTAATAAATTTGCAAAAATTTCTACATTTTTGTTTTTTTTTCAGTCAAGATGGGGTGCAGAGTGGACTTTAATGAGAAAAAAATGAACTTTTTAGAATTTACCAAATGGCTGCAATGAAACAAAGTGTGAAAAATGTAAAGGGGTCTGAATACTTTCTGTACCCACTGTATATATATTCCTGTTAAGCGTAATCGGCAAAACGAAGAACTGCCGCATCTATAATTCCCTATCATATGATTTTCTTCTAACTGTCGTCAGTTCTCACGGCGGATGGTGGACGATACTTTGGCTTTTTTCTGTTTGCCTCAATTCTAAAGCGTCCTGTTGTGATTCACTTTGTAGGTGGAGCAGCTCTTGACCTGAAATCTTCTCCTCCAAAGCCTTTCAAGTGGATCCTTGACACGACCTGGCTCAATCTCGTGGAACTGAGCAAATTATCTCAGTTTTCAGAGCTCACGGCTCAGGTATTTCGTTATATATTGTAATACATTGTGTAATATTAGGGGGGGGGATCCTGGAATGTGGTGATCTGTCTGAACACGTCAATCAGCCCCCTGGAATAAAAACTCGCTGACCACTGATGGAGGAATGGTGATCACGGAGCAGAGGAATGATGGAAACGTAAAACAATTGGCAAATCGGAATGTAGCTGATACTTGTAGCAGAGGGCTCATTTTGCACATTCTCCTACATGCTGCTCTCCAGAGGACCCTAGAGACCCTGACCATGGCAGCTGCTTCAGTTTTTACATAATGCTCATTTTGCACATTCTCCTACATGCTGCTCTCCAGAGGACCCTAGAGACCCTGACAATGGCGGCTTTTTTTTTGCATAAACTGAATATAACTCAAGGCCGCTGTTATGCACACGCCCGGACTGACTGGCGTGTGCGTGTTTATGTAGGGATTCCACTGTGCCATGAACCGGAGAGTGCCTGGAGGGGCGTAACTAAGTATCTGCCCGATCCGACCAAGGTCGCACGACGGCATACGACGCCAGTGCACCAGGGAGGAACCGAGCAGAGGAACCAGGGTCTACTCCAGGTCAGACTCCGGACACGGCTGTTGACCCACACCGGGGAATACAGGAACAGGCAGACTAGAGCACAGGCTGGGTAGGGTCCAGTACAGACTGGGAGACAAATTCGAAACCGCAGACGCGGTAGACAGAGCTGAGCAAAGCGAAAACCGCAGACGCGGCGGACAGAGCTGAGCAAAGCGAAAACCGCAGACGCGGCGGACAGAGCTGAGCAAAGCTAAAACCGCAGACGCGGCGGACAGAGCTGAGCAAAGCGAAAACCGCAGACGCGGCGGACAGAGCTGAGCAAAGCGAAAACCGCAGACGCGGCGGACAGAGCTGAGCAAAGCGAAAACCGCAGACGCGGCGGACAGAGCTGAGCAAAGCGAAAACCGCAGACGCGGCGGACAGAGCAGAGCAAAGCGAAAACCGCAGACGAGGCGGACAGAGCAGAGCAAAGCGAAAACCGCAGACGCGGCGGACAGAGCAGAGCAAAGCAAAAACCGCAGACGGGGCGGACAGAGCTGAGCAAAGCGAAAACCGCAGACGCGGCGGACAGAGCTGAGCAAAGCGAAAACCGCAGACGCGGCGGACAGAGCTGAGCAAAGCGAAAACCGCGGACGCGGCGGACAGAGCTGAGCAAAGCGAAAACCGCAGACGCGGCGGACAGAGATGAGCAAAGCGAAAACCGCAGACGCGGCGGACAGAGCTGAGCAAAGCGAAAACCGCAGACGGGGCGGACAGAGCAGAGCAAAGCGAAAACCGCAGACGGGGCGGACAGAGCAGAGCATAGCGAAAACCGCAGACGGGCCGGACAGAGCAGAGCAAAGCGAAAACCGCAGACGCGGCGGACAGAGCTGAGCAAAGCGAAAACCGCAGACGCGGCGAACAGAGCTGAGCAAAGCGAAAACCGCAGACGCGGCGGACAGAGCTGAGCAAAACGAAAACCGCAGACGCGGTGGGAACAGGGCTCTGTTCACACGGAACAGACTAGAAGGGAAAGGCAGAACCAGATACCCACAGGGTACTTGCAGAGAAGTAGCGAGTGGACCACAAACTCACAAACGGAAGTACAGTGACAACGAGCAGGAGTTAGGTACGAGTTCAGACTCTGCAGAAAAAGGAATGGAACGGACATAGAGGCAAAACAGGTAAAGGATAGGAGAGAGTTCAGACAGGAACTGAGTGTACGGAGGAGACCGACACTGCAGCGGGATACAGGAGCGGGTCTGGGAATACGGCCCCCAGAGAGGCAGGACGAACAGGCAAGGAGCGTGTTCAGACTGGCCTGGAAATACAGCCTCCAGGAAGGCGGAACGAACAGGCAAGGAACGAGTACAGACTGCAGGTTAAGGTACACAGATAGGACACAGTACAGACACGGGAACTGATACCGCAAGGCAGGAGAGATAGACAGGACTCAGTTCAGACACGGGAACTGATACCGCAAGGCAGGAGACAAAGACAGGACTCAGTTCAGACACGGGAACTGATACCGCAAGGCAGGAGACATAGACAGGACTCAGTTCAGACACGGGAACTGATACCGCAAGGCAGGAGACAAAGAACGGGACCTGGCACCTTCAGAGTGCAAGCACACACTGAATGAAACACTATGCTCAGGCAGGGATAGATGGGAGCAGCTGAGCTATATACCAGGTGACAGACAGCAATAGGCTGAGGACGCACAAGGGGTGTGACCCACAGCAGGTACAAAAAGCAGGAAGAGATCGGGCGCCGCCCTTAAGCAGCAGAAACAGACAAACAGACAGCAAGGAGGGAAGCCAGAGAGACATTCTGGACTGGAGATCAAATGCGCGCTCTTGCACAGTGGGAGATGGACCACCATGCAAGGACGCCGCCAAGTATGTTACAGTACCCCCCCCCTTACGCCCCCTCTTCTTCAGGCCTGCCAGAATCTTCCGCAGGGAATTCGAGGACCAGTCGTTCACTTCAAGTAGATCACTTCCACAGTCCACAGGAAAAATTGATCTCATCTGGTTAGCTAGGATGCTACCTCCTATCCAGCCATCCTTGGCAACAGACGAAACGGGTGGAGTACCAGGAACAGCACACAAGGAAGTCTCTCTCCACATATTTTCAGGTGGCACCCCAGAGGGTACAGGAGACAACTGGAAGTCCTTCACCGGGTTGGAGGGGGACAGAGACTTGGGGGTAATCTCTGCTTCGAGGTACATCTTGTCAAGCTCACAGGAAGAAATAGACGGGTTATCAGGTACATAATGAGGAAAAGTCACTGTCTCTTTGTTATCTGGTGTTACCCCGGAGAATTCAGGAAACAACTGGAGGTCCTCCGCCGGGTCAGAAGAGTGCAGAGGCTCAGAGAAAACATCTGCTTCAGAGTACACTAGGTCGGACTCACTGGAGGAAGCAGGCGAGGTATCGGGTACCGAGTATAGGAAAGTCTCTGTCCATTCACCACCAGGTGGCACCCCAAAGGGTTCTGGAGACAACTGGGGGTACTCCGCCTGGTCAGAGGAGTGTAGAGACTCATGGGTAACCTCTGCTTCAGAGTACACAAGGTCGAACTCACTGAACGAAGCAGGCGAGGTATCAGATCCAGGATATAGGAAAGTCTCTGTCCATTCACCACCAGGTGGCACCCCGTAGGGTTCTGGAGACAACTGGAGGTCCTCTGCTTGGTCGGAGGGGTGTAGAGACTCGGGAGTGACCTCTGCTTCGGAGTACACTAGGTTGGACTCACTGGACGAAGCGAGCGAGGTATCAGGTACAGAGTATAGGAGAGTCTCTGTCCTTTCGCTACCAGGTAGCACCCCGTAGGGTTCTGGAGACGACTGGAGGTCCTCCGCCTGGTCGGAGGGGTGTAGAGACTCGGGAGTAACCTCTGCTTCGGAGTACACTAGGTTGGACTCACTGGACGAAGCGAGCGAGGTATCAGGTACAAAGTATAGGAGAGTCTCTGTCCTTTCGCTACCAGGTAGCACCCCGAAGGGTTCTGGAGACAACTGGAGGTCCTCCGCCTGGTCGGAGGGGTGTAGAGACTCGGGGGTAACTACCACTTTGGGGTACCCATTGTCAGGCTCACAGGACGAAGCGGACAAAGTATCGAGTACAGAGTGTAGAGAAGTCTCTCTCCATTTGTCATCGAGTGGTATCCCGGAGGATTCAGGAGGCAACAGGGGGTCCTCCGCCAGGTGGTAGAGGTGCACAGACTCAGAGGTAACCACAGCTTTGGAGCATCCTTGGACATGCACACCGGTTAAAGTGGGTGAAGCATCTGATGCCGGGTGCAGGAAGTTCTCCTGTGTGGAGTCTGGATGGGCAGAAGTCTCTTCGGGCAGGAGAACCGGTGCACTACCCACGCACATTACCCGTTGGGGCTTCTGCGGGATACAGGGAGATGAAGCTTCAGTAGGGACTTCAAGGTTGGGGTCAGGAGGTCTCAGGGAGGACAGACCCTGGCGTGACGGCTTGCCTCTACGTCTAGCACGTCTGGACTGCCTCTTGAGGTTGGGAGAAGTCTTCCGGGAAGCGTAGTCACCCTGTGAGGATTCTGGGTGGGCAGTAGTCTCATTGGGCTGGAGGACTATTGCGCTACCCACACACATTACCCATCGGGGCTGCTCCGGGATATTGGGAGGTGAAGCTTCAGCAGGAGCCTCCGGGTTAGGATCATCGAAGACCATTAGAAAGGCCACCAGGAAGGCCATTAGGTCCAGGAGGATCGGATCCTGTGTTTCATATAGGGGGTTGATCCATTCCAAGGCATCACCCGCCAGGTAAGACATAATGAATGCCACCTTAACCCGATCGGTGGGAAAACATAGAGGGTAGAACTGGAAGTGTAGCATGCATTGCTCCACAAATGCACGACTTTGTCTTGGATCCCCATAGTAACGTGGCGGATCCGCAGGAACGAGAGCAGATAGATCCATCTGGACGGGTGCGTAATTCGCCTGGAACTCAGCTGAGAAAAAAAAAATAAAAATTTATTTATTTTTAATGCATGTATTCGCTGGAAAACTTCTCAGAGAGCGAAGGCCGTGGGGCTCAACGGGAACCATGGCCTGAGCATGCTTTTATGCACACGCCCGGACTGACTGGCGTGTGCGTGTTTATGTAGTGATTCCACTGTGCCATGAACCGGAGAGTGCCTGGAGGGGCGTAACTAAGTATCTGCCCGATCCGACCAAGGTCGCACGACGGCATACGACGCCAGTGCACCAGGGAGGAATCGAGCAGAGGAACCAGGGTCTACTCCAGGTCAGACTCCGGACACGGCTGTTGACCCACACCGGGGAATACAGGAACAGGCAGACTAGAGCACAGGCTGGGTAGGGTCCAGTACAGACTGGGAGACAAATTCGAAACCGCAGACACGGTAGACAGAGCTGAGCAAAGCGAAAACCGCAGACGCGGTGGACAGAGCTGAGCAAAGCGAAAACCGCAGACGCGGCGGACAGAGCTGAGCAAAGCGAAAACCGCAGACGCGGCGGACAGAGCTGAGCAAAGCGAAAACCGCAGACGCGGCGGACAGAGCTGAGCAAAGCGAAAACCGCAGACGCGGCGGACAGAGCTGAGCAAAGCGAAAACCGCAGACGCGGCGGACAGAGCTGAGCAAAGCGAAAACCGCAGACGGGGCGGACAGAGCAGAGCAAAGCGAAAACCGCAGACGGGGCGGACAGAGCAGAGCAAAGCGAAAACCGCAGACGGGGCGGACAGAGCAGAGCAAAGCGAAAACCGCAGACGGGGCGGACAGAGCAGAGCAAAGCGAAAACCGCAGACGGGGCGGACAGAGCAGAGCAAAGTGAAAACTGCAGACGGGGCGGACAGAGCAGAGCAAAGCGAAAGCTGCAGACGCGGCGAACAGAGCTGAGCAAAGCGAAAACCGCAGACGCGGCGGACAGAGCTGAGCAAAACGAAAACCGCAGACGCGGTGGGAACAGGGCTCTGTTCACACGGAACAGACTAGAAGGGAAAGGCAGAACCAGATACCCACAGGGTACTTGCAGAGAAGTAGCGAGTGGACCACAAACTCACAAACGGAAGTACAGTGACAACGAGCAGGAGTTAGGTACGAGTTCAGACTCTGCAGAAAAAGGAATGGAATGGACATAGAGGCAAAACAGGTAAAGGATAGGAGAGAGTTCAGACAGGATCTGAGTGTACGGAGGAGACCGACACTGCAGCGGGATACAGGAGCGGGTCTGGGAATACGGCCCCCAGAGAGGCAGGACGAACAGGCAAGGAGCGTGTTCAGACTGGCCTGGAAATACAGCCTCCAGGAAGGCGGAACGAACAGGCAAGGAACGAGTACAGACTGCAGGTTAAGGTACACAGATAGGACACAGTACAGACACGGGAACTGATACCGCAAGGCAGGAGAGATAGACAGGACTCAGTTCAGACACGGGAACTGATACCGCAAGGCAGGAGACAAAGACAGGACTCAGTTCAGACACGGGAACTGATACCGCAAGGCAGGAGACATAGACAGGACTCAGTTCAGACACGGGAACTGATACCGCAAGGCAGGAGACAAAGAACGGGACCTGGCACCTTCAGAGTGCAAGCACACACTGAATGAAACACTATGCTCAGGCAGGGATAGATGGGAGCAGCTGAGCTATATACCAGGTGACAGACAGCAATAGGCTGAGGACGCACAAGGGGTGTGACCCACAGCAGGTACAAAAAACAGGAAGAGATCGGGCGCCGCCCTTAAGCAGCAGAAACAGACAAACAGACAGCAAGGAGGGAAGCCAGAGAGACATTCTGGACTGGAGATCAAGTGCGCGCTCTTGCACAGTGGGAGATGGACCACCATGCAAGGACGCCGCCAGGTATGTTACAGTACCCCCCCCCTTACGCCCCCTCTTCTTCAGGCCTGCCAGAATCTTCCGCAGGGAATTCGAGGACCAGTCGTTCACTTCAAGGAGATCACTTCCACAGTCCACAGGAAAAATTGATGTCATCTGGTTAGCTAGGATGCTACCTCCTATCCAGCCATCCTTGGCAACAGACGAAACGGGTGGAGTACCAGGAACAGCACACAAGGAAGTCTCTCTCCACATATTTTCAGGTGGCACCCCAGAGGGTACAGGAGACAACTGGAAGTCCTTCACCGGGTTGGAGGGGGACAGAGACTTGGGGGTAATCTCTGCTTCGAGGTACATCTTGTCAAGCTCACAGGAAGAAATAGACGGGTTATCAGGTACATAATGAGGAAAAGTCACTGTCTCTTTGTTATCTGGTGGTACCCCGGAGAATTCAGGAAACAACTGGAGGTCCTCCGCCGGGTCAGAAGAGTGCAGAGGCTCAGAGAAAACATCTGCTTCAGAGTACACTAGGTCGGACTCACTGGAGGAAGCAGGCGAGGTATCGGGTACCGAGTATAGGAAAGTCTCTGTCCATTCACCACCAGGTGGCACCCCAAAGGGTTCTGGAGACAACTGGGGGTACTCCGCCTGGTCAGAGGAGTGTAGAGACTCATGGGTAACCTCTGCTTCAGAGTACACAAGGTCGAACTCACTGAACGAAGCAGGCGAGGTATCAGATCCAGGATATAGGAAAGTCTCTGTCCATTCACCACCAGGTGGCACCCCGTAGGGTTCTGGAGACAACTGGAGGTCCTCTGCCTGGTCGGAGGGGTGTAGAGACTCGGGAGTGACCTCTGCTTCGGAGTACACTAGGTTGGACTCACTGGACGAAGCGAGCGAGGTATCAGGTACAGAGTATAGGAGAGTCTCTGTCCTTTCGCTACCAGGTAGCACCCCGTAGGGTTCTGGAGACGACTGGAGGTCCTCCGCCTGGTCGGAGGGGTGTAGAGACTCGGGAGTAACCTCTGCTTCGGAGTACACTAGGTTGGACTCACTGGACGAAGCGAGCGAGGTATCAGGTACAAAGTATAGGAGAGTCTCTGTCCTTTCGCTACCAGGTAGCACCCCGAAGGGTTCTGGAGACAACTGGAGGTCCTCCGCCTGGTCGGAGGGGTGTAGAGACTCGGGGGTAACTACCACTTTGGGGTACCCATTGTCAGGCTCACAGGACGAAGCGGACAAAGTATCGAGTACCGAGTGTAGAGAAGTCTCTCTCCATTTGTCATCGAGTGGTATCCCGGAGGATTCAGGAGGCAACAGGGGGTCCTCCGCCAGGTGGTAGAGGTGCACAGACTCAGAGGTAACCACAGCTTTGGAGCATCCTTGGACATGCACACCGGTTAAAGTGGGTGAAGCATCTGATGCCGGGTGCAGGAAGTTCTCCTGTGTGGAGTCTGGATGGGCAGAAGTCTCTTCGGGCAGGAGAACCGGTGCACTACCCACGCACATTACCCGTTGGGGCTTCTGCGGGATACAGGGAGATGAAGCTTCAGTAGGGACTTCAAGGTTGGGGTCAGGAGGTCTCAGGGAGGACAGACCCTGGCGTGACGGCTTGCCTCTACGTCTAGCACGTCTGGACTGCCTCTTGAGGTTGGGAGAAGTCTTCCGGGAAGCGTAGTCACCCTGTGAGGATTCTGGGTGGGCATTAGTCTCATTGGGCTGGAGGACTATTGCGCTACCCACACACATTACCCATCGGGGCTGCTCCGGGATATTGGGAGGTGAAGCTTCAGCAGGAGCCTCCGGGTTAGGATCATCGAAGACCATTAGAAAGGCCACCAGGAAGGCCATTAGGTCCAGGAGGATCGGATCCTGTGTTTCATATAGGGGGTTGATCCATTCCAAGGCATCACCCGCCAGGTAAGACATAATGAATGCCACCTTAACCCGATCGGTGGGAAAACATAGAGGGTAGAACTGGAAGTGTAGCATGCATTGCTCCACAAATGCACGACTTTGTCTTGGATCCCCATAGTAACGTGGCGGATCCGCAGGAACGAGAGCAGATAGATCCATCTGGACGGGTGCGTAATTCGCCTGGAACTCAGCTGAGAAAAAAATTTTTTTATTTATTTATTTTTAATGCATGTATTCGCTGGAAAACTTCTCAGAGAGCGAAGGCCGTGGGGCTCAACGGGAACCATGGCCTGAGCATGCTGTTATGCACACGCCCGGACTGACTGGCGTGTGCGTTTTTATGTAGTGATTCCACTGTGCCATGAACCGGAGAGTGCCTGGAGGGGCGTAACTAAGTATCTGCCCGATCCGACCAAGGTCGCACGACGGCATACGACGCCAGTGCACCAGGGAGGAATCGAGCAGAGGAACCAGGGTCTACTCCAGGTCAGACTCCGGACACGGCTGTTGACCCACACCGGGGAATACAGGAACAGGCAGACTAGAGCACAGGCTGGGTAGGGTCCAGTACAGACTGGGAGACAAATTCGAAACCGCAGACGCGGTGGACAGAGCTGAGCAAAGCGAAAACCGCAGACGCGGTGGACAGAGCTGAGCAAAGCGAAAACCGCAGACGCGGTGGACAGAGCTGAGCAAAGCGAAAACCGCAGACGCGGCGGACAGAGCTGAGCAAAGCGAAAACCGCAGACGCGGCGGACAGAGCTGAGCAAAGCGAAAACCGCAGACGCGGCGGACAGAGCTGAGCAAAGCGAAAACCGCAGACGCGGCAGACAGAGCTGAGCAAAGCGAAAACCGCAGACGCGGCGGACAGAGCTGAGCAAAGCGAAAACCGCAGACGTGGCGGACAGAGCTGAGCAAAGCGAAAACCGCAGACGCGGCGGACAGAGCTGAGCAAAGCGAAAACCGCAGACGCGGCGGACAGAGCTGAGCAAAGCGAAAACCGCAGACGCGGCGGACAGAGCTGAGCAAAGCGAAAACCGCAGACGCGGCGGACAGAGCTGAGCAAAGCGAAAACCGCAGACGGGGCGGACAGAGCAGAGCAAAGCGAAAACCGCAGACGGGGCGGACAGAGCAGAGCAAAGCGAAAACCGCAGACGGGGCGGACAGAGCAGAGCAAAGCGAAAACCGCAGACGGGGCGGACAGAGCAGAGCAAAGCGAAAACCGCAGACGGGGCGGACAGAGCAGAGCAAAGCGAAAACCGCAGACCGGGCGGACAGAGCAGAGCAAAGCGAAAACCGCAGACGCGGCGAACAGAGCTGAGCAAAGCGAAAACCGCAGACGCGGCGGACAGAGCTGAGCAAAGCTAAAACCGCAGACGCGGCGGACAGAGCTGAGCAAAGCGAAAACCGCAGACGCGGCGGACAGAGCTGAGCAAAGCGAAAACCGCAGACGGGGCGGACAGAGCAGAGCAAAGCGAAAACCGCAGACGGGGCAGACAGAGCAGAGCAAAGCGAAAACCGCAGACGGGGCGGACAGAGCAGAGCAAAGCGAAAACCGCAGACGGGGCGGACAGAGCAGAGCAAAGCGAAAACCGCAGACGGGGCGGACAGAGCAGAGCAAAGCGAAAACCGCAGACGGGGCGGACAGAGCAGAGCAAAGCGAAAACCGCAGACGCGGCGAACAGAGCTGAGCAAAGCGAAAACCGCAGACGCGGCGGACAGAGCTGAGCAAAGCTAAAACCGCAGACGCGGCGGACAGAGCTGAGCAAAGCGAAAACCGCAGACGCGGTGGGAACAGGGCTCTGTTCACACGGAACAGACCTAAAGGGAAAGGCAGAACCAGATACCCACAGGGTACTTGCAGAGAAGTAGCGAGTGGACCACAAACTCACAAACGGAAGTACAGTGACAACGAGCAGGAGTTAGGTACAAGTTCAGACTCTGCAGAAAAAGGAATGGAACGGACATAGAGGCAAAACAGGTAAAGGATAGGAGAGAGTTCAGACAGGAACTGAGTGTACGGAGGAGACCGACACTGCAGCGGGATACAGGAGCGGGTCTGGGAATACGGCCCCCAGAGAGGCAGGACGAACAGGCAAGGAGCGTGTTCAGACTGGCCTGGAAATACAGCCTTCAGGAAGGCGGAACGAACAGGCAAGGAACGAGTACAGACTGCAGGTTAAGGTACACAGATAGGACACAGTACAGACACGGGAACTGATACCGCAAGGCAGGAGAGATAGACAGGACTCAGTTCAGACACGGGAACTGATACCGCAAGGCAGGAGACAAAGACAGGACTCAGTTCAGACACGGGAACTGATACCGCAAGGCAGGAGACATAGACAGGACTCAGTTCAGACACGGGAACTGATACCGCAAGGCAGGAGACAAAGAACGGGACCTGGCACCTTCAGAGTGCAAGCACACACTGAATGAAACACTATGCTCAGGCAGGGATAGATGGGAGCAGCTGAGCTATATACCAGGTGACAGACAGCAATAGGCTGAGGACGCACAAGGGGTGTGACCCACAGCAGGTACAAAAAGCAGGAAGAGATCGGGCGCCGCCCTTAAGCAGCAGAAACAGACAGACAGCAAGGAGGGAAGCCAGAGAGACATTCTGGACTGGAGATCAAGTGCGCGCTCTTGCACAGTGGGAGATGGACCACCATGCAAGGACGCCGCCAGGTATGTTACAGCCACATTCACACATAAAGAATCTAGAAGTTATGTCAAAGTTTGAGAATATTTCTGCAGCTTCACATTTCATAGTCCAAATACAGACTAGGATTTTTGGGCCGGCGAACTGAACTTACAGCCTTATATGCAGATTTTGTGGCTGTTTCTTCAGATCAGGGGAAATTGCAACCAGTCTGGAAATTGCGATGAATTTATCCCAAAGCCTAGGTTTTTTTTCAAGTATCTTTTTTAGCAAATTTATTCCCTATAGAGTTAATAGATGTGGACAGGTGTCCTAAGCAGAGACCCTCCACTATTAAGATAAACAGACCAGACCCTTTCCTCTGGGGTACTGTAAGGTTACTCAGATTATTTTAGTAGGTATCATATGAGGCTTAATACTTAAAGGGGTTCTCTCGAGATCCTCTCTTCAGGAGCTCACCTTGTTCCTGCTTCCAGGGGAAGTGCACACGGGATGATTGACAGATTGGGCCAGTGAAATGGCTGAACCACTGGCCCAAACTCCCTGCTCTGATGCTTCTAGCAGAGGCAGCTCCGTTCTCTGTAGCATCAGAGTGGCGCTGAGGCTGGCCGGATACAACACACTTCAACAGCTTGTAAGTGTGCTCCTTGCCTTGGAAGCCAACCACCTCTGATAAGATTGCTGGGTGGACGGTAACTAAGGCAATGAGCTTTAAACTATAACATTAATAATCCCTCCATGGGTTTATGAGCGTTTTGAAATTTTACCCATTTAATTAGAAAGGACAGATCCATTTTAGGTCATGGTTTGTGGCATTCACTCTGCAATAGTCTTTTTTTGTTCTCCAGGGGTCCCGGTAGCAAAAGTTTTGTGGCCTCTTGTTTTTAGGGAAGGAATGAGCATAATAAAGGCTGTCACTCTTTATTTATTCTGCTAACAGATGATAAACACTTGATAGAACAGAAATAGCGCCGCTCCATTACCTGCCGCACTTGACTCTGACAGACAACGAGTCTATTACCAGCGCCATAAGTACTCTGACAACCCTCCCACACTGCATTATACTGACCGCCAGTCTGGGCACAATGTGCTGGCAAATTAACGCCATTAGTGATAAGAGTCATTGATGACAGTACACATAATTATAAAAGCCGGTGATCCTTCATGATTACTGTGCTGGATTTTACAGTCTGTATAAAATAACAGTGATGCTTGGAAATGTGACACATGAACTACGGCCGGCCGCATCTGACAGATCTACAAACTGCCCATAACGGATTTCCAGGAGCTTTACAATTACTCTTCTGCTGACGGAGCGATCTATATTGTACGGACCTCTCCGCCAGTCCCATGGATTTAATCACAAATGAGCCCCGTCACATAAGAACGTCAGCCCCCTCCATATTGTGGATCCAGCTGAATAATTGTGGGAGCAAATCTGGATCATTACTTAAAACGTTTCTCTGGTCTTTTGTGAAAAGCGCTAGACATGAACGACCTCGCTCCATACAAATGAATTGAGAGGGGCTGCACACGTCTTGTCTGAATGTGTCCGGAAATAGGTAAATCGCAGAGTCTCTTGCCTTTGACACCAGAAATTCCGGACAGTATGCAGTGCACATGACGTGAGGATTCGGGGCGGTGATGGAACGACTGCAAACTTTTAGCACAATACCGGGCAACCCCTTTAACGTGAGATCACTAACGCAGAGGTTACAATAAAGTCCTGGAGAACCAGCGGACATTTACTAGTCCTGTCCAATAGACCGTGTAAGAGCAACCACGGCAGTCTAACGATGGACCTGATTTATCAGTGACATTCTCCTTGTGACAGATTAGAAGTTTTATGCTTTCTCTTAGACTCTGTGCTCCAGGAGTCTGTACTAAGCCTATAGTGTATGTTAGGAGCTTTTCCCAACATACATTGTAACTCTACTGTGACAACACAGCATTTACTCTTAATTATCCAGACGTAAATTCAGTAGGCCAGGAGAAATATGGTATTATCTCTATGTTGACTTTTGAATTTATGTGTTTTTCTTTGGTTGGTCAAGAAGCACAAAATATTATTTGTATAACCCTGAATATTGACACTTGAATTGATATTTACTGCAATTTATTGTCTGCTAGCTTGGAAAGAAAAAGACGCAGGGGCTTTGAACAATGGATGTTTGCCAAATATGTTGATTTCCATTGTATACGTCCATGTGCCTTGTTGACCCTCAGAGCAATGGAGGACAAACTATGCAAATTGATTAAATGCTCAATGAGACATGAGTCCCAGACACCTTCCCTCCTGACCTGTGGATGATGACCTGAGACACAGATGTAAACATAAAAACGGATTTTTATCGCTCTGCAAGAGGAATCAGTGCATTGCCAGAGCAATAGCTAGGAAAACATGGCTCCATCAAGGGGGACACAGATTTGGATTCTACAGGATGCCAGCTTAAGGGACCATGGTCCTGGCTAGAGGAATAAATATCTGCTCCATTGACTATCACACAACCCATGGATACATTTGGGGAAACCAGGTTGGCACCCTCCGGTCACCTGGTCCCATGTAGATGTTTCAGGTAGTCAGGTTGGGACCCTCCGGTCTCCTGGAACCCATGGATATGCTCGGAAAAAGTCTGGTTGGGACCATCCAGTCATCTGGTTCCATGGATATGTTCGGAGAAGCCAAGATGGGACCCTCAGGTCTCCTGGCCACGTACAGTGGGTACAGAAAGTATTCAGACCTCTTTACATTTTTCACTCTTTGTTTCATTGCAGCCATTTGGTAAATTCTAAAAAGTTCTTTTTTTTCTCATTAAAATACACTCTGCGCCCTATCTTGACTGAAAAAGAAACAGAAATGTAGAAATTTTTGCAAATTTATTAAAAAAGAAAAACTGAAATATCACATGGTCATAAGTATTCAGACCCTTTGCTCAGACACTCATATTTAAGTCACATGCTGTCCATTTCCTTGTAATCCTCCTTGAGATGGTTCTACTCCTTCATTGGAGTCCAGCTGTGTTTAATTAAACTGATAGGACTTGATTTGGAAAGGCACACACCTGTCTATATAAGACCTCACAGCTCACAGTACATGTCAGAATAAATGAGGTCAAAGGAACTGCCCAAGGAGCTCAGAGACAGAATTGTGGCAAGGCACAGATCTGAAAGAATTTCTGCATTACTCAAGGTTCCTAAGAGCACAGTGGCCTCCATAATCCTTAAATGGAAGAAGTTTGGAACCACCAGAAGTCTTCCTAGACCTGGCCGTCCAGCCAAACTGAGCAATCGTGGGAGAAGAGCCTTGGTGAGAGAGGTAAATAAGAACCCCAAGATCACTGTGGCTGAGCTCCAGAGATGCAGTAGAGAGATGGGAGAAAGTTCCACAAAGTCAACTATCACTGCAGCCCTCCACCAGTGGGACCTTTATGGCAGAGTGGCCCGACGGAAACCTCTCCCCACTGCAAGACATATGAAAACCTGAAGAGTTTGATCAAAAACACATGAAGGACTCCCAGACTATGAGAAATAAGATTCTCTGGTCTGATGAGACGAAGATAGGACTTTTTGGTGATAATTGTAAGCGGTATGTGTGGAGAAAACCAGGCACTGCTCATCACCAGTCCAATACAATCCCAACAGTGAAACGTGGTGGTGGCAGCATCATGCTATGGGGGTGTTTTTCAGCTGCAGGGACAAGACGACTGGTTGCAATTGAAGGAAACATGAATGCGGCCAAGTACAGAGATATCCTGGATGAAAACCTCTTCCAGAGTGCTCTGGACCTCAGACTTGGCCGAAGGTTCACCTTCCAAAAAGACAATGACCCTAAGCACACAGCTAAAATAACAAAGGAGTGGCTTCATAACAACTATGTGACCATTCTTGACTGGCCCAGCCAGAGCCCTGACCTAAACCCAATTGAGCATCTCTGGAGAGACCTGAAAATGGCTGTCCACCAACGTTCACCATCCAACCTGACGGAACTGGAGAGGATCTGCAAGGAAGAATGGCCGAGGATCCCCAAATCCAGGGGTGAAAAACTTGTTGCATTATTCCCAAGAAGACTCATGGCTGTACTAGCTCAAAAGGGGGCTTCTAGTCAATGCTGAGCAAAGGGTCTGAATACTTATGACCATGTGATATTTCAGTTTTTCTTTTTTAATAAATTTGCAAAAATTTCTACATTTCTGTTTTTTTCCGTCAAGATGGGGTGCAGAGTGGACTTTAATGAGAAAAAATGAACTTTTTAGAATTTACCAAATGGCTGCAATGAAACAAAGAGTGAAAAATTTAATGGGGTCTGAATGTTTTCCATACCCACTGTACCTCAATGGACTGTCAGCTTCCTAAGCTTGTCATTACCTCCTCTCTGTGGGTGTCCGCAAAAAGCGGGGTGCCACTGGTGGGGGTAGTTGGCCCTGGAAGCCCCTAGGAGTCGCAGCTGCTCAAATCCTGGCGGGCCAGCGGAAGCGTGAGACTCTATAATTTTGCACCATCTTGTGTATTTTGCTGGGACTGTTCTGTATGTTATTGTTTGGTGGTTCAATAAAGTATTGCAACACGGTTTTACCCTCACTGTGTTGGGTGAGCAGTCTTCTGCCCCAGGGAGACCCCCCGTGTCTCCACAGCTACCATAGACCCCCAATTCACCAGACTGAGGTCAAAAGTGTGTTCTTCTGGCCTCCGTCTGGCCGGTTTGTGACAGCAAAGATTGGGAAAGCCATGAGGAAAATGGACAGTGGGTCCCTACGGTGAACAGAGGACATCCATCCTGAGTGTCTGCACACAACAGTGGGCACAAACATAATGTGGCTTTACTTACACCAACTCTTAGGCCCCAATTCATGAAAACGTTTTTGGCAGAATTCTTTGGCGCTTTTCTGTCAGTACCGGTCAGCGTAGACATCTTTTTATAAAGTTGGAGAAGCTTAACCGGGAGGGAGCGGTGGAAAAAAAATCACAATTTACACCATAAAATATTGTAAATTCCAACAGACATTTCTCCAGCATCTGACTCCAGTTCATTACTTGCGGTGGCAGCTAGAAGATGCTCCAAATTCATTAAGCGGCACAAACCTGATATTAAATGTATCACATCTTATTCCTGAACACGTCATGAAGTCCGACATGCCGAAAACTCGTAGAGCGCTTCTCCTGCTCAAGCTGAAGACAAATCCTCCCCCGACCAGGCAATGTTGGGCTCTTCGCTGACCGGTATCTGGACGCATTACCTCTGTGCACACACAGTATGGAGGAGAGTGTGCTTTCACTCACACATTTGTGGTGACCATGAACACTTTTTGTAATGATTTGATAACTTTCCGTACATACGTTTCCCACATCGCAGGTCCTCACTAATGAGATGGATTGAGGTCCGGCCATAAATGAGCAGCTTGGTGCCGCGTGTCTGTGAATCTGGACTGTCACAAATCCGATCGGAGCCACGTGCCCCTGATCCTTCCTCACAACTTCCGTGAGTTCCGGGTTTAGGATAATGTGAAGCGAGCTTATAAATTTTATATATTTATTTACTCAAAAGAGCGATGCTAGGTACAATATATACAAGCGGTTACGAGATAGATATATATATACAGTAGTCAGACAAATACAGTAAGGAAGCAGTAATACGATACATTAAAATAAAAAGGAATAAAAGTGAATATACCACACTTTCATCAAAAGGTCTCTGGACACGGCAGGAAGGGTGCTGTCATGGGTCCAGAGCGGTTCCTTGGTCTTTCTGCACATCTATAGCGACAGGTGACCCTCAACAGAAGACCCCTTCTCTCTCTCAGAGGAACACATTTATTCGTACCTTGGGCAGGGCAGAAAATAGGCGATTTACATGTAATCTCCTCTTCCCTTCTACCAGGCATTTCATAATCCATTTCCCAGCAATATTCTCATTGTAAGGTGCGCATAGTAATTGATCTAACACAGGGGTTTCCCCTGACTTCAGAGGTATTCAATTAGCTAGTCTTCATTGCCATGATTCAATTAGCTCCCCCATACTCTCGTCAGGAATAGGCGTTTGCACTACAAAGGTATATATCCTAGCTGACCTGTATTCAATTCTCTCCTGGCTTGTCACCCTGGTGTGATGTATGGAAGGGAAACAAATGCTGATGTCAATACTTTGTCCTCTGGGGTCCTTTGAAGTCAGACAGACTAGCATTCCTGCTGAGACCTTCATAACTGGGAATATGAAATAACTGGGAATATGAATTTCCCTGGCCTCACCACACGGACGTTCTGGGCTTCACCCGCTGCCCATCCACATGACCATCTCTCGTTACAAATCTGCATAGTGCATCTACCAGTGTCCTCTATTAGGACGGCATTGTGACCTTATAAAGACCACCATGTAATTACAGGTGACCCGGAATGAAAGAGGTTGGAGGAATTGGTTTGATTGTGAAGCCCCTGAAGATGAAATTATTCCTAATGGCTACAGCAACTTCTTGGATAGTTTCCATAGACTCTTACTAGTCAGGTACGGACTCTCCTGTTACACCTACACTGGTTTTATCACCATTTGCTGCAGAGTTTTGCCCATCATCTCCATACTGAAGCCAGAACCAGTGGTTATCCGCACACTGCGGCTCTGCAGCAACACCCCAGCTCCTCTCAGCCGCTGTCTTATCATAACTGCTCCTTAACCACTTCATTTTGCAGTGAGACGTCTATGAACTCGCTCGATTTTGCATGTGACACTGCTGTCTCCCTGCAGCGTGGATGTGTCCTGTGGAAGCACAAACACTGATAAGGAATTAAAGGGGTATTCCAGAATAAAATCATGATCAGCTATACACTGGACAGGCAATAAGTTTTAAACCAGTGTAGCACAAGGACCACAAGTGATCATCTGCGGTTCAGAGTCTGAGCTCAGCGTTGCGCTAGTCTGTGGTCTTCACACTCATAGATAAATCCTTCCCGACCACGGTTGTGCAGCCACGGGAGCATTGTGGCAATCAGTGGGGTCGCAGCAGTGAGAACAGCGCTAATCTAAAGGCTGGCACCTATCCAGTCGATCAGTTGTAATTTTACCTCTTAATATACCCCTCTAAGTCATGTGGATTTCATAGAGCAGAGCTGCTGCACCGGGCCCTATTCTAGTGGGGGGCTACGGGGAAGGTTTTGTGAGACCCTGTATTGCCTGGTCTCTCATTCACCTGAAGACCACCGTGTAATACATTGCTGCTCGTCCGGCTGTAGCTAGAAATCAGCTGAGGGGCTGTCGGCTTTATACTACACTGTGTGCAGAATTATTAGGCAAATGCGTATTTTTATCACATGATACTTTTTATACATGTTGTCCTACTCCAAGCTGCATAGTCTTGAGAGCCAACTACCAATTAAGTAAATCTGGTGATGTGCATCTCTGTAATGAGGAGGGGTGTTGACTAATGACAGTAACACCCTATATAAGGTGGGCTTAATTATTAGGCAACTTCCTTTCCTTTGGCAAAATGGGTCAGAAGAGAGATTTGACGGCTCTGAAAAGTCCAATATTGTGAGATGTCTTGCAGAGGGATGCAGCAGTCTTGAAATCTCAAAACTTTTGAAGCGTGATCACCGAACAATCAAGAGTTTCATGGCAAATAGCCAACAGTGTCTCAAGAAGCGTGTTGGCCAAAAAAGGCGCAAAACAACTACCCATGAATTGAGGAAAATCAGGCGTGAAGCTGCCAAGATGCCATTCGCCACCAGTTTTACCATATTTCAGAGCTGCAACATTACTGGAGTATCAAAAAGCACAAGGTGTGCAATACTCAGGGACATGGCCAAGGTAAGGAAGGCTGAAAAACCACCACCTTTGAACAAGAAACATAAGATAAAACGTCAAGAATGGGCCAAGAAATATCTTAAGACTGATTTTTCAAAGGTTTTATGGACTGATGAAATGAGAGTGACTCTTGATGGGCCAGATGGATGGGCCAGAGGCTGGATCAGTAAAGGGCAGAGAGCTCCACTCCGACTCAGACGCCAGCAAGGTGGAGGTGGGGTATTGGTATGGGCTGGTATCATCAAAGATGAACTTGTGGGACCTTTCCGGGTTGAGGATGGAGTGAAGCTCAACTCCCAGACCTACTGCCAGTTTCTGGAAGACAACTTCTTCAAGCCGTGGTACAGGAAGAAGTCGGTATCGTTCAAGAAAAACATGATTTTCATGCAGGACAATGCTCCATCACATGCATCCAACTACTCTACAGCGTGGCTGGCCAGTAAAGGTCTAAAAGAAGAAAAAATAATGACATGGCCCCCTTGTTCACCTGATCTGAACCCCATAGAGAACCTGTGGTCCATCATAAAATTTGAGATCTACAGGGAGGGAAAACAGTACACCTCTGGGAGCAGTGTCTGGGAGGCTGTGGTGAGATCTACAGGGAGGGAAAACAGTACACCTCTGGGAGCAGTGTCTGGGAGGCTGTGGTGGCTGCTGCACGCAATGTTCATCAAAAACAGATCAAGCAACTGACAGACTCTATGGATGGAGGCTGCTGAGGGTCATCATCAAGAAAGGTGGCTATATTCATCACTAATTTTTTTGTTTTTGCATGTCAGAAATGTTTATTTCTAAATTTTGTGCACTGATATTGGTTTACCTGGTGAAAATAAACCAGTGAGATGGGATCTTATTTGGTTTTTATTAAGTTGCCTAATAATTCTGCACAGTAATAGTTACCTGCACAAACAGATATCCTCCTAAGATAGCCAAATCTAAAAAAAAAACACTCCAACTTCCAAAAATATTAAGCTTGGATATTTATGAGTCTTTTGGGTTGATTGAGAACATAGTTGTTGATCAATAATAAAAATAATCCTCTAAAATACAACTTGCCTAATAATTCTGCACACAGTGTAGAGGACTCCTCAGCAGCTCTATTGTAATTCTAGTTTTCAGCCTCTGGACACAGACATGAATGATTTTCTATTACTGACAGCAAACAGAGATCCTGAAAATGTTGAGGAATTGATTAAATCAGGCGGGATGAGCCGTATAAACAATAATACAGGGTGATGTGACGTCCAGCCGCTCCGTGAATTACAAAGCATCACAGACCCTAGTGCCGTTGTCTTACTGTGCTGTCATCTGTTCTCATCCACATAACAGGTCCTGCTGTCTTGGCCGCACTCTGCATCAGGCTCGGAAATACATCAGTAGTTCACTAAATGTAAAGTACACAAAACCCATCATCCTCAACCTCGTCAGGACCTGGGAAGAAAGCGACACTCACACTCCACTCATCTGCCTGCTTTCTAGCGGCACGGACCCCACTAATCAAATTGATGCACTTGGCAGGAACCTCAGACTTGGTAAGATCTGCAAGGACGGAGGTATATGAATCATGCATGGTATATAGGAAATCCAAGAAGAGGTATACAGGTCATACATGGTATATAGGAAAGGTGAGAAGAGGTATATGGGTTAGACACGCTATATAGGAGAGCAGGGAAGAGGTTTACAGGTCATACATGGTATATAGGAGAACAAGGAAGAGGTATACAGGTCATAAATGGTATATAGGAGAGCTGGGAAGAGGTATACTGGTTATACACTGTATATAGGAGAGCAAGTAAGAGGTATACAGGTCATACACTGTATTGACCGTTATCGAACGTGACTCGTTCTATATGAAGTATATACTCCAGGCATGAGTATTGACCCATCCTCGGCTGGGTCTTTTATGTCGAAGGGGGGACCTGTGCATACCCCCCCTGTGATGACATCACGTGGGCTGGGCTCCAGCCTTCATATTTTTATTAAAATATCTAACTTCCGCGATAACTTATCGCTGGTTGATCACAGAAGCTTGCAAGTGACACCATATTCTTTGTTTGTAATTTACCTTTCCTTAGACACTACAATGGCATAGCTGCGGTCCGTTATTCTGGTATTTTTGCGCCACAGCTCACCGGAGGGGCTCACAGTTACGGAAATCTATGCATATTGTTCCTTTGCTCACCCTGCCACTAAAGATATGTGCCCCATTATTATCGGAAGTATAGAACTCCCGATATTCCATATTTCATGTCAGCGCCTGCGAGACTGCAGATTTCTGTTGAGCAAATGGGAGATGCCTTGGGGGTGAGAGAGAATTCTTTTGAAGCTTAGGAACTGCATCCTTCTCATCTAGGTGTATAATTATCACAGGCCTGTGCCACTAGAAAATACACTCATATGTTAATTGGGTTAGTAGCATCCTTTGTACTAGCATTTGCCTATTAGCCACTCCTCCTGTGTGTGCTAATTTGCATAGACAGCTCCTTTAGATTGCCAGCTTTTCTACTCTGACAGATGGTCGATAAGGGAGGCGGTAAGAGCAGTTTGGGAGAAATTCTTAATATTTATATGACACGCAGCATTTTACATACGTTATTATTATTGCTGTCCCCAATGAGGCTCACAATATAAATTCCCTATCAGTCTTTGGAGTGTGGGAGGAAACCGAAGAACCCAGAGGAAACTCACGCAAACACGGGGAGAATATACAAACTCCTTGCTAATTTTGTCCTGGTGGGATTTGAACCCAGGACCCCAGCGCTGCAAGGCTGAGCTGATGGATCGGGACTGTAGGAACGATGGATGGGGTCATAACCATGGTGGGAGCTATGGAAGTCCATGGCATATCATAGTTCTCTTTCTCGCAGCCGATGGCATGCGCTCACATACCACGTTGCTCTCTCCCCCGAGCTCACATACCACATTGCTCTCTCCGCCGCGCTCACATACCACGCCACTTTCTCCCCTGCGCTCACATACTGCGCTGCTCTCTCCCCAGGCTCACATACCATGCTGCTCTCTCCCCCGTGCTCACATATTGTGCTGCTCTCTCCCCCCGCTCACATACTGTGCTGCTCTCTCCCCCGCGCTCACATATTGTGCTGCTATCTCCACCGCGCTCTCTTCTTCCCCAGCAGGATAAATGTTTTCTCTTCCTCCTTCATGGAGTTGAAATCCGGGAAAAGATCAGAGAATCTCCTGAAGTGAGTGTCCCTCAATGTTGAGTACTTAGTGCAGTGTAGGAGGAAGTGGGTCTCGTCCTCCAGGGCACCCAGGTCACAGTGGGGGGCACAGTCTGTCCTCCCTGGGCTTGTAGCTCTGTCTGTGCCGGCCAGATTCAATGGCCAAACTGTGGGCACTGAGTCTGTACTGGCTCAGGATCTGACAGTCTCTGGGGTCCGGGAGATCCTCCAGATATGGAGCCAGTCTGTAGTCTCTCTGTAGAGAGCAGGGCCGTATTTGCCCTTAGGCACTTATAGGCACGTGCCCAGGGCGCCGGAATTCGGGGAGGGTGGCACCTGAGCGTGTTTTGTGTTTTTTTTGTGGGTTTTTTTTTTTTGGTTCGTGCCCCGAGCCGGCGGGGTTTGGCTCCCCCCCCCCCCGGGCCATCGCGCCCATCATAATGAGGGCAATCTGGGGTGTCTATGGCCGGATTGCCCTCATTATATGAGCGGCGCTGTGGCACATACTGGCAGACAGTGGCGGGGGGGCCCCCGGACCGCTCCCCCAGCAGCGGCGCACAGCCGCTGCTTCTTCTCCGGCCGGGTCAGCACTGCAGCAGTTAACTTCCCTGTGTGCTGGCCCGGCCACGTTACTGCTAGGAGACACGGCCCTGTACGCGGCCGTGTCTCCTAGCTGTGACGTCACGCAGTGCACGCCCGGCCTGCAGTGCTGCATCGGAGAGGACTAGAGCCGAGCCGGGGGATGGTGAGTGTGTGTGTGTGTATGAGAGAGTATGTGTGAGAGTGAGTGTGTGTATGTGTGATTGAGTGTGTGTATGTGTGATTGAGTGTGTGTAGGCAGATATCATTGTGTGATGTCTGTTTATATGTATTTTTGTGTTTCAAATGTGTTTATGCGTGTATGTATATGTCTGTATATGTTTGTGTGTGCGTGACTGCGTGCGGTCTCCCGCTGTCTCTGGGGGGGCGCCGTGCGGCCTCCCGCTGTGTGTAGATGGCTCTGTGCGGCCTCCCGCTGTGTATAGATGGCGCTGTGAGACCTCCTGCTGTGTATAGATGGTGCTGTGCGGCCTTCTGCTGTGTAAAGATGGCGGTGTGCAACCTCGTGCTGTGTATAGATGGCGCTGTGCGGCCTCCTGCTGTGTATAGATGGCGCTGTGCGGCCTCCTGCTGTGTATAGATGGTGCTGCGCGGCCTCCTGCTGTGTATAGATGGCTACGTGCGGTCTCCTGCTGTGTATAGATGGCTACGTGTGGCCTCCCGCTGTGTATAGATGGCTCTGTGCGGCCTCCCGCTGTGTATAGATGGCGCTGTGAGGCCTCCTGCTGTGTACAGATGGCGCTGTGCGGCCTCCTGCTGTGTATAGATTGCGGTGTGCAACCTCCTGCTGTGTATAGATGGCGCTGTGCGGCCTCCTGCTGTGTATAGATGGCGCTGTTCGGCCTCCTGCTGTGTATAGATGGTGCTGTGCGGCCTCCTGCTGTGTATAGATGGCGCTGTGCGGCCTCCTGCTGTGTATAGATGGCGCTGTGCGGCCTCCTGCTGTGTATAGATGGCTACGTGCGGCCTCCCGCTGTGTATAGATGGCTACGTGTGGCCTCCCGCTGTGTATAGATGGCTATGTGCGGCCTCCCGCTGTGTATAGATGGCTACGTGCGGCCTCCCGCTGTGTATAGATGCCTACGTGCGGCCTCCCGCTGTGTATAGATGGCGCAGTGCGGCCTCCCGCTGTGTATAGATGGCTACGTGCAGCCTCCTGCTGTGTATAGTTGGCTACATGTGGCCTCCTGCTGTGTATAGATGGCTACGTGCGGCCTCCCGCTGTGCATAGATGGCTACGTGCGGCCTCACGCTGTATATAGATGGCTACGTGCGGCCTCCTGCTGTGTATAGATGGCTACGTGTGGCCTCCCGCTGTGTATAGATGGCTACAGTACGTGCGGCCTCCCGCTGTGTATAGATGGCGCAGTGCGGCCTCCCGCTGTGTATAGATGGTTACGTGCGGCCTCCTGCTGTGTATAGATGGTTACGTGCGGCCTCCTGCTGTGTATAGATGGCTACGTGCGGCCTCCCGCTGTGTATAGATGGCTACGTGCGGCCTCCTGCTGTGTATAGATGGCTACGTGCGGCCTCCCGCTGTGTATAGATGGTTACAGTACGTGTGGCCTCCTGCTGTGTATAGATGGCGCTGTGCGGCCTCCTGCTGTGTATAGATGGCTACGTGCAGCCTCCCGCTGTATATAGATGGCTATGTGCGGCCTCCCGCTGTGTATAAATGGCTACGTGCGGCCTCCCGCTGTGTATAGATGGCTACGTGCGGCCTCCCGCTGTATATAGATGGCTACGTGCGGCCTCCTGCTGTGTATAGATGGCTACGTGCGGCCTCCCGCTGTGTATAGATGGCTACAGTACGTGCGGCCTCCCGCTGTGTATAGATGGCTACAGTACGTGCGGCCTCCTGCTGTGTATAGATGGCTACAGTACGTGCGGCCTCCTGCTGTGTATAGATGGCTACGTGCGGCCTCCTGCTGTGTATAGATGGCGGTGTGCAACCTCCTGCTGTGTATAGATGGCGCTGTGCGGCCTCCTGCTGTGTATAGATGGCTACGTGCGGCCTCCCGCTGTGTATAGATGGCTACGTGCGGCCTCCCGCTGTATATAGATGGCTACGTGCGGCCTCCTGCTGTGTGTAGATGGCTACGTGCGGCCTCCCGCTGTGTATAGATGGCTACAGTACGTGCGGCCTCCCGCTGTGTATAGATGGCTACAGTACGTGCGGCCTCCTGCTGTGTATAGATGGCTACAGTACGTGCGGCCTCCTGCTGTGTATAGATGGCTACGTGCGGCCTCCTGCTGTGTATAGATGGCGGTGTGCAACCTCCTGCTGTGTATAGATGGCGCTGTGCGGCCTCCTGTTGTGTATAGATGGCTACGTGCAGCCTCCTGCTGTGTATAGATGGCTACGTGCGGCCTCCTGCTGTGTATAGATGGCTACGTGTGGCCTCCCGCTGTGTATAGATGGCTACATGCGACCTCCCGCTGTGTATAGATGGCTACGTGCGACCTCCCGCTGTGTATAGATGCCTACGTGTGGCCTCCCGCTGTGTATAGATGGCGCAGTGCGGCCTCCCTCTGTGTATAGATGGCTACATGTGGCCTCCTGCTGTGTATAGATGGCTACGTGCAGCCTCCCGCTATGTATAGATGACTATTTTTCCCCCCTGCTGTGTATAGATGGCTACGTGTGGCCTCCCGCTATGTTCTTCACTTGCAATTCCGCATGTGGGTTGACAAGCTATTTTAGCATCACTTGGAAAGTGCTTGACAACTTGGTCACACTATATAAATCCATGCATCCGACCGTAAAAGAATGGTAAAAAATAAATATATAATTACCTTCTGATGGCCTGCCAACGTCAGCGGTCGCGTGACCCATCACATGACTAAATGACATCACGGCAGATCTTTTTCAGACCATCGTGAGTTGCCGGCAAGCCAGGACGCATCGGATAAAGACACTGGGGGCCATCAGAAGGTAAGTATGATATTTATTATTTATTTTATTCTTTTTTTTACAGGTTCTATGGTACACGGGTCCGGAGGAGAGTCTCCTGTCCTCCACACCCGGGTACCATCCGCACATTGAAACGCATGGAATCTGCAGGTACAGATCCAGTGATGCGGATTACATGCATTCCAATGCAAGTCAATGGCGGCGAAAACGCAGCGCTTCCGCAACATAATTGGTAGTGCTGCGGATTTTTCCACAATGATAATCCGCAACGGAAATTTCCGCAGCATGTGCACAGCAATGGGGATTATCATTGGGGAACATGGCAGGCCTTCTACCAAGCGTTTTTTAAGTGTTTCTGCAGCGGAATTGCTTAAAAAACGCATAGTGGGCACACAGCCTAAAAAAAATTATTATAATTAATATTGTGCCAAATTAATTTCACGTGAACTATCACATGATCTATCACAGGGGATCATGTGACATGTGATACATCAGGTGTAAGGGGGGGGGGGCGCGCCTTCTAAACTGCCCGGGGCCCTTGCTACTCTTAATCTACCCCTGATCGCTCCCTCTCGCCCTCCGGTCACGCCCACCCACCTCACCTCTCTAGTCTGCTCTGCTGCTGCGATCTGGAAAGAAGAGGAGGAGCCCGGGCACTTGAAGTTCCCGCGGAGGCCCGGGCAGCACATCGCTGGCGGCGGCTCATCTCAGCAGGCAGCGCCGGTAATTGTGTCCTGTTGTGATGTGCCATTGCGCCGACACTGCCACCCGGGCCGTAGTGCCGGTGCATGATGCTGGCTGAGGAGCTGCCGCTTCTGCAGACAGTCTGCTCTGCAGCATAATTGATGATGGCGGGCGGCAGGCGGCGAGGCGGGCGGCGGGATCATAGTTTAGGCGCAGACGCGCAGTCAGCAGCTGCTGCCGGTACTGTGTTCTGTGCTGTGCACAGACAGTACAGCCAGCGGGCAGCAGTGCCAGCCTGACAGAGCCCAGACTGCCTGAGTCTCTGACTAGTCTCAGACTCTGAGGAGTCTGACTAGTCTGTGACTGTTGTCACTGGTCAGACATGATGGCAGGCAGCAGCAGGGAGGAACACAGTGGGTTCTGAATCCCAGAGATGGGCTGCATCAGGCACTGAAGCATTGCATATGGGCCATATGCAATGCTGCAGTGCCTGCAGCCCAGTTCTGTGTGGGCCGCTCCCACCCCACCCCCCACCCCCATATGCAATGCTGCAGCCCTGTGGTTTGTGTGGGCCGCTCCCATCCCCCCCCACCCCTATATGCAATGCTGCAGCCCTGTGGTCTGTGTGGGCCTCTCCCATCCCCCCCACCCCCATATGCAATGCTGCAGCCCTGTGGTCTGTGTGGGCCGCTCCCATCCCCCCCACCCCTATATGCAATGCTGCAGCCCTGTGGTCTGTGTGGGCCGCTCCCATCCCCCCCACCCCCATATGCAATGCTGCAGCCCTGTGGTCTGTGTGGGCTGCTCCCATCCCCCCCACTCCCATATGCAATGCTGCAGCCCTGTGGTCTGTGTGGGCCGCTCCCATCCCCCCCACTCCTATATGCAATGCTGCAGCCCTGTGGTCTGTGTGGGCTGCTCCCATCCCCCCCCACCCCCATATGCAATGCTGCAGCTCTGTGGTCTGTGTGGGCCGCTCCCATCCCCCCCACCCCTATATGCAATGCTGCAGCCCTGTGGTCTGTGTGGGCCGCTCCCATCCCCCCCACCCCCATATACAATGCTGCAGCCCTGTGGTCTGTGTGGGCTGCTCCCATCCCCCCCACCCCCATATGCAATGCTGCAGCCCTGTGGTCTGTGTGGGCCGCTCCCATCCCCCCCACCCCCATATACAATGCTGCAGCCCTGTGGTCTGTGTGGGCCGCTCTCATCCCCCCCACCCCCATATGCAATGCTGCAGCCCTGTGGTCTGTGTGGGCCGCTCCCATCCCCCCCACCCCCATATGCAATGCTGCAGCCCTGTGGTCTGTGTGGGCCGCTCTCACCCCCCCCCACCCCCATATGCAATGCTGCAGCCCTGTGGTCTGTGTGGGCCGCTCCCATCCCCCCCACCCCCATATGCAATGCTGCAGCCCTGTGGTCTGTGTGGGCCGCTCCCATCCCCCCCACACCCCATCCTTTTATATGTGCTACATGGAATGGGGCGGGAGAAGGTACTTGGGGAAACGGCCGCAACAGGGGAGGAAGATATTGGATGCGGGCAGCGGCCGCGACCAATCAGCAGAGTGGTGTTTAACTTTAGCGCCAAGATCACTGATTGGTCGCGTGCGGAGAGCGCGACCAATCAGCGAATCGTATTGGTGAGGAGCGGGGAGTGGAATCGTATTAGTGAGGACCGGGGAGCGCCACTGCCTGTGTGGGTACTTCCGCTGCGAGAAGCCGGGACATGAGCGACTACTCGCAGCAGAAGTATCCCGACCCGCAGCGCCGCTCCCCGGTCCTCCCTTCACACCCTAACCGATGATGTCCCCACAGTATCCGCATGGTGTTACAAAGGTCCGGACATTTGTGTTAAAAATCGCTGATTGGTCGCTGGCGCTGCCCGCGACCAGTCACCGATTTGGGCACAAAATTTAAATATCGGCCGCGACCAATCACCGATCTTGGCTCCACATTTAAATAGCGTCCGCGACCAATCAGTACAGCGGTGTTTAAATGTTCGGCCAAGATCGGTGATTGGTCGCGGCCGATATTTAAATTTTGCACCCAAATCGGTGATTGGTCGCGGGCAGCACCAGCGACCAATCATCGGTTTTTAACACAAATGTCCGGACCTTTGTAACACCATGCGGATACTGTGGGGACATCATCGGTTAGGGTGTGAAGGGAGGACCGGGGAGCGGCGCTGCGGGTCGGGATTCTTCTGCTCCGAACGCCCACTCATGTCCCGGGTTCTCGCAGCGGAAGTATCCGCACAGGCAGCGCCGCTGACATCCATGCGGCTAGGGTGTGAAGGGAGGACCGGGGAGCGGCGCTGACATCCAATTGGTCGCGGCCGCTATTTAAAAGTGCCGCACAAATCGGTGATTGGCGACCCTCCCGGAGTACTGGCTAGCGATCGGGGCCTGGTCAGTCCTTGAGCAGATGGGATCTCCCCTGGCCAGGCGGAGTTGTAGGCCTCCCCAACTAATTGTACTCTTCTGGCTACCTTGCTAGAGGCGGGTAAAAGTAGCCCACGTCCCTGAGTGTACCGTGTGGTGCTACCCGTATGGCCGGTGACTCGGGGCCTTCTAGTGGCTTCCGCTCCACGACGGCGGTGCTGGTCCCACGCGTGTGACCGTGCCTTCGGGTTTCTTGGCCAGAGGACCTGAAATCCCCAGCCGGTCGGTTTCTGCTGCTGGGTAAGGATTAGTCCCCACAGCCTCGGACTCCGGGTCCGGTGGTAACTCTTCAATCAGGGCGAGCTCTTCAGCTGCCATCCCCTGATTCCTTGTAGCACTGCTCCCACTGAGCTCCTGATCTTTCTTTCCTATAGCTGCTCCTCTTCTTAACTAACTAACCCTGCCTCAGCCCCAGTTTTATATAGGGGAAGTTCTTCCCCTCCCAGGACTGGGCAGGAGGTGTGGCATGCACAGGATTCCTGACCAAGAGACCTCCCACCTGCTCTCAGACGTAATATCTCTATCACTGTGGCAACCAGACCCCTGGGGTGTCACACTAAGATCAGTAATTGGTCGGGTCCGAAGACCGCGACCAATCATCGAATCGTCTTGGTGAGGACCGGGGAGCGGCGCTGCCTGTGCGGGTACTTCTGCTGCGAGAACCCGGGACATAGCGGGCGCTCGCAGCAGAAGTATCCCCGGTCCTCCGTTCCGCATGGAGGTCAGCGACGCCGGCAGTCCTTCCGCTGCTACCGGCCGGGAGATGAGCGCCTAGCGCCGCTCATCTCCCGGCTGCATCTCCGTCCCGCAGATGGGTCCGGCGGTCGGGGTCCTTCTGCCGTTACCGGCCGGGAGATTAGCGCCTCGCGCCGGTCATCTCCCGGCTGCATCGCCGCTGAGCTCCGTCCCGCAGATGAGCCGCTAACGGCCGCCATCTTTTTTCAGAAATCCCGCGGCGCTGATTGGCCGCTGCCGGACCAATGAGCGACGCGGGATTTCCTGGACAGACAGACGGGATAAGACAATTATATATATAGATAGGAGCTTCACTTTTTGTATTGAAGAACTGAAATAAATTAACTTTTTGATGATATTCTAATTTAGTGAGATGCACCTGTAACTGCTTCTTCCTACGGAGGATTGTTCTATACTGCCATTGTATGGTGTCATAGCCATCCATTAGACCCGGGTGGTTGGGGTCTCTGTGTTTCTTGTTTGAGGCTGTTCTCAGGATCTTCCGTACGGCTTTACATTCTCTGTCAAACCAACCATTGGTCTGTTGTTCTTTTGGCCTCTTGTAGTTCACTTTTTTAAGGTCGGACAGTCTGGCCATAGTGCAGAAGATATCATTGGGGTCTTTTGCAGCTTGACTCACTCCCTCTGGGTTAGGCTTGTACTCGTAGTTGTAGAAGTGGTAGAGCACCTACTGTATTTCGGGTCTACTTGGAACCTCTTTATATTTTATTTCCGAAATCTTGGACCATTTATAGGGTGGAAGCCGGTTGAAGAAGCCGCTTGGCTGAGGGGTTTGTGTGGATGGTTTCTTTGTAGATTTCATGATTTCTGCACGAGGTTTGGATTTGCCGATCCGTGACGTCTCCATCCTGTGATTTCCCACCACTTCTCTTTCTTGCTCTGCAAATTTCAATATTGAAAAGTTGCAACAAATACTTTACAAAGTTAGTAGAAGAGGAAAAAATCGATTCATGTGCAGCAGAAACAATCTGCAATATTTTAGGACAGATTTTACACAATGTACAATTCATCCAAGAATGAGAGCAATATTAGGCTATTTTCAGCGTCTGCTTTATTAACCGTTTACACCCGCAGGTGACATTTCTCCGCTGGCTGTAACATTTATATTTCTTACCTTTCTCTCTGTGCTCCGTATTCTCACATGTATTAACCACTGTCTGCTCTAATAAAGGATGCAAGGCCATATCAATGGGACCAGGACAAGCCGTCCATGCACGCAGAGCCCTGCAGATGTCTATGCAACAGGTGAACCCATAAGACATTACATCAACCCTGACAATCAGCACAAGAACAAGAGGAGCAAAATTTCAGGCTGAGTGTAAGACTATGTGCGCACGATCAGTATTTGATTGCAGAACTTTCTGCGGCGTTTCTGCAAGGTTCTGCACCTCTTGGCAGCAAAAACGCTGCAGAGATTCTGCAGCGTATTTGATGTGTTTTCATGCGTTTTTGCCTGTGGATTTGCCATGCATTTTTTTTTCCAATGCATTGTATAGGAAAAAAACGCTTGCAAAAAGAATGGACACGCTGCTTCTTTAAACGCACATGAAATTCTGTAAGGAAAAATCCTGATCATGTGCACAGATCTTGCAAAATCTCAAAGAAAATGCTGGGAAAGGTTTGCAATGCGTTTTTGGGGCCAATTCCGCACGGATTTACCGCATTAAAAAAGCAAAAAAATGCACCGTGAGCGATGCAGATTGCCTATCATCAGCTACTATATATTATGCATGCAAGTCCAGGCTTTACCTCCGGTGTTAGGACCCAGACTGACCACTATCAAGCTGTCGGTTGGGTCAGGACTTGCATCTGTAGTATGTGTGCTGGGGGCACATAGTACTATTCGTACTTTTACATGCGCATCATTCCTTTAATACATTAGTCTAAAGCTTGTACCATGTCTTGGGATATCAGCCAGTCCTTCTTATAGATGTTTTTCACCTGTGACACAGGGAGGATGGGTCCTTCTCCAAAATTGTCACCTGGACTTGGATTTTATGGATGAATTGCTGGAAACCATAGAAACCGCGGGGGCCGTTCACAAGACTTTCAGGGTGTGGATAACGACAGAGCCGCTCAGACAGTTCCCCATAACCCTACTACAGGTACAGACTGTTACCAACTAGCACCCTCACGGGGGAGGAGGGGGAAGGTGGGGGGGGGGCGACAAAATGCCAAATGTGAGGAGTGGGAAATGCGGAATAAAGATATCTGTTATTCTTCATGTATAAACTATAACATATCAGTAATGAAATGTTGGAGATTTCCACACTTTCAGGAAGAAGCGGGCAGAAAGGTGGTGCAGGGGGTTACTCTCCTACGTAAAAGAATCAAACTGTGAAGAGAGTGACACATCCGACTACACACAAGGCTTTGTTTGTAGTCTGTTACCATGGAGACATACTGGTCACTCACAAGCTTTGTAATATGGATGACATGCAAAGTTGTTTCTTTTTTTTTTTTATGCCCAGCAACAAGAGTGATACAGTAACAATGTGACTTTCTTTTTCCAGACATCTATCAAATTCACCAATGAGTCCCCCCAGGGCATGCGTGCCGGCCTGAAGAGGACATATAGTGGGATCCAGCAGAATTTACTGGATGGCAGCAGACACCCTATGTGGAAGCCTTTGCTGTACAGTCTGGCATTTCTACACTCGGCCACTCAGGTGATGAAACATCTGTACATGGAAATCTATGCACACGTAACCACGTGCCAATGCACAAGATGAACACGATCGTTCTGCCAGTGCTATCAGTTTATATGTCTGTCATACTGTCGAAGACGGCGGAATGGATATATGAGAATTTGGTGTAAATAGTGGTGAGACGCATGGCAGTAACAGACATGCACCAGGAGGGATGAGGGGGGTGAATATACAGATGTACACTGTATACACTTATATAGAGTAACATAAATAAGAAAGCATGTGATAACAGAAATATCTAATAATGCCACACACGACACCGTATCCCACAATACAAACCAGGTATGACGAGTACTTAGCGGTCTATCACAATCCCATTCCAGCACTATTCCTGACCACAAACAGGAAACCGTGAATCAAAAGTACAAAAAGTAAGGAAGAAGAGACAGCAGAAACACAACTGATCACAGTATTACATTATTCCAACCCATATCATGTTCCCAGAATCACGAGATAAATGGTCATTGTCCTGATTGAGTCCCACCACTACAGACCCCACAGATCATATAAACAGGCGTCCTGTGTCCCCAAAGTTAATGAAGCAGCAATCAAAAATATGTACTGGTGTACTGCCCTGACGACAGGCCTCGGCTGTTTCCATCAGTCCTGGACTGTGATTCCCGAGTACAGGGCTTGGCTGTTTCCATCAGTCCTGGATGGTGATATCCGAGTACAGGGCTCAGCTGTTTCTATCAGTCCTGGATGGTGATATCCGAGTACAGGGCTCAGCTGTTTCTATCAGTCCTAGATGGTGATATCCGAGTACAGGGCTCAGCTGTTTCTAGCAGTACTTTATATCCAGAGCTGAGGTGTAAGGGGATGAGCAAGCAAAGTTTTTTTCAAGCAGAAGCCGATTCAGGAACTGCCGATGTTTTTTGTCCTGTGTCCCCAAAGTTAATGAAGCAGCAATCAAAAATATGTACTGGTGTACTGCCCTGACGACAGGCCTCGGCTGTTTCCATCAGTCCTGGACTGTGATTCCAGAGTACAGGGCTTGGCTGTTTCCATCAGTCCTGGATGGTGATATCCGAGTACAGGGCTCAGCTGTTTCCATCAGTCCTGGATGGTGATATCCGAGTACAGGGCTCAGCTGTTTCCATCAGTCCTGGATGGTGATATCCGAGTACAGGGCTCAGCTGTTTCTATCAGTCCTGGATGGTGATATCCGAGTACAGTGCTCAGCTGTTTCTATCAGTCCTGGATGGTGATATCCGAGTACAGGGCTCAGCTGTTTCTAGCAGTACTTTATATCCAGAGCTGAGGTGTAAGGGGATGAGCAAGCAAAGTTTTTTTCAAGCAGAAGCCGATTCAGGAACTGCCGATGTTTTTTGTCCTGTGTCCCCAAAGTTAATGAAGCAGCAATCAAAAATATGTACTGGTGTACTGCCCTGACGACAGGCCTCGGCTGTTTCCATCAGTCCTGGACTGTGATTCCAGAGTACAGGGCTTGGCTGTTTCCATCAGTCCTGGATGGTGATATCCGAGTACAGGGCTCAGCTGTTTCCATCAGTCCTGGATGGTGATATCCGAGTACAGGGCTCAGCTGTTTCCATCAGTCCTGGATGGTGATATCCGAGTACAGGGCTCAGCTGTTTCTATCAGTCCTGGATGGTGATTCCCGAGTACAGGGCTCAGCTGTTTCTATCAGTCCTGGATGGTGATTCCCGAGTACAGGGCTCAGCTGTTTATATCAGTCCTGGACTGTGATTCCCGAGTACAGGGCTCGGCTGTTTCCATCAGTCCTGGATGGTGATATCCGAGTACAGGGCTCAGCTGTTTTTATCCGAGTACAGGGCTCAGCTGTTTCCATCAGTCCTGGATGGTGATATCCGAGTACAGGGCTCAGCTGTTTCTATCAGTCCTGAATGGTGATATCCGAGTACAGGGCTTGGCTGTTTCTATCAGTCCTGGATGGTGATTCCCGAGTACAGGGCTCAGCTGTTTCCATCAGTCCTGGATGGTGATATCCGAGTACAGGGCTCAGCTGTTTCTATCAGTCCTGGACTGTGATTCCCGAGTACAGGGCTCGGCTGTTTCCATCAGTCCTGGATGGTGATATCCGAGTACAGGGCTCGGCTGTTTCTATCAGTCCTGAATGGTGATATCCGAGTACAGGGCTTGGCTGTTTCTATCAGTCCTGGATGGTGATTCCCGAGTACAGGGCTCGGCTGTTTCCATCAGTCCTGGATGGTGATATCCGAGTACAGGGCTCAGCTGTTTCAATCAGTCCTGGATGGTGATTCCCGAGTACAGGGCTCAGCTGTTTCCATCAGTCCTGGATGGTGATATCCGAGTACAGGGCTCAGCTGTTTCCATCAGTCCTGGATGATGATATCCGAGTACAGGGCTCAGCTGTTTCCATCAGTCCTGGATGGTGATATCCGAGTACAGGGCTCGGCTGTTTCCATCAGTCTTGGACTGTGATTCCCGAGTACAGGGCTCAGCTGTTTCAATCAGTCCTGGATGGTGATTCCCGAGTACAGGGCTCGGCTGTTTCCATCAGTCCTGGATGGTGATATCCGAGTACAGGGTTCAGCTGTTTCCATCAGTCCTGGATGGTGATATCCGAGTACAGGGCTTGGCTGTTTCCATCAGTCCTGGATGGTGATATCCGAGTACAGGGCTCAGCTGTTTCTATCAGTCCTGGATGGTGATATCCGAGTACAGGGCTCAGCTGTTTCTATCAGTCCTGGATGGTGATATCCGAGTACAGGGCTCAGCTGTTTCTAGCAGTACTTTATATCCAGAGCTGAGGTGTAAGGGGATGAGCAAGCAAAGTTTTTTTCAAGCAGAAGCCGATTCAGGAACTGCCGATGTTTTTTGTTTTGTTTTTATCCTGACGTGTTTTGTTAGTGTTTCTTTGCAGTTTTCTGTAAATGTTTTTTTTTTCTTGTGTTTTTGGGCAATTTTCAGACAATAAGTAGTTATTAATGATAAATAAGAAGTGTATAAATGATAGTGTTTTTTGATCCGAAAACTCTCATAGACACCCAGGCATTTTCCGGGTGTTGTTTCAGCCTTCGTCTTCCGGGTGTTGTTTTAGCCTTCGTCTTCCGGGTGTTGTTTCAGCCTTCGTCTTCCGGGTGTTGTTTCAGCCTTTGTCTTCCGGGTGTTGTTTCAGCCTTTGTCTTCCGGGTGTTGTTTCAGCCTTTGTCTTCCGGGTGTTGTTTCAGCCTTCGTCTTCCGGGTGTTGTTTTAGCCTTCGTCTTCCGGGTGTTGTTTCAGCCTTCGTCTTCCGGGTGTTGTTTCAGCCTTCGTCTTCCGGGTGTTGTTTCAGCCTTCGTCTTCTGGGTGTTGTTTCAGCCTTTGTCTTCCGGGTGTTGTTTCAGCCTTTGTCTTCCGGGTGTTGTTTCAGCCTTTGTCTTCCGGGTGTTGTTTCAGCCTTCGTCTTCCGGGTGTTGTTTTAGCCTTCGTCTTCCGGGTGTTGTTTCAGCCTTCGTCTTCCGGGTGTTGTTTCAGCCTTCGTCTTCCGGGTGTTGTTTCAGCCTTCGTCTTCTGGGTGTTGTTTCAGCCTTTGTCTTCCGGGTGTTGTTTCAGCCTTTGTCTTCCGGGTGTTGTTTCAGCCTTTGTCTTCCGGGTGTTGTTTCAGCCTTCGTCTTCCGGGTGTTGTTTTAGCCTTCGTCTTCCGGGTGTTGTTTCAGCCTTCGTCTTCCGGGTGTTGTTTCAGCCTTCGTCTTCCGGGTGTTGTTTCAGCCTTCGTCTTCTGGGTGTTGTTTCAGCCTTCGTCTTCCGGGTGTTGTTTCAGCCTTTGTCTTCCGGGTGTTGTTTTAGCCTTCGTCTTCCGGGTGTTGTTTCAGCCTTTGTCTTCCGGGTGTTGTTTCAGCCTTTGTCTTCCGGGTGTTGTTTCAGCCTTTGTCTTCTGGGTATTGTTTCAGCCTTCGTCTTCCGGGTGTTGTTTTAGCCTTCGTCTTCCGGGTGTTGTTTCAGCCTTTGTCTTCCGGGTGTTGTTTCAGCCTTTGTCTTCCGGGTGTTGTTTCAGCCTTTGTCTTCCGGGTGTTGTTTCAGCCTTCGTCTTCCGGGTGTTGTTTTAGCCTTCCCATTGACTTCCAGTGTTTTCCCATTGACTGTGAATTTCTAACTCCAATATCTTTCTGATGTGAAATAAAACCTCTCATTTTCTCAGCTTTTTATGTAGCGTTTTAACTCCATAGAGGGAGTTCTCTTTATTATTGGTGATGATTTGGATTCTTTCTGGGGGTAAATGAAGCTGTAAAGCCGATCTCACATTTCCCATTGTTTTCCTTTGGCAGGAGAGGCGCAGATACACCACCCTGGGCTGGAATATCCCTTATGAGTTCAGCTCTGCAGACTTCTCGGCGAGCGTTCAGTTCATGCAGAATCATCTGGATGAGTGCGGTGTCAGGAAAGTAAGTGTGTCCTCGTGCCACGATTGTGACGAGGCGTGTGATACAATGTATTCTGCTCCGCTGTACGGCTAGTGCTGCCGATCCGTCCATGGAGATCCATGGTGACAATGCGCCTGGTCCGTGTTTATATGAGATGGAGTATGGCCGGTACTGTGAATGATACAGACGTGTGGCCTGTATTGCTTGTGATACATTATTTTGTGACGTGGTCGGTTGATCCCTAGTCGGCCTCTCTCACTCCCTCTGTATATTACATGTATTGGATCTGTTGCGAGCAGCAGACTCATCAGTGTCTATGCCCTCTCTTCTGATCCGTCTGATGCTTCTCACTCATCACCTGTAGGGGGTGTCCTGGAGCACCATGAGGTACATGATTGGAAAAGTGCAATATGGAGGAAGTATCACCGACCAGCAGGATAAACGTCTGCTCAGCTGTATGACAAAGGTAAGTGGAGACCGATAGATACGAGATACATTCATACATCGAGTGATACACGATAATAAAACAGATGGAGTGATCGATCCCATTGATCGATGGGAGACAGACAAATGGATAATGGATACAACATCTCGGCCTGTACATAACACATATAACGATACATACATTACTGGTAATTATCCCCTCTGTAATGACGATAATCACTGTTTACTCTCGTTGTCATTTCTCCCGTATCCTCTAGGTGTACAGATAACATTCATGTATCCATAGAAACAGAAGTTTTTTTTATTTTGGGGTAATTAGTACCACTAAAATAGAAACTCGTGAGCATCCTCCGCCCCCGGCAGTTCAATCTTCTGACCCGCAAGAGAAATTCTCCTGTACACGGAGACTTTCCAGAGTTTCTTCCAACAACCATCTTCAGGGACCAAAAGTTTCTTTCCTCACAGACAATCATGTACTAGTGCCTGTGTGTTTATGGCTCTTAGTTATATCTGGGGGTTCGGTGTCACTCGTCAGACATGTACTCATATCCAAGGGTTGTGTCACTCAAAAGACACATATACTCGAGGGTCTGTGTCACTCACCAGACACATATACTCGAGGGTCTGTGTCACTCACCAGACACATATACTCGAGGGTCTGTGTCACTCACCAGACACATATACTCGAGGGTCTGTGTCACTCACCAGACACATATATCAGGGGGTTGTGTCACAAGACACATATATTCGGGGGCCTGTGTCACTCACCAGACACATATATTCGGGGGTCTCTGCCACTCACAAGACAGATATATTCGAGGGTCTGTGTCACTCACCAGACACATATACTCGAGGGTCTGTGTCACTCACCAGACACATATATCAGGGGGTTGTGTCACAAGACACATATGTTCGGGGGCCTGTGTCACTTACCAGACACATATATTCGGGGGTCTCTGCCACTCACCAGACAGATATATTCGAGGGTCTGTGTCACTCACCAGACACATATACTCGAGGGTCTGTGTCACTCACCAGACACATATATCAGGGGGTTGTGTCACAAGACACATACAGTCATATGAAAAAGTTTGGGCACCCCTATTAATCTTAAGCTTAATGTTTTATAAAAATTGGTGTTTTTGCAACAGCTATTTCAGTTTGATATATGTAATAACTGTTGGACACAGTAATGTTTCTGCCTTGAAATGAGGTTTATTGTACTAACAGAAAATGTGCAATCTGCATTCAAACAAAATTTGAAAGGTGCATAAGTATGGGCACCCTTATCATTTTCTTGTTTTAAATACTCCTACCTACTTTTTACTGACTTACTAAAGCACTTTTTTTGGTTTTGTAACCTCATGGAGCTTTGAACTTTATAGCCAGGTGTATGCAATCATGAGAAAAGCTACTTAAAGTGGCCACTTGCAAGTTGTTCTCCTGTTTGAATCTCCTCTGAAGAGTGGCATCATGTGCTCCTCAAAACAACTGTCAAATGATCTGAAAACAAAGATTATTCAACATAGTTGTTCAGGGGAAGCATACAAAAAGCTGTCTCAGAGATTTAACCTGTCAGTTTCCACTGTGAGGAACATAGTAAGGAAATGGAAGAACACAGGGACAGTTCTTGTTAAGGCCAGAAGTGGCAGGCCAAGAAAAACATCAGAAAGGCAGAGAAGAAGAATGGTGAGATCAGTCAAGGACAATCCTCAGACCACCTCCAGAGAGCTGCAGCATCAACTTGCTGCAGATGGTGTCACTGTGCATCGGTCAACTATACAAGGCACTTTGCACAAGGAGAAGCTGTATGGGAGAGTGATGCGAAAGAAGCCGTTTCTGCAAGCACGCCACAAACAGAGTCGGCTGAGGTATGCAAAAGCACATTTGGAGAAGCCAATTTCTTTTTGGAAGAAGGTCCTGTGGACTGATGAAATCAAGATTGAGTTATTTGGTCATACAAAAAGGCGTTATGCATGGTGGCAAAAAAACACAGCATTCCAAGAAAAACACTTGCTACCCACAGTAAAATTTGGTGGAGGTTCCATCATGCTTTGGGGCTGTGTGGTCAATGCTGGCACTGGGAATCTTGTTAAAGTTGAGGGACGCATGGATTCCACTCAGTATCAGCAGATTCTTGACAATAGTGTTCAAGAATCAGTGATAAATATGAAGTTACAAAGTGGATGGATCTTTCAGCAAGACAATGATCCAAAACACCGCTCCAAATCTACTCAGGCATTCATGCAGAGGAACAACTACAATGTTCTGGAATGGCCATCCCAGTCCCCAGACCTGAATATCATTGAACATCTGTGGGATCATTTGAAGAGGGCTGTCCATGCTCGGGGGCGACCATCAAACTTAACAGAACTGGAATTGTTTTGTAAAGAGGAATGGTCAAAAATACCTTCATCCAGGATCCAGGAACTCATTAAAAGCTACAGGAAGCGACTAGAGGCTGTTATTTTTGCAAAAGGAGGATCTACTAACTATTAATGTCACTTTTCTGGTGAGGTGCCCATACTTATGCACCTGTCAAATTTTGTTTGAATGCAGATTGCACATTTTCTGTTAGTACAATGAACCTCATTTCAAGGCAGAAACATTACTGTGTCCAACAGTTATTACATAGATCAAACTGAAATAGCTGTTGCAAAAACACCAATTTTTATAGAACATTAAGCTTAAGATTAATAGGGATGCCCAAACTTTTTCATATGACTGTATATTCGGGGGCCTGTGTCACTCACCAGACACATATATTCGGGGGTCTCTGCCACTCACCAGACAGATATATTCGGGGGTCTGTGTCACTCACCAGACACATATACTCGAGGGTCTGTGTCACTCACCAGACACATATATCAGGGGGTTGTGTCACAAGACACATATATTCGGGGGCCTGTGTCACTCACCAGACACATATATTCGGGGGTCTCTGCCACTCACCAGACAGATATATTTGAGGGTCTGTGTCACTTACCAGGCACATATATTCAGGGGTCTGTGTCACTCACAAGACACATATATTCGGGGGTTTGTGTCACTCACAAGACACATATATTCGGGGGTCTGTGTCACTCACCAGACACATATATTCGGGGGCCTGTGTCACTCACAAGACACATATATTCGGGGGCCTGTGTCACTCACCAGACACATATATTCGGGGGTCTGTGTCACTCACAAGACACATATATTCGGGGGTCTGTGTCACTCACAAGACACATATACTCGAGGGTCTGTGTCACTCACTAGACACATATATTCGGGGGTCTGTGTCACTCACCAGACACATATATTCGGGGGTTTGTGTCACTCACAAGACACATATATTCGGGGGTCTGTGTCACTCACCAGACACATATATTCGGGGGTCTGTGTCACTCACAAGACACATATATTCGGGGGTCTGTGTCACTCACAAGACACATATACTCGAGGGTCTGTGTCACTCACTAGACACATATATTCGGGGGTCTGTGTCACTCACAAGACACATATATTCGGGGGCCTGTGTCACTCACTAGACACATATATTCGGGGGCCTGTGTCACTCACCAGACACATATATTTGAGGGTCTGTGTCACTCACAAGACACATATACTCGAGGGTCTGTGTCACTCACTAGACACATATATTCGGGGGTCTGTGTCACTCACAAGACACATATACTCGAGGGTCTGTGTCACTCCCTAGACACATATATTCATGGGTCTGTGTCGCTCACTAGACACATATATTCGGGGGTCTGTGTCACTCACAAGACACATATATTCGGGGGTCTGTGTCACTCACAAGACACATATACTCGAGGGTCTGTGTCACTCACTAGACACATATATTCGGGGGTCTGTGTCACTCACAAGACACATATATTCGGGGGCCTGTGTCACTCACTAGACACATATATTCGTGGGTCTGTGTCACTCACAAGACACACATATTTGGGGGTCTGTGTAACTCACCAGACACATATATTTGGGGGGGTCTGTGTCACTCACCAGACACATATATTCAGGGGTCTGTGTCACTCACCAGACACATATATTCGGGGGTCTGTGTCACTCACAAGACATACATATTCGGGGGTCTGTGTAACTCACCAGACACATATATTTGGGGGGGTCTGTGTCACTCACCAGACACATATATTCGGGGGTCTGTGTCACTCACCAGACACATATATTCGGGGGTCTGTGTCACTCACCAGACACATATTTGGGGGGGGGTCTGTGTCACTCACCACACACATATATTCGGGGGTCTGTGTCACTCACCAGACACATATATTCGGGGTCTGTGTCACTCACCAGACACATATATTCGGGGGTCTGTGTCACTTACCAGACACATATATTTGGGGGGGTCTGTGTCACTCACCACACACATATTCGGGGGTCTGTGTCACTCACCAGACACATATATTCGGGGTCTGTGTCACTCACCAGACACATATATTCGGGGGTCTGTGTCACTTACCAGACACATATATTCAGGGGTCTGTGTCACTCACAAAACACATATATTCGGGGGTCTGTGTCACTCACTAGACACATATATTTGGGGGTCTGTGTCACTCACCAGACACATATATTTGGGGGTCTGTGCCACTCACCAGACACATATACTCGAGGGCCTGTGTCACTCACTAGACACATATATTCGTGGGTCTGTGTCACTCACAAGACACATATACTCGAGGGTCTGTGTCACTCCCTAGACACATATATTCGAGGGTCTGTGTAACTCACCAGACACATATATTCGAGGGTCTGTGTCACTTACCAGACACATATATTTGGGGGTCTGTGTCACTCACCAGACACATATATTTGGGGGTCTGTGCCACTCACCAGACACATATATTCGAGGGTCTGTGTCACTTACCAGACACATATATTTGGGGGGGTCTGTGTCACTCACAAGACACACATATTCGGGGGCCTGTGTCACTCACTAGACACACATATTTGGGGGTCTGTGCCCCTCACCAGACACATATATTCGAGGGTCTGTGTCACTTACCAGACACATATATTTGGGGGGGTCTGTGTCACTCACAAGACACATATATTCGGGGGTCTGTGTCACTCACCAGACACATATATTCGGGGGCCTGTGCCACTCACCAGACACATATATTTGGGGGGGTCTGTGTCACTCACCACACACATATTCGGGGGTCTGTGTCACTCACCAGACACATATATTCGGGGTCTGTGTCACTCACCAGACACATATATTCGGGGGTCTGTGTCACTTACCAGACACATATATTCAGGGGTCTGTGTCACTCACAAAACACATATATTCGGGGGTCTGTGTCACTCACTAGACACATATATTTGGGGGTCTGTGTCACTCACCAGACACATATATTTGGGGGTCTGTGCCACTCACCAGACACATATACTCGAGGGCCTGTGTCACTCACTAGACACATATATTCGTGGGTCTGTGTCACTCACAAGACACATATACTCGAGGGTCTGTGTCACTCCCTAGACACATATATTCGAGGGTCTGTGTAACTCACCAGACACATATATTCGAGGGTCTGTGTCACTTACCAGACACATATATTTGGGGGTCTGTGTCACTCACCAGACACATATATTTGGGGGTCTGTGCCACTCACCAGACACATATATTCGAGGGTCTGTGTCACTTACCAGACACATATATTTGGGGGGGTCTGTGTCACTCACAAGACACACATATTCGGGGGCCTGTGTCACTCACTAGACACACATATTTGGGGGTCTGTGCCCCTCACCAGACACATATATTCGAGGGTCTGTGTCACTTACCAGACACATATATTTGGGGGGGTCTGTGTCACTCACAAGACACATATATTCGGGGGTCTGTGTCACTCACCAGACACATATATTCGGGGGCCTGTGCCACTCACCAGACACATATATTCGGGGGTCTGTGTCACTCACTAGACACATATATTCGGGGGTCTGTGTCACTCACTAGACACATATATTCGGGGGCCTGTGTCACTCACCAGACACATATATTTGAGGGTCTGTGTCACTCACAAGACACATATACTCGAGGGTCTGTGTCACTCACTAGACACATATATTCGGGGGTCTGTGTCACTCACAAGACACATATACTCGAGGGTCTGTGTCACTCACTAGACACATATATTCGGGGGCCTATGTCACTCACTAGACACATATATTCGTGGGTCTGTGTCACTCACAAGACACACATATTTGGGGGTCTGTGTAACTCACCAGACACATATATTTGGGGGGGTCTGTGTCACTCACCAGACACATATATTCAGGGGTCTGTGTCACTCACAAGACACATATATTCGGGGGTCTGTGTCACTCACAAGACATACATATTCGGGGGTCTGTGTAACTCACCAGACACATATATTTGGGGGGGTCTGTGTCACTCACCAGACACATATATTCGGGGGTCTGTGTCACTCACCAGACACATATATTCGGGGGTCTGTGTCACTCACCAGACACATATATTTGGGGGGGGTCTGTGTCACTCACCACACACATATATTCGGGGGTCTGTGTCACTCACCAGACACATATATTCGGGGTCTGTGTCACTCACCAGACACATATATTCGGGGGTCTGTGTCACTTACCAGACACATATATTTGGGGGGGTCTGTGTCACTCACCACACACATATATTCGGGGGTCTGTGTCACTCACCAGACACATATATTCGGCGGTCTGTGTCACTTACCAGACACATATATTTGGGGGGGTCTGTGTCACTCACCACACACATATTCGGGGGTCTGTGTCACTCACCAGACACATATATTCGGGGTCTGTGTCACTCACCAGACACATATATTCGGGGGTCTGTGTCACTTACCAGACACATATATTCAGGGGTCTGTGTCACTCACAAAACACATATATTCGGGGGTCTGTGTCACTCACTAGACACATATATTTGGGGGTCTGTGTCACTCACCAGACACATATATTTGGGGGTCTGTGCCACTCACCAGACACATATACTCGAGGGTCTGTGTCACTCACCAGACACATATATTTGGGGGGGTCTGTGTCACTCACAAGACACACATATTCGGGGGCCTGTGTCACTCACCAGACACATATATTCGAGGGTCTGTGTCACTTACCAGACACATATATTTGGGGGTCTGTGTCACTCACCAGACACATATATTTGGGGGTCTGTGCCACTCACCAGACACATATATTCGAGGGTCTGTGTCACTTACCAGACACATATATTTGGGGGGGTCTGTGTCACTCACAAGACACACATATTCGGGGGCCTGTGTCACTCACTAGACACACATATTTGGGGGTCTGTGCCCCTCACCAGACACATATATTCGAGGGTCTGTGTCACTTACCAGACACATATATTTGGGGGGGTCTGTGTCACTCACAAGACACATATATTCGGGGGCCTGTGCCACTCACAAGACACATATATTCGGGGGTCTGTGTCACTCACTAGACACATATATTCGGGGGTCTGTGTCACTCACTAGACACATATATTCGGGGGCCTGTGCCACTCACCAGACACATATATTCGGGGGTCTGTGTCACTCACTAGACACATATATTCGGGGGTCTGTGTCACTCACTAGACACATATATTCGGGGGTCTGTGTCACTCACCAGACACATATATTCGGGGGTCTTTGTCACTCACAAGACACACATATTCGGGGGTCTGTGTCACTCACTAGACACATATATTCGGGGGTCTGTGTCACTCACCAGACACATATATTCGTGGGTCTTTGTCACTCACAAGTCACACATATTCGGGGGTCTGTGTCACTCACTGGACACTTTCTCGATATATCCGGGAGTTGGTGTCACTCACCTGCAGGTATCTGATATATCTGGGGGTCTGTGTCTCTCAATGGACACGTACCTTTTATATCTGGGGGACTTTGTCTTTCACCGGACACATACCTGTTGTATCCGGGGGGTTTGTGTCTCCCACTGGACATGTAGCATGGGTTACAAGAGGTCAGTGGCCCCTCATGTGATTTTCTCCATTAATGTCTATGGGGGGCACAGTAAGATCTGAGCGCTCCTGCAGCTTTCTGCTGTATATCCTGTGTAATATAAATGTGTGTCTTATGTTATTGTCCTCTAGGCCTGGTTCAGTGAGAAGATCTGTGATCCCACCTTCTGTTTCTACAAGGGATATAAGATCCCCCACTGTAAGACCGTGCCGCAGTTCCTGAACTACATCCAGTCTCTGCCGGCGGCTGACTCCCCACTAGTGTTCGGCCTGCACCCCAATGCTGATATTACGTAAGAACCCCATCTGTAAATACACCCATTCTCCATGAATGGAGCAATTATCCCCTGCTTATAATCAGTGCATATATTACAGATACCAGAGCAATGTGGCTGCCACCATCTTGGACACCATCAGCAGCATGCTGCCCCGGGAAACCCAGGGGGAAGCGTGGGAAACTCGAGAAGCCGTCGTACATAGAATAGTTGAAGACCTGCTGGAGAAGCTGCCCCCGGACTACAATCCTCATGAGGTGCATTACTATATTACCCCTCGCTCCTCCCAGAAATACAAACATTTCATTTCTTCAGTTTAAGTGGTGGCCCACCTGCTGCCGGCCCACCTGCTGCCTGCATGGGTGGGTTGCGGACGTATCCTAGTCCCATGGTCGCGGTGCAGCAGTCTATTCCACATCTCGGGAATTGTTACATAGCCTGTATTCACACACTAAACCGTTCCCTCCTGAGTCAATTTTCATTTTATTTCTCTTTTTATTTATTTTTCTCCCTTTCTTCAAAGAGTTAGAACTTTTCTATTTGCATTGACGCCATTCACTTTACCTTACAATGCACTTAAAAAATGGGAAAACAGAATCTAAGTTAGGTGAAATAGTGAAAAAAAAGCACAATTTCGTTTTGTGTTTTATTGGCATTCATTGATTCAACAGGATTCTCCAGGTCAAGTACGATTGCAGCAGTATATAAAAAAAGAATAACAATATAAGTTTGATATTTTACTTGTTTAAAACTATTCAGAACCTTTTAAGAAAATATTTAGTTTCTGTCACCCTTTTCTGAAACCCAGAACTTTTCTGTCAATGGCGCTCGATATTTTTTTTTTGCACATCGAGCTTTAGAATTTATTGTTACTATTTGGGGAACATTTTTTTTACACTTTTGATCACTATTTATTGCAATTTTTGGGAGGAGATACAGTGACCAAAAACTGCAATTCCGGCCTTTAGTTTTTGGTGGTTTTTGCCTGTTTTTTTTTTAAAGTCTGTTTTCATATTTGTTAACATGTGGTTTTGTTTTTTTTTTTGTTGCCAACCATTGTATTCTAGTTTTTTTTTCCAGGTGTTTGCAGTCAATTTTGTCAACTTGTTCATTTTTAAAAAGTCGCAAAATTCCGTGCAAATATTCTCCAGTTCCTCCCGCTTGAGTGATTTTATGCACATACAGTTATTTCAGGTCAAATTTTGTGCTATTTAGCAAAATGATGCAACTTTTTTTTGCAGTAAAAACACACAAAATGGGCTAAAGAGAAAAATCAACATTTTTTTATTTTTGTGCAAAACTTATGAATGACGGGCGACATTTTGAAGAATTTGGTGCAGAAAATGTCAGCGATTTGCCACGAGATGAAAGAAGAAAAGTGACTTAACCTGTAAATGATGGATCTGGCCCTAAGTTCTCAGTCCAGGAGAGCCGGCGATGTTCTCGCTGATGGACCTTGGTGCTCAGGCGTCGGGACTGTATTTTCCTTTAGGCACAATAGATTTCTTCTGTGTTTTGTTGCTGAGGGTCTCCTCGAAGAGAAGCCGCCCCCCCCTTAGATCGCTGCTTTCTGATAAACAGGATGCACTTCCATTAATTCGTATACAGCGTCTGCCCTTTATGAATGCACCCGCCATAGCTCGCTGTGTAACGTAACGCTGCCATCAGCCCGCACTTATATCTCATCACACATGTTCTGCTATATAACATTTACAATCATGAACAGTCTACAAATATTCTCCCATAGGCAGCTGGGAAAAACGTATCTTCAGAAAAAGGTCATGTACAGAATTAATATCTCCAGATGAAAAGTCAGGTCTGTATGTGCAACTGAGAAAGAGATGAAATCTTACATGTTCTGCTCCGTTAAGGTGAAAGCGCAGCTGGAGAAGACCGGAGCGCTCAGCCCAATCAATCTGATTCTCCGTCAAGAAATAGATCGGATGCAAAAGGTCATCTCCATCGTGAGGAGCGGCCTGACTGAGCTGAGGCTCGCCATAGACGGGACGGTCATTATGAGCGAGGTGAGAGACGACATACAGGGGCAGATTTAGGAAGGTGGTCCAGAGATTTGGGCAGATTTAGGCCTGATGTGCCGCTTGTAAAGTACCTTGGAAAAGTATTCATACCCCGATAATTTTACCACATTTTTTTCACGTTACAATCGCAAACTTAAATCTATTTTATTGGGATTTTATGTCATATGCCAACACAAAGTAACAAGTATTTGTGAAGTGTAACAGAAATGATACATGTTGAGCAAAGAGAAATAGACCATAAGTGTTTCAAAGAACCCCAGGATATAATATAGTTAAGAGACAACGTGATGACTAAAAAAATAAGTATTTTATTAAACCTATTTAATATATTTAAAAAGACACACATTGTATGATTCCATATATTATCAGACATAATATGAGCAGATGAGGCTACAGAGGGTAGATAGAGACACAGTTGGTATCAGATATAAACCAAAAATGCAGTTACATAGTCCAACCAAAAATGTGTGTCTTTTTAAATATATTAAATATGTTTAATAAAATACTTATTTTTTAGTCATCACGTTGTCTCTTAACTATATTATATCCTGGGGTTCTTTGAAACACTTATGGTCTATTTCTCTTTGCTCAATTGGTATTTAGTGGTATGCCCCTCATTATTTATGAGGTCTTGTTCTCCATTGTTATTTTCTTGCATTAGAAATGATACATGGTTTTATAATTATTTAAAAACTATAAATCTGAAAATTGTGAGGTGTATTTGTATTCAGCCCCTGTAGTCTGATACCCCTAAATAAAATCCTGACTGACCAATCAACTCCAGACGACACGTAATTAGTACATTGCGTCCACCTGGGTGTAATTCTTCTCAGTATAACTACAGCTGTTCTGTGAAGACCTCAGAGGTTTGTGGGAGAACATTAGGGATCAAACAGCATCAAGAAAAGGAGCCCACCAGACAGGTCAGATGGTGGAGAAGAGTAAAGCAGGGTTAGGTTATACCTAAATAGCCCAAGCTCTGAACAACTCACAGAGCACTGTCCAATTCATCATCCAAAAATGAAAGGAGTACGGCACAACTGCAAACATACCCAGACATGGCCGTCCACCTAAACTGACATCCCAAGCAAGGAGAGCGCTGTGAGAAGCAGCCAAGAGACCCATGGTCACTCTGGAGGAGCTGCAGAAATCCACAGCTCAGGTGGGAGAATCTGTCCACACGAGAACTGTTAGTCTTATACTCCACAGATCTGGCCTTTATGGAAGAGTGGTAAGAAGAAAGACATTTTTGAGAGCCATAAGAAGTCCCGTTTGCAGTTTTCAAAAAGCCATGTATGGGACACAGTGAGCATGAGGAAGAAGAGGCTATGGTCAGATGAGTCCAAAGAAGAACATTTTGGGCTAAATGCAAAGTGCTATATGGGACAGAAAACTAACATTGCACATCACCCTGAAAACACCATCCCTTCAGTCACACATGGTGGTGGCAGCATTCTGCTGTGGGGAGACTTTTCTTCAGCAAGGGCAGGGAAACTGGTCAGAGGTAATGGGAAGATGGATGGAGCTAAGTACAGGGAAATCCTGGAGGAAATCCTGTTAGAGGCTGCAGAAGACTTGAGACTGGGTCGTAGGTTCACCTTCCAGCAGGGCAAAGACCATAAACATCCTGCCAGAGCCACAATGGAGGTGTTTAGATCAAGGCATATTCTTGTGTGTGAACGGTCCATTCACAGTCCAGACCTAAATCTCAGAGAATCTGTGACAAGACGTGAAAATTGCTGATCACAGACGTCTCCATCTGATCTCACAGAGCGAGCGTGCAAAGAAGAAGGGGCAAAATGTCACCTCTAGATGTGCAAAGCTGGAGAGACCCCAAAAGACTGCAGCAGTAACTGCAGCGAGAGGTGGTCCTACAAAGTATTGACGTGGGGGGCTGAATACAAATGCACAACACATTGCTCGGATTTATATTTTTAAATTAATTAGAAAACCTTGTATCATTTCTTTTACACATCCCAAATACTTACTGTTGGTATCACAGAAAATCCCAATAAAAAACATTTATGTTTGTGGGTGTAACGTGAAAAGTAAGTGGAAAAGTTCACAGGGTATGAAGACTTCTTCTTCAAGGCACTGTATGTTTCCACGTGTGATATACATACTGTATCTGGTGCTTTATGTTTAATTACCACCAAATAACTTGTCATTCTCTTCTGATGTTGAAGAGAGAAATCTTTTTTACCTTCTCTTAATTATAAGTGATCCTGGGGAGGTGGTGAGCACCTATGTAACCTGCATTATACATCTCAGGTTGTCACTCATCTTTAGCCCTGCAGATGTAGAAGATGAGAAGATGCAGCAAATCTAGGAGACATTCATGGGTCTCGGAGCGCTGAGTGACAACCCTAATGACAGCTTTGATTGCAACCATATTGGTTGTCACCCATGTTTCCCAGGTCCAAAGACAACTAATAAATTGGTGAATAGAGTAATGCAACCTTTCACGTAACTACGGAGAAGTGGACTGACCTCTCTCATTTCTTCAGAGTCTTAGAGCCATCTTGGATGACATATACAACGCCCGTGTTCCTGGGGTCTGGAGGAAGGTGTCGTGGGCGTCTGCTACGCTCGGATTCTGGTTCACACAGCTGCTGAAGAGGAACAGTCAGTTCACGTCATGGATTTATGATGAAAGACCGAACGTCTTCTGGATGGCGGGGTTTTTCAATCCACAGGGTTTGTACTTGTACCACATGCAGAGAAATCCGCACTCAATCAGCAATTAAACCAATCACCAGTTACTCCAGTTCCTCTTTTATGGTGGCGTCTCGCTCCTGAAGCCCCTCTCAGCAAACGATGCACTCATCTCCTTACCTGAATATATTCTCTCCAGCAGCAATAATCCCTTCAGCCTAAAAACATTTATTCACACATTGCTGTTTTATTGCCACAAACATTCATTAAATACATTCTGGGCGGGCGGTTGTGACCACATGGTACGGCACATAAATTATGATGGGGTGGTGTGTGCCTGCTGTTCACAGCGCCCGGGGAACCAAAGAAACAATCAGTGCAGCAAGTCAGTGTCATCCAACCCGTGTAATGGATCAGATATTGTAGGTGTGCATACACTTCAACTGTGAGAAACAGAATATAAAAAAAAAATCCAGTAAATCACATTGTATGATTTTTACATAATTAAATTGCATTTTATTGCATGAAATAAGTATTTGATCACTTACCAACCAGCAAGAATTTTGGCTCTCACAGACCTGTTTTTCTTTAAGAAACCCTCCTACTCTGCACTCATTACCTGTCTTAATTGCACCTGTTTGAACTTGTTACCTGTATAAAAGACACCTGTCCACACAATCAATCACACTCCAACCTCTCCACCATGGCCAAGACCAAATTTCTGTCTAAGGACACCAGGGACAAAATTGTAGACCTGTACAAGGCTGGGATGGGCTACAGGACAATAGGCAAGCAGCTTGATAAGAAGGCAACAACTGTTGGTACAATTATTAGAAAATGGAACAAACACAAGATGACTGTCAATCTTCCTCGGTCTGCAGCTCCACACAAGATCTCGCCTCGTGGGGTAAGGATGATTCTGAGAAAGGTCAAGAATCAGCCCAGAACTACACAGGAGGACCTGGTCAATGACCTGAAGAGAGGTGAGACCACAGTCTCAAACATTGCTGTTAGTAACACACTACAGCGTCATAGATTAAAATCCTGCAGGGAACGCGAGGCCCCCCTGCTCACTCCAGCACATGTCCAGGTCCGTTTGAAGTTTGCCATTGACCATCTGGATGATACAGAGGAGGCATGGGAGAGAAGGTCATGTGGTCAGATGAGACCAAAATAGAACTTTTTGGTATCAATTCCACTCGTCGTGTTTGGAGGAAGAAGAAGAATGAATACAACCCCAAGAACACCATCCCAACCATGAAGCATAGTGTAGTGGGGGAAACATCATACTTTGGAGGTGCTTTTCTGCAAAAGGGATAGGACTACTGCACAGTATTGAAAGCGAGGATGGATGGGGTCATGTATCGCGATATTTTGGCCAACAACATCCTTCCCTCAGTAAGAGCATTGAAGATGGGTCATGGCTGGGTCTTCCAGCATGACAATGACCCGAAACACACAGCCAGGGCAACTAAAGAGTGTCTCCTTAAAAAGCATTTCAGGGTCCTGGAGTGGCCTAGCCAGTCTCCAGACCTGAACTCAATAGAAAATCTTTGGAGGGAGCTGAAACTCAATGTTGCCCAGCGACAGCCCCGAAACCTGAAAGATCTGGAGAAGATCTGTATGGAGGAGGGGGCCAAAATCCTTGCTGCAGTGTGTGCAAACCTGGTCAAGAACTACAGGAAACCTCTGACCTCTGTAATTGTAAACAAAAGGTTTCTGGACTAAATATTAAAGGAGTTGTCCACTACTTTCACATTGATGCCCTATCTATAGGATAGGGCATCAATGTATGATCAGTTGGGGTCCCGCATGTGGCACCCCCGCCGATCAGCTGTTATCGGTGGTGGCGGCCGCTGGCCGGAAATACTTACCTGCGGTGCTTGGCCGTTCATCTGTAGTGGCCACAGCAGGATACTACACATCCTCCTCCCATTCAATTGAATAGGAGGCAGATGTGCAGTAACAAGCGCCGACTAGTGTTGAGCCACCCCCGTAGTGTTCGAGTTAGGTTCGGTTCGTCGAACACCGTTAAAACCAATGGCAGGCAAACAAAAACACATAGAAACACATAGAAAACACCTTCAAAGGTGTCCAAAAGCTGACAAACTGCTCAGAAGACACAACTAACACATGGAAAAGTGACAAGTACATATAGTCATGCGAAAATAAAAGAGGTGGAGGAGTAAAAGGAGGGGGAGACACAGATATAGGCATGTCATGCCCTTCTAAAATCCAAAAAGTAAGAAGCCGACACGGCCAGTCCGCTCCTGCCCGTGCCACCTCCGTGTCGCCGGGTTTGTGCCAGAGCCGCGGTGAACCCTGATGGCCAGCCCCCCTCTCCCAATACTGGTGCCTGTCCGCTGGTGGGTCGAGCGAGCCCCCCTGTGGTGGAGGCAGCTCTAAGCTTTTTAATTTAAATTGTCTCTCTAATTTGAATGAATACACTTTAAATCCATTTACAAGGATCTATTGGAGGGCAAGTCTCATGCCAGCAGCCGCGTAATTCCAGCTCCAGTAGCGTCCACTAAAGCTGCTGCAGTTAAAAAGCTTTTATAAGGATCGAGCTCGGCTGTCCACCGCAAGGCATCCTACTGCCAGTCCCAGCCCCTATGCCTTGGGGTGCCTCCTGATGCTCTTCACTGAGTATCCCATGGTCCCGAAGCATTTCCTTTGAAAAAATTAAGTGTCTAAACTACAGGTGGTGTAGCTTGCTTAACAGCCGGGATAATCCGCTGACTAGCAGACACTGCTACTAGGCACAAAGTATTTCCTGGGCTAGATGCAGTTAAAAATTTGTAATTAGATACTCTCGTTGGATGCTGAGAAAGCATTCCATAGAGTCTCCTGGCACGCCATATATGATTCTCTTAAAAAGCTTGGGGTAGGGGTCTAGGGGACCCTTTTATAGCCAAAATCACGGCCCTGTATCGCAATACGTCACCTAGGCTGAAGATAAATAGAACTGTAGCACCCTGAGGGCTCGGTTGCTACAGACGTATTGCACCTCACCCAGAGGTGTGATATCTCACTCTCAGGTAAGGATGGAGTGTGGATCAGGACCCGACACCTGCATGCATTACACCACATTGCCGTGGGGCAGGGCGACCAATATGCCCCTGAGATGGGCACGACAGTCCCTGTCCCTGGCTGGAGTGGGGGGAGGGAACACTGAGGAAGGGGAACCCTGTAGTGCAGGAGCAGGGAGGAAGCAGTTCCTGGGTGCATTGAGAAGGGAGTATAAAAGGTGGGCACCATCTTAGTTCAGTGCAGAGAAGTCTGAGCAGAAGTGGCAGGGAACAGGGGCTCTGCATGAGCTCTGCTCCGGAGGCGGGCCTAGTAACAGAGGCCCAGGCCTGGAAGAGGGAGAAGGAAGGAAGAGGAGCGGAGAAGGCTCCAGGAACGAGGAATGAAGGGATCCCAGGGGTGCGGACGGGCGAGTCGCCACCGCACGCCCGAATCCACCTGCGTGGAGGGGTCAGGCCAAAGGGGGAGACCGGTCCCCGAACTAGTGGAGGCAGGAAACGACCCTCAGCTAGAAACCGGAGGCTCTGACATTTTATGTGGCGCAGCCCCTCGCTACACCCGCTAGGAAGGCACCACATAGGGTCAGGGAAACTGGCGCCAAGTTTACCAAGAGGAGGCCCGAGGCAGCCGGACAGAAGTGTTGGTAAGAAAGGCCAGACAAAGGACACACAAAGGGGGTCCTGTGAAGTGCTCCAAAGTTATCTGGGAGTTGTCTGAGCTCCTCACCTGGTGAGCACAGTACGACGTGGGCAGCCGTTACCTGCAGACGTGGTCTGGATAATAAGAACTGTGAGTAAAGGCCCTGGACTGCATCACTGACTCCGTGTCGTTACTGCTGCTGCCCTGCACCATCACCCCCATCCTCCGCATACACTGCCCTGAGGCTATACTCCTCCCGTGGGGAGTTATGCTACGCTCTGCTGCACCCACAACACCAGCCTCAGCGGTCTGCCCTGTAGCGGCGGTTCACTCTGACCGCAATCCACGGGTGGCGTAGTCGGACATTTAAACATCAAAACCACATAAATAGTTCCGCCACTGGTTTGACCGCCCTGAGCCACGGAACCGGGTCGCCGCCACGAAGACTACAACCACCAGCATCCACCAAAAAGGGTCCGGCTCCGGGTGTCCCAAGGCCCAGGGGGTGCGTCAGAACATTTTCATCACCTTTCACAATCACCAATGGGACAAGGCAGGGATGTCCTCTGTCCCCTCTCTTATACATCCTAGTGACGGAGCACCTGCTCTCATCAATTCGCCATAACCCCAATATTAGGTGGATTGAGGTGGGAGGCACCGAGTACAAGTGCTCTCTATTTGCTGATGATGTCCTAGTATATATCACTCAATCACATATATCCATCCCTGCTGTTATGGCTGAAATAGATCACTTTGTTACATGGTAAAATTTTAAAATCAATGCAGCGAAGTCTGAGGCCCTCGATGTCTCCCTCCCCAAATCCATATAGGATTCCATCCAGTCCAACTTTCCCTTTGCCTGGCCCTCACAGGGTATCAAATACTTAGGAATTCCTATTCATAGAGACCTCTCCCATCTATGTTATCTTAATTTTGGGCCCTTTATTGAACAATTCCATACAGACCACGGTTGGCAAGTTAGAACTGTAAGATTCACTACGTGAACCGCTGGTGTTTTGTGGAAAAGCACATGTACACCGCGTTCCAAATTATTATGCAAAAAGTGTTTAGGAGTGATAAGGGAAGAATTTGTTTGTTTGTCAGTTAAACTCATTGATGGTGATGTGTGTCAGGGCTCTTTATATCACTGTAAGCAATTGCAGACACCTGTGCTAATTAGTTTGGCAGGTGTGTCCAATGAAAGGCAAGACTACTTAAGAAGGCTCTCTCACATTATTAAGCAGCCTACATTTTCTGCCAAAATGGGAAAGAAAAAGGATGTGTCGGCTGCTGAGAAGCAACAAATTGTGGAGTGTTTAGGTCAAGGCATGACTACAATCAACATTGTGCGATGATCAGGATGAAGTGTCTTGGCAATCAAGAAGTATGTAGCTGATTCACAGTACACACGTGTGCGTGCTGATAAGGGCAAATTGAGGACTCTTTCCTACAGGCAATTACGTCAGGTTGAAAGAGCAGCGGCAAAAAAGCCTTGTCATAGCAGCAGACAAGTTTTTGAAGCTGCTTGTGCCTCCAACGTCCCCCGAACAACAAGATGCAGGGTCCTTCAGAGGTTTGCAGCTGTGCATACGCCATCCTGTCGACCTCCTCTATCCACTTCACACAAGCAGAAACGGCTCCAGTGGGCCAAACATTACATGAAGACTGATTTCAAAACTGTTTTGTTCACGGATGAGTGCCGTGCAGCGCTCGATGGTCCAGATGGATGGAGTGGAGGATGGCTGGTTGATGGACACCCCACGCAAACACGGCTACAGCGCCAACAAGGAGGAGGTGGAGTAATGTTTTGGGCTGGAATCATGGGGAGAGAGATTGTCGGCCCCTTTAGGATCCCTGAAGGCGCTAAAGATGAACTCCATAATGTATGTGGATTTTCTCAAACAGCACTTCCTGCCATGGTTCAAGAAGAAGAACCGTGTATTTCACAGCAAGATCATTTTTCTGCATGATAATGCACCATCTCATGCTGCACATAAAACATCTGCATCTCTGGCTGATATGGGCATAAAAGGGGACAAACTTATGGTGTGACCCCCATGCTCCCCTGACCTCTACCCCATTCAGAACCTTTGGAGCATCATTAAAAGGAGTGTCTATGATGGTGGGAGGCAGTCCACATCTAAGCAACAGCTCTGGGAGGGTATTCTGTCCTCATGCAAAACAATTGAAGTAGAAACCATCCAAAACCTGACAAATTCAATGGACGAGAGAGTTCAGAAGCTCCTTTCGAACAAGGGGTCCTATGTGAAAATGTAACATCACCTAGAATAAAGTTTTGAGTTGAAAACTGTTTGATTTCAGTTTCTAACAACCTGCTAATGCTTATAATTTCAAAAATGACCATTTTTTTGGTCTTTATTAAAATGAAAAGGTTGATCGAAAAGTTTGGGGGATCTAAGAGTGTGGCAACCCAGTAGTCATGATTACTTCGAATTCTGACAATATGAGGGTCATGCTGCAGGTAGTGCAGCAAGAAGGCACTTATGTGTCTTGCGCATCTCGGAGCCCCAAAATTATTTTCTGGGCAAGATGCAGCTAAAAATTATTTTTAATTTTAAATCTGGTGAAGCTTATTATAGATGGCCTAATAGGATCAGTGCTGCACACTGCTACAAAGCCCAAATTATTTTCCAGTCAAGATACAGATAAACATGATTAGTAATTTGAAAGCTTAAAACGTTTGGTAGGGTGATTTTAACCAATCATCAAGCTTTTACTCTCCCCAGGATGACACAGGGGTAGAAAAGTCGTTTCGGATCCATGATTTGTTCATCTTTATGAACGTGAGTCTGTCTACATTATCAGTGGAGAGCCGCGTGCGCTTATCTGTCAGCACACCACCAGCAGCGCTGAACACACGTTCAGACAGAACGCTGGCTGCGGGGCATGACAAGATCTCCAAGGCGTAAGTGGCTAGCTCCGGCCATTTATCCAGATTGGAAGCCCAAAAAGAGCAAGGGTCCAGTGACACAGTCGTGGCTTCAATGTTTACTTGGAGATACTCCTGTACCATCGTCTCTAGGCGTTGACTATGTGTCAGACTTCTTGTCTCCTGTAGCCTTGCAAAGGATGGGCTAAAAAAGTGGTGAAATGATTCCGCAAAATTGATGTTACCAGCAGATACTGTGGTTCTGTTACGGTTTGAGTGCTGAACACTTGACGGTCCCACGGTTGGCAAGTTGGAACTGTGAGATTCACTACGTGCACCACTGGTATTTTGTGGAAAAGCACATGTAAGATTCTGCAACAGTCTCTGCTGATACTCCTGCATGCGTGCATCCCTTTCTATGGCAGGAATAATTTCTGCAAATTTACTTTTGTACCGGGGATCTAACAGTGTGGCAACCCAGTAGTCAGGATTATTTCTAATTCTCACAATTCGAGGGTCATGTTGCAGGTAGTGCAGCAAGAAGGCACTCATGTGTGTTGCGCATCCAGGAGCACCAAGTCCCTGTTGTGTTGGTGGCGAGGTAACAATCATGCTTCCTTCCTCTGTCCTCTCCCCCCAACCTCGCACAACAGAAATGTGATCAAGGTCTCCCTCATCTGATGAGTCTTCCATCAGTTCGTCCTCCACTTCTTCCTGGGCTCCTGCACCTTCCTCACTAGTTTGGCTGCTACCATGCGCCCTGGTAAAACCATCTCCCCCACCCTCACATGCCTGCCGCCTTGGTGCTGCCGACCGTCTGGACCTTGCAGATGTTAGCCCTTCCGCATACAACTCCTCCTCCTCTACTTCCTCCACCTCCTCTTGTGCCACCACCTGACTCCGAATTCTGTTTAACATATGCTCCAGCATGTAAATCACCGGAATAGTCATGCTGATAATGGCATCTTCAGCACTAAACATCTTCGTCGCCATTTCAAAACTGTGCAGAAGGGTGCATAGGTCCCTGATCTGAGACCACTCCTCCAGCGTGATTTGCCCCACCTCTGAATCTCGTTGGCCCAGGCTATACGTCAGAACGTATTGCACCAGGGCTTGTCGGTGCTGCCACAGTCGCTGCAACATGTGCAGAGTTGAATTCCACCGGGTAGGCACATCGCATTTTAGCCGGTGAAGTGGCAGGCCCAACGACTTCTGTAGAGATGTAAGTCGCTGAGCTGCGGGATGCGAACGGCGGAAGTGAGCACACAGCGACCGTGCCCTCTGCAGAAGGCCATCTAGTCTGGGATAGTGGGCTAAAAATTGCTGGACAGGTTCAACACGTGAGCCATACAAGGCACGTGTGTGACATTGCCCCGGCGAAGGGCCGCACCCAGGTTTGCAGCATTGTCGCACACGGCCTTCCCTGGTTTCAGGTCCAGTGGAGACAACCATTCATGAAATTGGTTCTCCAGAGCTGACCACAACTCCTCAGCTGTGTGACTCACATTTCCCAGACATTTCAATGTAAAAACCGCCTGATGACGTTGAGCCCTACTGCCAGCATAGTAAGGAGGTGTGCAGGATCCCTTCTGCGCAGTTAGAAAGCTTGTGGCATGACCAGACAGGCTTTGGGTGCAGGTGGAAGACCGAGAGGAGGTTGAGGAGGCAGAAGCAGTGGAGGAACTTTGACATAAAGAGGATTGACGCACAACTCGTGGGGACGGCAAGACTTGGACAGCAGCCCCTTGTCCTGCTGTCACCATAGTTACCCAGTGCCCAGTCAGCGACATGTAACGCCCCTGTCCATGCCTACTCGTCCAAGTGTCTGTGGTGAAATGCACCCTGTCACACACAGAGTTTCTCAAAGAAGCGGTGATGTTGTGTGCGACATGCTGGTGGAGCGCAGGCACACCTTTCTTTGAGAAGTAGTGCCGACTGGGCATCTGGTACTGGGGCACTGCGACGGACATAAGGTCTCGAAAATCCTCTGTGTCCACCAGGCGGAAAGGCAGCATTTCTGTAGCCAAGAGCTTGCAGATGGTGAAATTCAACCTCTTAGCTTTCTCATGGCTAGGAGGAAATGGTCTTTTACTTGTCCACATCTGAGGGACCGAGGGCTGGCTATTGTGCTTAGACGGGGTTGATAAGGGTGTCCCCGGCAAACTGCCGGTCTGTGAGGAAGATGCAGGCGGACATGTTAGGTTGCCTTCATCCAAAGGTGGTGCTATCGATGTCGGACAGCGCTCAACACCAGCTGGTGTTACCACCTCCAAAGAAAATGATGACCTGCCAATCACGCTGGCTGTTGCGGGTAAAGAGGTGGCAGGTCTGCGCCCCAAAACAGGTGTGACTGCTGTCCCCCCAGTCACAGAGGATGAAGAGGCCGCGGATGCACAAGATATGGCAGACGGTGGTTGGCCCGGCCGGCTAGGCCGCATTGTAGCACACTGAGCTTCCCACTGCAACTTATGCTTCATGTCCATGTGCCGGTTCATGCATGAAGTACTCAAACTATGTATTTTTTGGCCTCTACTTAGCTTTTGCTGACAAATGTTACAGATAACACGAGTTGGGTCATCTTTATCGATCTGAAAAAATGCCCAGGCTATGCAAGGCTTAGCACCCATGCGACCTGAAGAGCCACCACGACTTGTGGTGAGAGGCAGAGTTGTGTTTGAGGATGCAGTTGTTGACGTGCTTCCAGTACTACGTCTCTGTCCAGGAAGGCGCAACCTGACCTCGTCGTCACTAGCATCTTCCTCCACCTCCTCTGCTGACCTCATCTCTTGGCTGACTGTGGGTTGACAGTAAGTGGGATCTCCAACCTCATCATCATCACCCTGTGCGTTATCACACCCGTCGTCCTCAGAGCCAACCTGTTCCTGCCCTGACAAAAAACTAAAGTTGTCGCTCCAATCAGGTATTTGAGTCTTATCATCGTCTTCCTCATTGTCTCCACCAACAGGAGTTACAGTTTGGGAATGAGGGTCTACATTATGGTCAGAACCTTCTGCGTCTGGTCCTGGATCCGACTCATAAAGATTCTGGGCATCAGTGCAGATCATTTCCTCGTCTGGATTCACAGAAGCGCTGGAGTCGACCTCTGATTCCCAGGCTATAGTATGAGTAAACAGCTCTGCAGACTCAACCATCTGTTCTACCTCATACTCAGACGGGCAGCTGGAGATTTGGGAGCTGTGAGGAAGCAAGTGCGATTTGGGTGACACCTTTGAGGACTGGAGTATTTGTGATGTTGAAGTTGATGTGGAGGAGAGCCCACTTAAAGGAGCACTTGATATCCGTTGAAGCACCTGCTGTTTTTGTGCCTCATCTGGAATTTGTAGCGATTGGCGTGGCCGTAAGAAAGGGATCTTATCACATTGTCCGCTAAAAGAAGTAGACATTTTAGTTTGGCTGGAAGATGGTCTTTCTTCTGCAGATGTTACTGTT